>NC_079212.1:57797596-58126762 GCF_029633865.1 Lampris incognitus
TCAGGGTGGCGGGGATGCTGGAGCCTATTCCAGCTGTCATTGGGCGGCAGGCGGGGAGACACCCTGGACAGGCCACCAGGCCAACACAGGGCCAAGTTTCATCTAGATATATATTTATCTGGATAATATACAGATAAGATTCATCTAGATATATATTTATATAGATTATATGCAGATAAGATGCATCTAGATATATATTTATCTAGATAATATGCAGATAAGATTCATCAAGATATATATGTATCTAGATAATATGCAGATAAGATTCATCTAGATATATATTTATATAGATAATATGCAGATAAGATCCATCTAGATATATATTCATCCAGATAATATGCAGATAAGATTCATCAAGATATATATTTATCCAGCTAATATGCAGATAAGATTAATGTAGCAACTCTCCATTATCCTCATTATTCACTGTTTCAACCTGAAGATTTGTAAAATGTCTAGAGTTAACATGTTATGGGATGGCATCCAGAGCTTTACCTGTGCCCCTTCCATAGGGTTAGTGGTTGTGTCAGAAAGGGCATCCAATGTAACATTTTGCCAAATCAGTATGCAGATTGACAAGACTATACCGGATCGGTCAAGGCCCGGGTTAACAACGACCGCCATCAGTACTGTGACCTCACAGGATACTGATGGAAACTATCAAATCCACTGTGATGACCGCTGAGAAACAGGGAACAAGACGAAAGAAGAAGTAGAGTTAATACGTTAGCACATCTTTACACAAATACAAAAATAATCATTTAAAGCACTGTGAATTTAATATGGATGTATATTACACTCAAACTTAAGTTTTCAGTCTGTTTTACATTACATTACAGTCATTTAGTCGACACTTTTATCCAAAGCGACTTACAATAAGTGCATTTTAACCTCAAAGTTATTGTGCGTTTTAACCTCAAAGTTATTGTGATATTTCATCACCACAATAAAGATGGAAACGGAGTGTTAGCTCTGCAAGCGTTGTTGGTTAAGACCTTATTGATCAGTACAAACAAAATATATACCACTGTCTAGCCAGCGTTGTAGGGATTTTGTACGTTTGTATACAATATACACTCACTGGCCACTTTATTAAGCACACCTGTCCAACTGCTCGTTAACGCAAATTTCTAATCAGCCAATCACATGGCAGCAACTCAATGCACTTAGGCATGTAGACATGGTCAAGACGATCTGCTGCAGTTCAAACCGGGCATCAGAATGGGGAAGAAAGGTGATTTAAGTGACTTTGAACGTGGCATGGTTGTTGGTGCCAGACGGGCTGGTCTGAGTATTTAAGAAACTGCTGATCTACTGGGATTTTCACGCACAACCATCTCTAGGGTTTACAGAGAATGGTCCGAAAAAGAGAAAATATCCAGTGAGCGGCAGTTCTGTGGGCGAAAATGCCTTGTTGATGCCAGAGGTCAGAGGAGAATGGCCAGACTGGTTCAAGCTAATAGAAAGGCAACAGTAACTCAAATAACCACTCATTACAACCGAGGTATGCAGAAGAGCATCTCTGAACGCACAACACGTCGAACCTTGAGGCAGATGGGCTACAGCAGCAGAAGACCACACCGGGTGCCACTCCTGTCAGCTAAGAACAGGAAACTGAGGCTACAATTCGCACAGGCTCACCAAAATTGGACAATAGAAGATTGGAAAAACATTGCCTGGTCTGATGAGTCTCGATTTCTGCTGCGACATTCGGATGGTAGGGTCAGAATTTGGCGTCAACAACATGAAAGCATGGATCCATCCTGCCTTGTATCAACGGTTCAGGCCGGTGGTGGTGGTGTAATGGTGTGGGGGATATTTTCTTGGCACACTTTGGGCCCCTTAGTACCAACTGAGCATCGTGTCAACGCCACAGCCTACCTGAGTATTGTTGCTGACCATGTCCATCCCTTTATGACCACAGTGTTCCCATCTTCTGATGGCTACTTCCAGCAGGATAACGCGCCATGTCATAAAGCTCGAATCATCTCAGACTGGTTTCTTGAACATGACAATGAGTTCACTGTACTCAAATGGCCTCCACAGTCACCAGATCTCAATCCAATAGAGCACCTTTGGGATGTGGTGGACCGGGAGATTCGCATCATGGATGTGCAGCCGACAAATCTGCAGCAACTGCGTGATGCTATCATGTCAATATGGACCAAACTCTCTGAGGAATGTTTCCAGTACCTTGTTGAATCTATGCCACGAAGGATTAAGGCAATTCTGAAGGCAAAAGGGGGTCCAACCCGGTACTAGCAAGGTGTACCTAATAAAGTGGCCAGTGAGTGTATGTTGTATTTATATTGTATACAATAGCCACAAATGACATAGGCATACCCATTGTACTTACCCCCTTTCAGTGTACTGGGATGCCCCATGGTGAAGAAAAGGAAAATGGAGGAGGCAGAGGAGAGTCAGTCGACTTCAAAAAGGAGAAGCCAACCACTCAAACTGGTCATGGATGAGGGTTTTACTGTGGACAGTGATGTCAACAGCGAGACGGAGCAAAAAGAGGATGAGGAAGAGGACCTCAAAGAAAAGAAAAAGAACAAAATTAAAAGCAGGCGAGAGTTAGTGAAAGGTAAGTGAAGGACAGAGGATATTAGACATGATATTAAGATGTAAGCACGTCAGAGGCAGGATTGCATAATATATCAATCTGAATATGGACAGTGCTGGATGAAGGTAAAGGTGATAGCAAAAATGAAGTCTTAGAAATGTAGTATGTTTTTTTCCAGCAATGAACACATATTCAATTCATATTACATGCAGTGACCAAATCGACACGCACCAGGCATATGTGCTGAACATCTTCTTGCCTTAATTGTCATTAACCATCTATCTATGTTCTAAATTGTCAGCAGATGTCTCACTGGTGGCAACAGATGAGACAGAAAGACCATCTACAGCCACAGACACTCGTGAGGACATTGTTCAATCAGAAGACAAGTTAGAGCTCATAATCTCAGAGCCTTTCAGCACAGCGCCTGAGATTGAAGGAGACACCGAGGTGGAGAACACCTGTCAGCAAGACCAAGCCAAGGAGGCTGAAAAGGAGACGCAGCAAGAGGAGGACGAGTCTATTGCAGAACATGGGTTACTGGAGCAGCCTGAGAGCAATGCAGAAGGGAGAAGAAAGGAAGCAGCAAAAGAGGAGGTGGAGTGGGAGGGGGAGGAGCAAAAGGGGAAGGTTCTAGACGAGGAAAAAGCAGAGAATAAATTCATGAGCCAGGAGAACTTGGACCACCAATACTCTAGTGGGGGTCATAACAACCATCAGGCCAAAGAACCAGTGCAGGAACAAAGGAAGGAAGGAGGGAGGGGAGGGGTGGAAGACGAAGAGGGCCATGAAAAAGTTGACGCCCCTCACACTTCCAGTCCTCCTCACACTCAGGGACCTGAAGCAAATGTCTCACTCAGGGAAGACGATGTCAGCATCCCTATGACTGAGGGAGAGGAGGAGGAAAATTATGAAGAAGAGGATGAAGAGGAGGGGGAGAGAAAGGAAGAGGAGCAGGAAGCGGAAGAGAGGCAGGAGAGTGAAACAGCTGAGGTGGTGGAAGAGGAAGACCATGATTCGAACAAAGCATCTCCCACAACCGTGGGTATAGAAGTTCACTCTGAGGAAGAAGAGGATTATGAGGAAGATGGTGAGGAAGATGAGGAGGAGGGTGAGGAGCAGGATCACTCTTCAGAGGGCTCAGGAGTGACAGATGACTCAGAGAACTGGGATATGACACGAGGCAATCTAGGGCTGCTGGAGAAGGCCATCGCCATGAAGGCAGAAGAGGTTCAGGGTACACAGAAGAGGCGCTCCCCAGACTACCAGCCCTACAACAGCCCCAGTGACAGGACTGCTGCCAGGGCCTCTGACCCCGTCACAGTGGCACGTCGCACTGGCAATTACAGCAAAGGTAGCATGGCATTAATTGGTTTTATGTGTGTGTGTGTGTGTGTGTGTGTGTGTGTGTGTGTGTGTGTGTGTGTGTGTGTGTGTGTAAGGGATGCACGGTGATATCGGCATGTCATCATATTGGCTGATAAAGCTTTTTTTGGGGGGGGGTTCCCCCTTTTTCTCACCAATTGTACTTGTACAATCACCCCACTCTTCCGAGCTGTCCCGGTCTCTGCCCACCCCCTCTGCTGATCCGGGGAGGGCTGCAGATGACCACATGCCTCCTCCCATACATGTGGAGTCACCAGCCGCTTCTTTTCACCTGACAGTGAGGAGTTTCCCCAGGGGGACGTAGCACGTGGGAGGATCATGCTAGTCCCCCCAGTTCCCCCTCCCCCCCTGAACAGGCACCCCGACCGACCAGAGGAGGTGCTAGTGCAGTAACCAGGACACATACCCACATCCGGCTGCCCATCCGCAGATACGGACAATTGTGTTTGTAGGGACGCCCGACCAAGCTGGAGGTAACACAGGGATTCGAACCGGCGATCCCTGTGTTAGTAGGCAATGGAACAGACCGCTACACTACCTGGATGCCCAAAAGTCCATTTTTACTTGCCCCTATACAGATGGTTTTATTTATTTATAACAACAGAGACTACAATTCATTGTCATGTTTCATCTTTAAGTAAATGAAAAATAACATGTACACAGTGTGTCATAGATGCCTTGTAACAAATATTACATATCAAAAATGGTATGACCCATCCCCCGTCCATCCATCCACCGTCCATCCATCCCCCCTGTCCGTCCATCCTTCCCCCCACAGGTGGACTCGTTAAGTGTGTGGGATTGAGTGAGTGAGTGAAACAACAGGCTGTATAAAGCTTCGCATCTAAAACCTAATGACACCATACAAATCTTGATGACGCCGACGTGCTCTCTGCGCTCCTGACAGCCATCTTTGTAAAACACGCTCCGCCTCGAGGTCGGGAACTGCTGGCCCCTCAGTGCTAATGGACAGCAGTTTCCACAATATTTCAACTGAAGGGTTGCTCTGCTAATCTGTTTTAATGTGCTTCATGGCACTGAAGTCACGCCCACAGGCAGCGGTGGATAGTGGGAGCAGGAGGATCAGCTCAACCACCACCATCAGCAGGTTGGGGAAGCTCTTCAGCCTATCAGTGTCTGTTAAAGTCTGCCCATACCTTGATTTGTTGGACCTGGGGCAGCGCTTCGATCACCAGTGTTGCTCTTGGCCACTCCTGGTGCCTTGCCTGACCCCAGTCACAGCCCACCCTATCCAGTATGTCAGCAAAGTGGTCTGCTCTGTAACTGGCCAGGTCTGCCTCCTCTGCGGGCCACTCCCTCGGGTCGAACAAACTCGCAGCTGCCTGAAGAATCTTGTCACTCTCCAGGTCCTTGAAACGGCTCGTTGTGCTTCTGATGAGTGCATCAAGGAGTTGGCTCTTCAGTCTATCAACATATATCCAAAACTCCCGGTCTGTCACTCACAACATTTAGTCACAATTCATTCAGCCACCTTTGTTTTTAAATCACAGACATACAACATTTATAGAGTAGTACGGAAGTTCACCAGACCTACCCCCCCCCCCCACACACACACACACTTCATAAAACTTACACTCAAAATTCATTTACTATGGACAAAATACAAAATCAACGTTTTCGGTGTTTTGATCATTTATGTGAGCGCCATGTATATGTGGTGTTGTTAATTGCCCATTAGTTACAGACTAGTGGGGTCTAGGGGTTAAGGGTTACGCATACAATGCCAGTCCTAACCTGGAGTGTGTAAAAAAGACGAAAAACGAGGGAAGAAGCAGAAAGATGGAGTGATTTCGCAGACTAGAGAAATAGCCGGGAGGTGGGCTAGCTTACCAAGATAGCAGGCTAACAATTAGCAGGTCCCTCGACAAGGCCTCAGCCACGTGGGTCTCAGCTCCCGTAAGCGGCGGACTCCGTCTTGGTATGTTAGTTCACTTTAGGTTGATTGTGGATGGATCCTCAAACATAACAGAAACGTGTGTTTTTTTAAAGTCCTTCAGCTGGAATGGCGTGAACCTGTAGTGTCCAACATGGCGTATCATGAGGCGTATTATGCAAACTTACCGCCATTAACTCCAGGGGATGCGCAGGCGCCTCACATTGACGTCATCTTATAAACACTGCTTAACCACGCCTCGTGTCAGTGCTCAATGAAATCCAGTCCAAGTATGTAAGCAAAGGAAGGAGGGAAAACGGCAAATATAATCCCCATCACTTCTAACACGTTACCTTTTCGTGGTTGTGATGTGGTCGAATGTTCAGCTTTCATGACACCGGTTGTAAAATAATCAGTTGGATCCATCAGTTATCTGAACCGCTTATCCTGCTCTCAGAGTCGCGGGGATGCTGGAGCCTATCCCAGCAGTCACTGGGCGGCAGGCAGGGGGACACCCTGGACAGGCCGCCGGGCCATCACAGGGCCATCACACACACACACACACACAAACACACACACACACACACACACACACACACACACACACACACACACACACACACACACACACACACACACACACACACACACACACACACACACACACACACACACCTAGGGACAATGTAGTACGGCCGATCCACCTGACCTACAGGTCTTTGGACTGTGGGAGGAAACCGGAGTCCCCGGAGGAAACACACGCAGACATGGGGAGAACATGCAAACTCCACACAGAGGACGACCCGGGATGACCCCCAAGGTTGGACTACACCGGAACTCGAACCCAGGACCTTCTTTGCTGTGAGGCGACCGCGCTAACCACTGCGCCACCGTGCCGCCATCAGTTTGATTATTAACAAATATTTTTCTGGAAAACACAAAATGCTAAACCCATCGAAAATGGAGGTTTGACTGACAGGATGACAAACAGTGTAACATCAGATAGATACTCGCCGCCGACAGACAGGCCATGTCGGTGTGGTGCTGCGTCCCCAGGGCAACCCCCTTCTTCTGTTGAAGATCCATCACACTGCAGTACGCAGTGAAGGGCTGTGGGGTTTTTAACACATGGCACGCTGTGGTGATCAGTTTAGCAATTACCCGACCAGCCTCAGCGTTCATGTCTCGTACAAGCACCGGCAAGGCCCCGGATGTCATATATGTATTGTTAATTAGATTAACAATGAGGCGACACAATAACTCAGACGGATAGCAAGTTGATTCAGCTCAACCGTCTTTTTGCTGAATGCCTGTTGCAGGTGTAGGGGCATATAAATAACAGACAGAGTCGGGCTGTGTCTCTTAGACACGTCTATTCACCGGCTGTGCCCATAACGGAACTGAGGCATGTTACACAAGGCAAGTATACATCAATCAGCGCCCCCAGGGGGCGCTGTTGGCTGCATAACATTACCCTGCAACATCTCCCTTCCTTTCGTAGAATACAATACCAAACAATATAATGGATAGTATTAGCGGGGCTGTGCCTATAGTCCCCGGGTCCTATATTCCCCGATCGGGGAACATAGGACCCTTTCGAAAAAAAAGGGTCCCATATTCCCCGTTTTCCCCTAAAAAGTCTTATAATCCCCGTTGCAATAGACACCGGGGAACATAGAACCCTCTTTTGGAAAAAGGGTCCTATATTCCCCGCTGTTTCCAGGGGAACATAGGACCTTTTTCCAAATAAAGGGTCCTATATTCCCCGCTATTGCCAATCGAGGAACAAACCGGGGAACTTAGAACCCTTTTTGCAAATTATTTCCTTAACGGGTCCAAAATAATAAAAACTGGGGTCATGGCTGAGATGTAGGCTACGACAATCTATTCCTCCGCTGATTAAATTAGGCCGTATTACCATTGTTGGCTGTTGTATATCGCAGGCCACCTTGAGTGCGTATCCAAATTAGGCCTAGAGGAGGCTGTAATTTGCTTTATTGTTATTTCTTACCAATATTTACTGCAGTAGGCCTAGTTAGTTGGCTCTCCGGCTCAGCATGGACAGTCGGCAATCAACGCAAGTTTGTCTTGCAGTAGGACCGCCTACCAGTATAACCTAGCCATTTCCACCTTCGCTCAAAGTTCAATTTGCACAGCACTGGACACTTCAGCCACTTTCTTGTTACTTTGCAGTTCGTTTTCCATATTAAATCACTTGGCAGACTTTCTTTCAAAAAGACTTTAATGATGAACTTTTTAGGCAGAGAACTTAGACCAGGACTTGGGAATTTAGGACCAGCACAAAGTATCCATCAACGGGGGCCGCCTACCTTACACAATAGGCTAATTGCCTAATAATAATAATATGTGCTTCTCAAAAAACTAAAGGCTTGTGGAGGTGCTAAACCAAAAACATGAATCAAAGACGAACATCAAAGGATGTAAGGTAACACTCACCAAATGGTAAAAAAATAACAGAGGCAGTCCTCTATTTCACCATTTTATTGTTTGGCATCAGTCATTAAGGTTTCTGAAGAAGACCACCCGGCCAAGTTATTGACTGATGCCAAACAATGAAATGGTAAAATAGAGAATTGTGTCTTTTTTTTTCATTTGATGAGTGCTACCTTACATCCTTTGATGTTCTTCTTTAATAATAATAATAATAATAATAATAATAGCCTAATTATAAAAGAGGCCTAATAACAAATAACAATTACAGGCATGATACTATCAATAGTAACACTGATAATAGGCTATTAATAACAAAATGCTTCTAGTAAAAGCTTGGCTGAAAAAGGGTTGGTCTATGGCAGAAGCCCCCCAGAAAAGGCATGGTCTAAAACAAAAATCTCCAAGGCCTAACTAGCCTAACGTTAAGGCTTTTTTCTTCTTCAAAAAAAGCAAAATGAGTAGTTCTAGCCCATTAGGCTACTCAACAAAGAGGGGCTAAAACCTCAACTCAGCCTATCTGAAAATGTGATGGCTTACAGCCCTCCAATATGATTCCAAATCTCTGTGACCAGCATCCAGTTGACCCTTGAGCCGCAGGAGACGGGCCTCCAACCTCCTCCACTTGGGCTTCCGCCTTGGGGGAGCATCTCCTCGCTCCGCCATCTCTAGCCTTTCCTCTGCCAGGGTTTGCTGGTCCTTAATGTGGCGCAGAAACATCCAAAGGGATGGGTGGCGCACTTGGACCGCATCATTTAGAGTGCGATGATAAGCTACAAAAACAAAAACAAGAGGTTAATCATGTAAACTGTTAAAGAAATGTGAATATGCTAAACATGTTGACAGTGGCTTGATAAACATGAATGCATAATACAGCTTTAGGAGTGTAGGCCTTTGTGTGATGTAGACCTCCAAAAATTATGCTGGATTGTGTTAAACTGATTTTTAAAATGAAAGTTAAACACATAGCCTATGGTGAATTCCACAGCTAATTGATGGAAACAATGTAGATTCATCAAGCTTTAAGAGTATCCAAAGCAATGGTTGACTGTGAGTCCTACACCGATGCTATATTATTTTTCTAAATAATGATACAAATAATCGACTAAAAACAGTATAGCCTAATTTACACAACCATAATCATACAATTGGCCTACGTTATCATAGCCTGCACGCTTCTGTGGTGTCGCATGAAAATGTTAAGCGTGTTATGGGCCACACATCAAAAATAAAGTCTGTTCGCTGATTATTCAATAAATCAGAAAATAAGTCTTAGTCACTTACACTCAACGTGGTTGTTGGTCCTTTGCTCCATGTTGCGTGCATAGACGTTCCACATTGGATGTGGGAAGAGGGCTCCATCATGGACGTATGTGTTCCCGACATACTGCAGGAAGTCATGCAGCTCTGGATGGTCCCGCTGGACGCGCCTCGTGTCTGGGTGGTGAACGAGCAGGGCGAAGTTGCCTTGAACTGTGTCCAGTGGTAGGTGGCCGAGTGCCATCACCTTGCGGATGACTGCTGCCAACTGAAGGTCATCCCGGAATGCAGTAGTCAGTCCAAGTCTTTGCACCCTCTTCCACAGGGCTTGACTGAAATGGAAGTAGCATCCACTCACTTGTGCCCTTGGAAGTTCTGTTTCCAGCACATTGATAAGTGCCTGTTCAAAGTCGCATATGACCTTTTGAGGTGCCCAGTGGTGCTGCGTAATCCTCCTGGTTTCCCGTTTGATGCAATCGAGCACCTGCTGGTAGTGCCCAATTGTGCGCTGGCCCATCAGCGCATGCACAAGAGGGATAACGAAGCCATGCATGTTTCCAAGTACTGTAAAAACTTGGCTGAAGGGGCGGGGGCGCGTTCTGAACGTTGCATCCATATATATGGTTCCACAGCCTCGCAGCTTCCTGATGTTTCCCTCTGTGGCAAACACAGCGATAGCCCACTCGTTGTCTTGGTGCAGGAGGAACTGTTCCCTGGCCCATGTTTCAGCCCATGCACCTTCGATGACGACATCCTCAAGGGTAGCTGGAATCGGGGGCGTGACTGCTGCGCGTGCTCTGGCCATAACAGTCCTTACAGACTGGAATCCTTGTGGTGGTGGTCTGTCGCCGCCACCTTGGATTTGACGTTGCCGATGCTGCAGGACCCTTTGCGTATTATAGATCCTTCTGATTGGGACTGTTGGCTCCCTCGCAACTTCTGCAATCACCCCCTGTCGGAATTCTGCACGGTGCACCATTTCTCCGTCAGGGGGATGCACGTGTTCCCCAACATCGTGCACAATAATGTAAGCATCCACGTCCTCCACTTCAAATCTATTTGTGATCAGTGGCACTCTACAGTTCCACCTCCAGCATCTCCATCTAATGGTGTCTTGACTGGTGCGGTGCTTCTGATATCTGAAGTTCTCATGTACCAACACTTTGCCCCCTCGATCACCATCCATAACTATCGCCATTGTTTGTCTTCTTGTAGCCTAGTAAGCACATGACAGTGAGTCCACGAGTTATCACCGATAACAACCGATTGTTGCAAATTGTTGCAAGTTGGCAGGCGGTTTAGACATTGGTGAATTTTGATCATGTGGTTTAGAACGCCAGGAAACTTGCGTGCAGATGACCACACATCCACGACAAGTTTTAAATATTTCCAAACTCGAAATCATGTGTGCATTTGGCTATTTATAAATTATTTTTCGAGCAATATGTGTTTTGTTATTCAGCTTTAGCGTTGTTGATTAGCCTTTCATTCATATTTTGTCAAAAAGGCGTATTCATTAGCCTAGGCCTATGTCCCGTTATTTCTGTAGCATACAGCATCTTAGAATCTTAAGAGACCAGGCAGATATTGTTATTATTTTGTTATTACCATGCTATATTAGCCTACTTTATAATTATAAATATTTCAATTATCCAATTTTTAGCATTTCTAATATAAGGCTATATTGTTATTATTATCATCATCATCATCATCATCATTATTATTATTATTATTAGGCTATTATTATTATTGTCATTATTATTATGTTATTATTATTATTATTATTATCATTACAATTATGATGCTTAAAGGGCCTTACTGAGCAGATGGTTTCTATCTAATATCTGTCAGATGCTTTTCCCAATAAGCTGGTGTGGTTATGATGGGAACGACGGCTTTCTAGCGAACATAGAAGAAGTGGGTCGGAATTGGCCTATTGTCGATATCAGCTAGCTTTCGCAGGAGTCTATCCCTGGTACAATGCACTAGACCTCTGGGAGATGGACTGCTGAGGACGGAACACAACACCTATCCTCAGCTCCCAGCACTTCTCGCACAATGTGCTACTCATACGCTGAGTTGGCGGCACCCGGGATCGAACTCACGACCTTGCGATCCATAGGCGAGAGCTCTACCGACTGAGCTACGCCCGGGTACAATTGCCCAAGGAGCATAGGCTTACTATATTACATTCAGACACAGACGAGCCAGCTCACCTACTCGGCGAGGCGCATTTTCCTCGATAAGTGACACATTTCACGCATAAATATCAGAGAACTACCGGGGTGGGTTATGCGCCCAAATATAGGCTATAGCCTAATAAGTTGAAATTGGTTTAGTGTCGAAAGTTTCCACATACTTTAGCCAACCTGGACTTTGTGAATTCGTTTTTGTGATATAAAAATAGAAATCGTATGATTCATTGTCTTCTTAATAATCTGCCCTAAATAATGCATTATTGAAAATGCACTTTTTGCGCCAAACAGCGTCAAACCTGCTGACCGGGGAACATAGGACCTTTCTTTATAAAGAAAGGTCCTATGTTCCCCTGCATATACAAAACGGGGAACATAGGACCCTTTTGGGGAAAAGTGGGGAATATAGGGCCCTCTGTATACAAAAAGGTCCGATATTCCCCGGTCCCATACAAAGCGGGGAACATAGGACCCGGGGATTATAGGACCCGGGGACTATAGGGAGGACCCCGTATTAGCCATTAGAACATTAGTGCTCATATCCCAATATTAAAATGGTGCAATGGAAATACTGCATCAAGAAGGAACAGCAAGTCTATATTGCAGAACAATAACAACAAAATGGCAGCGTCACAGCATCCACAAAACCACTGAAGAAGAACATAAGTGAACGTCACAGTTTTTGTTTCGTTTTTTTTTAATGTCCACAGTCCAGTGTGTGTGTGTGTGTGTGTGTGTGTATGAGTGAGTGTGTGTGTGTGTGTGTGTGTGTGTGTGTGTGTGTGTGTGCGCGTGTGAGTGTGTGTGTGTGTCAATCTCAGTACAGTGTATGACCTAGAGGTCAAGTTTTCCTGGAGGCTTCATTTGCCTCCCGCTCCGGGAGAAGGCCCGGCCCTGTAACTCACGGCATGCTGTGGTCACAGCCTGTGGGGGAGATGGCGGCGACCTCAGGGCTGACGACCTTTGAGACATTACAGGGCTGCTGACGACTTCCTCCATGCTGCCTCCGCTCACATGGCCCCTTCAGCTGCGCACGCGCCCACAGGCTGCTCCGGTGGCCGTTCTGTGTGGGCTGACGGCTGTGGAGGGGCAACCTCTGCTGGTCGGAGATCAACCCTGTTGGGACGATACGTGGTCCCTCCACGTTGACGAGATAGGACCGCGGTCCCACCTGCTGCAGCATACACCTCTCCTCCATCGGCCTGTCCTGTCACCCGGGAGTGGTTTCATCCTGACAGGCTGGCCGACGTTTAGCTCTGGCAGATCCCTCGCAGTTCTGTCATATGTCAGCTTCGCTGCCTGATGCTTCACCCTCAGCTTGTCGGTGACCCCAGTGATGACCTGAGGTGCTAGCAGCTGGTCGGCCACAGGCAGAAGAGTTCTCAGAATCCGTGATATCAGCCATTGTGCTGGGCTGCAGCGCATGTCCTCAGTGGGCATGTTTCTCCAGTGTAGAAAAGCCTTCCAGGAGTCTTCGTCGGCCCGGTCTGCTTTTCTGCATAGGCCTTTCACAATCTTCACTGCAGACTCTGCTTTGCCGTTAGCTTTTGGGTGTCTCGGGGAGGACATGACATGTTCGAAGCCCCACTCCCTCGCAAACGCCCGAAACTCTCCACAATCAAACTGACCTCCACAGTCGGAAATGACCCAGTCAGGGATACCGTACCGTGCAAACTGCGCTTTGCACCTTCCAATGGTCGTTTCTGCCGACAGGTCTGGGGGTAGATCAATCTCCCAGAAGTCTGAATAGTGATCCACCATGAGCAGGAAGTCCTGTCTTGCGTAGCTGAACAAGTCCATGCTCACCAGCTGCCAGGGACGTGTGGGGAGCGAGTGTGACATCATAGTCTCTTTCTGTTGCTCGTGTGCATACTCGTTACACACTGAGCACTGCTGCACATAGTCTTTGATTTCCCCTGCATATTTGGCCAGTAGATAGTATCCCGGGCCTGTCTATAACAAGCCTCACCCCCCCCCCCCATGGTTGTAGTGGATCCGTCTCAGCATCTCAGGACGCATAGCTTTCGGAATGATGACACGCTGGCTCCTAAAAAGCACACCGTCCTGTGGGCTTATTTAATCTCTGATGGCCCAGTATTCTCTGACGGCTATGGGGCTCTCCTCTTAGCGTTCTGGCCATCCCTCCAACACGACTGACTTGAGTGTTTGAAGACACACATCCTCCTCTGTGTGTTTTCGAATCTGTGCGAGGCGTTGGCTGGTGACGTTTAGATAGTCTGCTTGCTGAATGGCTGCCGTGTCGTACTGCACCTGCTGCATGCTGCAGACCATTTCACGTCTGTACTGAGTGTCCATTCTCTGTGGTGGGGTGGTGGCTCTGCTGAGCGTGTCACTTATGTACATTTCAGGGCCTGGCTTGTACATACATCACCGTGAGGCAGTAGTTCTGAAGTGTGAGGAGCATGCTTTGAAGGCGCTTTGGTGCACTGAGAAGGGGCTTAGTGAAGATTGACACCAGCGAGCGGTGGTCGGTCTCTGCAGTCACATCACCCCTCCCATATAGGTAGCAGTGGAAGCGTTGACAAGCGAATACGATGCTCAGGCACTCCTTCTCAATCTGTGCGTAGTTTTGCTCCGTCTGGTTCAGCGCGCGGGAGGTGAACGCGACCGGCTGTCCCCCCTGAAGCAGGCAGCAGGCCAAACCGGTCTGACTGGAGTCGCTCTGTATGGTGACTGGCTTGCTGACATCATAGTAACGTAGTACTAGCACCGCCGTGACCAGCGTCTTGATTTCCTTCATAGCAGCAACATGTTTGGGCAACCAGTGCCACGGCACATCTTTGTCCAGCAACCTTCTCAGCGGTTCACACACCTCTGACAAGCGGGGCATGAACCTCAATAAATGGTTAACGAAGCATCCGTGGGGTTTGGCATGTCCAGGACTGCCCTGACCTTCTCGGGATCAGCTTTGAGGCCCTCCACCGACAGTATGTGGCCGTGGAAGCGGACCTCCCTCACACGAAACTGCAGCTTTTTTATGCTCAGCCTCAGCTTCACTTCCCTGCATCTGTCCATCAGAGCAATGAGGTTTGCGTCGTGGTTGTGAACGGCCTCCTCCTCCGTGTCCCCACAGCTGACTATGAGGATGTCATCGGCTATGGGCTCAATTCCTTTCAAACCGGCCAGCAGCTCATGTTGTTTCCTCTGGTACAGCTCTGGTGCAACTGACACGCCGAAAGGGAGCTTCAGCCATCGCTTTCTACCCCACGGCATCCAGAACGTTGTCATCAGGCTGCTCTCCTCATCCAGGTGACACTGCAAGAATGCGTCGCGCGCATCCACCAGGGTGAAGATACGTGCCTTAGGCAGCTTGGATAGCACGTCATCTAAAGTGGGCATGAGGTAATGGGACCTTTTCAGGGCTCGATTAAGTGGCTTGGGGTCGATGCAAAGCCTCAATTTGTCCGGCTTCTTCACTATGACCAGATTGCTAATCCAGTCTGTGGGCTGAGTGACTGTGGTTAAGTGTCCATCCTTTTCATATTGGTCCAGCTGCGCCTTAACAGCTGCCTTGAGGGCCACCGGGACATTTCTTGGTGCGCACTGGACAGGGGCCACAGTGCTATCCAACTCGAAGTGAACATCACCTGGCAGCGACTCGACTGGGCTGGTGAACACGTCATTGTAAGTGTTAATGAGACAGTCTTTGGTTAGCTCACCTGTCTTGCAGTGCTCCACTTTATTCAGCTCTTCGGGAATGGTGAAGCGTATCAAGCCAAGTCTCTCGCATGTCTCCCCTGAAAGCAAGGGCTTCTGGCTGGTGTGCACGACCTCAAAGTCCAGTCTGTGTGTCTTGCCCCTGATGACACACTGTGTGCTGTACACGCCCATTGAGCTCATCCACTCACTGTTGTAGAGTCTCAGCCTGGTGAGGCTTTTCTGAAGAGGCGCTCTAGGCGCCAGTCTCATCTTGTCTTTCAAGCTCATCACGTTGCAGGTGGCTCCAGAGTCAAGCTGGCACCTCTGGACCCCTCTGTGCAGTGGCAGCTTTACAAACCACTTTTTCCTTTGAGTGTTCTCCGGGTCCTCCGGGTCCCCTAGCGGCGGGTCATCCACAGCATTCAACTGACGTGCTGCTTGCTGGCCTCTTTTCATGCATACTTTGGCAAAGTGATTAGCAGTGCCACACAAGCGACATGACTTTCCAAATGCGGGGCACAGGTCTCGCCCCCGTCTGCGCGGTGTGCCACAGTACTTGCATTCACCTGTGCCTCTCTGTGGCTGTGCAGATGTGTTGGTGGGCTCGGATGGCCTGCTGGTAGGTCTCCGTCCTGGTCGCTGTCCATGTGCTACATTGATGCTCTCCCCAGGCACAGAGCTGCTAAGTGACATGGATTTTAACTTATTGTCCAACACCTCCGCTGCACGGCAAATGTCCCTAGCTCCCTCCAACTTAAGCTCCTTTTCTCCTAGCATGCGTCGTTTGGCGCCCTCATCAGTTGTTCCCAGAACAAGCCTGTCCCTTATGAGCTCGTCTCTTATAGCTCCATATTCACATGTGGCAGCCTTTTCTCTCAGTCTTGTGACAAAAGCATCCACAGGTTCTCCTTCCTCTTGTTTAAGGTTGCAAAAAACATACCTCTCAAAGATGACGTTTTTGGTAGGTGTAAAGTATTCCCCCAGTTTGTCGAGTATCGCTCCGACGTCTTTCTGCTCTTCCGCTGCGAGTCCCAGGTTGTGCACGTAAACATGGAGGCTTCCTTCCCCATTAGCCTCCGGAGCGTCGCTGCCTGCACCGGCTTCTCTGCCTTGTCGATCCCGGTCGCAAGCAAATAATCCTCAAACTCTGATAGAAAGCTAGCCCAGTTGCTGTGAAGAGCCCCAGTCATCTTCATGGGCTCCGGCGGCGGAATATTGGAAGCCATCGTCTTGGCTCGATGCTAATGCTAGCAGGCTAACTAAAACTTCTAGCTACGCTTAGTAAAAAAAATAAACGCACGCTGTTTAAGCAACAGGCAACGTAAGACTCACTTTGGGTTCCAATACAGCTTCTGACACCATGTTGCAGGTGTAGGTGCATATAAATAACAGACAGAGTCGGGCTGTATCTCTTAGAGACGTCTATTCACCGGCTGTGCCCATAACGGAACTGAGGCATGTTACACAAGGCAAGTATACATCAATCAGTGCCCCCAGGGGGCGCTGTTGGCTGCATAACATTACCCTACAACAATGCCTTCTTCTATGGTGTTACATGTCATTCAACAGGTACGTTACAGCAGCAGCGCCACCACAGGCCAAGCCCACTTACGACACATCACATCTCCCTCTTTCAAGCAGAACACCTAAATATATAACCAAAGCAAATAAACCTCAATCATGTAATAATAAACTCAAATAACAATATAAGCATTGTTAAAGCATGTATGTGCGTCAGCTTAGAGATGTTTATCCTTAACTTAAAGCTATTAACTTTCCGTTCTCTTTTTTATTTTTCACTTGGCCTATTTTACTAATCAACACAACATCTATGCAATGTTACTTTCACCTCAGTACAAACATTAAACAAGTGTATGACCTGTAATGTAACAACATGACTTCACCATTACATTCACTCTACTTTACTTCTTTTTTTTCCTTTTTTCTTTTTTTGCTTTACTGTGAATAACGTTGTGGAGTTTTAATCTCCCAGAGCGTGAGGTCTTTACTGGACCTGCTGTAGTTGTAGTCACCTCCAGTGTTACAGTCTCTCTTATAGGAGAAGAGACAGGTGTTGGAGTCACTGTGATATCTGCTGGTTCACTAGCAGACACCGTGAAGTCCTCCTGTTCCTGACCTGTTCTGTCCAGTTCTGGAAGTCTGTCCTCTCTGCTCTTTAGCAGATGTTGCCTGTTTCTGCAAAAGGTGCTGCCTTCAGGTGTTTGGATCACAAAAGACCTTGGCTGAGCATGGCAATGTTTCACGACAGCTGGCTGCCATGTATGGCCCACTCTGAATCTCAGTCTCACCCTCCTGTAGTGCAGGCAGGTCTCTCACGCCTCGATCACAGCAGTGTTTGTTTGAACTGTCTTTTCCTCATTTGTCAATGCACTTCCTTGTACAACTGAGGCTTCAACAGCTGCGTAGTTGCTGGTAGTTTTGTCTTCAGTCGCCGATCCATTAACAGTTGGGCAGGAGACAGTCTCACTCCATCCAAACGTGCATTTCTGTACTCAAGGAGAGCAAGATATGGGTCTCCTCAGCTCTCTCGTGCTTTCTTGAGCAGGTTTTTTATGGTCTGGATCGCACGTTCACTTTGACCGTTGGATTGTGGGAATCCTGGGCTTGATGTAGTGTGTTTAAACTCCCACTCTGCCACGAACTGTTTAAACTCCTCACTCGCAAACTGTGGTCCATTGTTCGACATATCCTCATCTGGGATTCCATGTCTTGCAACATGGATTTCAGAGCTACAATTACATGTTTGCTTGTTGTCTGGGGCAGCTTGATAATTTCCGGATACTTCGAGTAGTAATCTACACAGAGTAGATAATCACCTTGATCAAAATGGAAAAGATCCACACCCAGTTTTGCCCATGATCGATCTGGAATATCATGGCACAGCAGTGGTTCTTTCACATTGCTCTTTTTGAAAGTTTTATAGACGCTACACTTCATCACAATGTCTTCAATTTGTTTGGACATCCCTGGCCAAAATAATACATCTCTTGCCCTCTCTTTGCATTTGACAATCCCTAGATGGGCTTCATTGATTTTTTGAAGCATTTCTGCTCTCAGTTTTTCAGAGACAACGACTGTGGAGTTTTTGAAAACAAGTCCTTCTGAGCAGCTGAGTTCTTCTCTGAACGCCCAGTATTTCTTTATTTCAGTCGGAACTTGGATAACCTGCTCTGGCCACCCCGACTGAACCGCTTTCATCATGAGCTGCAGTTCACCATCCTCTGCTGTTGCAGTTTTGAACTGACTCAGTTTTTCTTCTGAGATTGGAAGGTGTGCTGATAGAAGATTAACTTCTATTTCCTCTTCAAGAAGTTGTTCAGACTGTTCTTGCAGATAAGCTCTGCTGAGTGTATCCGCAATGTGCAACTCTTTTCCTGGTTTGTAGGTTACACACAAGTCAAAAGGCTGCAGTGCCAACAACATCCTCTGTAGTCTGGGAGGAGCTTTATGTAGTCCTTTTTTGAACACTGCCTCAAGTGGTTTAAGGTCAGACTCCACCTGTACCTTTTTTTCCATACAGATACTGTTTGAATTTTTTACACCCATACACTATGGCTAACAGTTCTTTTTCTATCTGCGCATATCTCTTCTGGGTGTTGGTAAGAGACCTCGAGCCATAAACAACGGGTTGTCCATCCTGCATCATCACAGCTCCCAATCCTTCAGAGCTTGCATCCACTGATACTGTAACATCCTTGTTCATAATACTTGAGAACTGGGGCATTGCTTGCCAGTTTCTTCAGCTGCTTGAAGCTGCGTTGCTGCTGTGCATCCCAATGCCACTCAACACCCCCCTCCAAGAGCTTTCTGAGTGAAGCGCTTACATCAGACAGGTTCGGGATGAACTTTGAGAGGTACTGCAACATACCTAGGAACCTCAGCAGTGCAGCTTTGTCCTGTGGCTGTGGCATATCCGCTACTGCTCTGACTTTTTCTTGGTCTGGCTTCAGGCCCTCAGCCCTCAGAATGTGACCAATATATTGTATCTCTGTCATTCCAATCTTACATTTGTCTTTGTTGAGCTTGAGATTTATGCACCTTATTCTGTCCAGAAGCTATCTCAGCCTTTTGCCATGTTGTTCTTTGTCAGCACCCCACACTAGGATGTCGTCAATGACATTCACAACACCTTCTAGGTCCTCCGGTCTCTGCACTAAACATTTTGGGAAAACTTCCGAAGCTAACGAGACACCAAAAGGAAGCCGTTTGAATCGGTACCGACCAAATGGTGTTTTGAAGGTATACAACTGAGAATTATCCTCGTTTAGTTGTATTTGCCAGAATCCATGGTTTGTGTCTAATACAGAAAATACTTTAGCATCTGGCATCTCGGCCACAACCACCTCTACTGTCCTCAGGGGATAGTGTTCCCTCTTTATGGCTTTGTTGAGGTCTTGGGGGTTTATGCAGCTCCTTAGTTTTTTATTTTGCTTGTTGACAGTAACCATGCTGTTAACCCAGTCAGTGGGTTCTGTTTGTTTTTCAACCACACTGAGGTTCTCCATTCTATCTAGTTCACTTTTGATTTTGTCCTCAGTGCTAAAGGGACTTTTCTGGGAGGGTGGATAACTGGAGTTACTGCCGGATCTATCTGAATGTGATGCTGTCCAGGCACACACCCCAACCATGTGAACACGTCATTGTAATCCTTTAGGATGTCTGTTTCCACTTCCTTTTCCACCTTGTAGAGCAGGGGTCGGGAACCTTTTTGACTGGGAGAGCCATAAAAGCCAAATATTTCTAAATATATTTCATTGAGAGCCATATAGTATTTTTAACGTATAATAAATTAAATATGTCTTACTTTTAATGCGACTTCTGGTGCTGCATGGTTTTGCTGATGGCCTTGTAGTCTGGTTCATACGTGGTGAGGTTGAGCTTCATGCAGGCGTTGAGGCTTCCATCAGTTAAACGTGAGCGTAGGTTGGTCTTAATGTTCCTCATATGCGAGAAAGACTGTTCACATGCATATGTAGAGCCAAACATGGTCAATACGGCAATACTCACACGCTGCATTGTGTGGTATGTCACAGGAAGCTCGTTCCAAGTTTTAAGAATCAGCTGGTCTTCAGGTTGAAGATTTTTAATTTCTGTCCACTTGTGTTCCCTCGCCAGCTCTGCTCGCTGTCGCGCAAGACTTTCCAACTCTCCATTAAGTGACTTGAACTTACTCATCCACATGTCTGATGCCTTCAGGTCAGCAACTTCCAGCTCAAAGTCTCCGATATAGACCCCGGGGATGCATGTCAGGTCGATTTTGTCCACTGCACACTCATGTGGATGAGTGATGAACTTGAAAAGACCAGTGCGCGCACGAAATTCTCCAAAACGTGCTTTGAATGACTGCAGGAGATTGAACGTAAAGCCAGCTAGCTGCTGGAGATCCAGATGTTGAGTGGAGTCACTTGCTAAGCATGCATCTCTAAATTGTTGCAGTCTTTCAAAGTGCAGAAGACGACCTGTTTCAATGTCCCTGAGAAAGACTTCCAGCTTGCTTTCAAATGCAAACACTGCTTGTTGAAGGGATGAGATTGTATTTCCAATACCTTGCATTTTCACATTGAGCTGGTTCAGATGGCCAGTTATGTCCACGAGATAGTGAAACTGCAGGAGCCAGTCAGTGTTGTCTAGCTCAGGATGCTCGACGCCTTTCATTTCAAGAAAAGTCCGGATTTCACTCAGGCAAGCTGCAAAACGGCTGAGCACCTTCCCCCTTGACAACCAACGCACGTTGCTGTGTAAAAGCAGACCGGGATAATGATTCCCAACTTCTTCTAACAGAGCTTTAAACTGGCGATCATTTAAAGCTCGGGCAACAATAAAGTTGACCACTCGAATGACCAGAGACATCACCTCGCCAAGCTCCTGGCCACACGTCTGAGCGCAAAGCGCCTCCTGGTGCAGGATGCAATGAAAACTTAGGATGGCTCTCTTTTCATGTTCACCGAGAAGCGCTACAAATCCTTTGTTCTTCCCCAACATACAGGGTGCACCATCAGTACAGACAGAAATAAGTTTATCCATCGGTAGTTTTTTTTCTTTAGCAAACTCCATGAAAGACATGAATAAATCCTCTCCTCTTGTTGTCCCTTTCATTGGCAAAACAGCCAAGCTTTCCTCACGCAGTGTGTCACCTGCAGCATACCTGGCAATGATACTGCACTGAGATAGATGGCTAACGTCTGTTGACTCATCTAACGCGAGAGAAAAGTATGTCCCGGCGTTTATGTCCTTAATTTGTGTTTCCTCGACTTGATTTGCCATCATGATGCTACGATCGTGCACAGTTCTTGCTGACAGGGGCATGTCTTTTATTCGTTTGATTATCTTGTCTTTATTTGGGAAGTCATCAAACAGTTCATTGGCCACATCAAGCATGAATGTTTTGGCATACTCGCCATCTGTGAATGACTTTCCATTCCTTACTATTGCCAAAGCCCCCGCAAAGCTAGCGGAATTCCCGTCACCTTGCTTGGTCCACACACGTAGTTGCTGCTGACTCGTCTGCACTCTCCGCTGTAGCTCCTCGCATGCCCTTTTCCTGCTGTCCCCCGCTGGATATTTCGATGCAAATGAAGCATGGTGCGTATCGAAGTGCCGCTTTATATTTGACCGTTTCATCGATGCAATTTTATCATTGCATATTAGACATACCGCAGATCCTGCTCTCTCCACAAATGCAAATTCCGCTGTCCACGCAGCCTGGAATGCACGGTAATCATCGTCTTTTTTTCTTTTCGCCATCTTTTCCGTTACAAGGGTTGAAGCGGATAAACTAGTTGGCTATCTGATAAAATTGATTTCTTCACCTTTACAATGACCCGGACATGCTCGCGAGCCATTGGTTCCCGACCCGACCCACGGGTGACCCGTGACCCGTGAAATTTATCTTCAAAACTAATTTCTGTTTACTTTAAAATGACACAGTATTATTAAGAAATATCACAAGTATTTTAAAATCAGTTCCAAACTGATTTTTTTGAAAAAAAATTTTTTTTCAACTCAAAATTGTCTGGGAGCCATATGCCGTCACCGGAAGAGCCATATATGGTTCGCGAGCCATAGGTTCCCGACCGCTGTTGTAGAGCCTTTTTATCAGTCCCATCTGAGCGCAGGAATCACCACCTAGGATAGCTGGGAAGTTGGGTTTTATTATCTGGAACTCCAACTCATGAACTTCAGTTTTACACTCACATTTTAGCTTTGCCTTGCCTAATGGCACGGGAATATGCAACCAACTTGACGCTGGACTCAATTAGTTGTGCATCCTTTTCCTTGTCAATAGGTTGTGAGAGGCAAAACATTTCAGTCTGCACCGGTATCCAACCTGAATGTGAGCTTTTTGCCATTTACATTGAGTACTTCAGTCCATTTTTCTGTTTTGTTTCTATGTTAATGTCTTGTCTTTTCTCTTTTCTCATTTTTTGTCTTTTCTGTCCATTTTTCTTTGACTCAAGAACTCCAAGAAACATTTCACTCTCTGGTTCTTCAGTTTCATTTACATGTCTCTCCATTTTTCGATAGCCTTCTGTCGGTTTCTTTGCTTTGCACATGCGACCATAGTGGTTTGTTCTTTTGCACACTTTGCATGTTTGACTATAGGCAGGACATTTGCAAGCCTCATGTCTGTAGCCACATTTACTGGAGTCATATTTATTATCACCGACCCTGCTCTCTTAAGGCTTTTTGTTAGCTTCGTTTTACTTAGCTTGCTAACTGCCACTTCAGTTTGTTCATGCAAAGCTCTCAGTGGCTTTGTGTAGCTTCGTTAGCTCTGCAGATATCAAGTTTTTGTCAATGACAAGTCGGGCTCTCTGAGCAGTCTAGCTCTCACCTGATCGTTTGTTACTCCACACACGATGCGGCCCCTTATCAGCGAGTCTGTGAGCTGCCCAAACTCGCAGTCCTTTGCTTTATTTTTCAAGTCAGTCACGTATGCATCGATTGTCTCACCCTTTCCTGGGACCTTTGTGAAAAAAACGTGTCTCAGGTGTGTTGTGTTGCTCCTTGGTTCACAGTACTGCCGAAACTTCTCTTTTGTTGCGCCTAAGCCGCGGTCTGCATCCTCATCAGAGTCCATGGTATTAAATACCTTGTTCGCTTCCTCTCCAGCCACATGGAGAAAAGTAGTGCACTTTGTGGAGTTAGAAAACAACGAGACAGGAGACGTGAGAGTAGACGTAGTCGAGGTAGTTTACTAGCTCCAACTTTACATGTCATATATTCGACAACGACACTGAACTCTCTGGACCGGAAGCGGAAGTGCATTCTCTCTTAGGTGAATGTCTCTAGTTATATAGATGTGGGTCACCACACAGGCCCCCCCAGAATTCACCTACACAAAACAATGCAAAACAGCAAAAGCGCAACTCATGAACATAAAAATAGACTCTACAACAGAACAGTCAATGACATAGTGCAAAGTCACGGGGAAAACAAGTGACGAGTCGGGGGGTGGACCCTGCGGCCATAACGGCTGCGCTTCACAGGAGGGGAAACAGATGGGGCCGAAACCCGGGCCATAGGCGGGGCCGAAGCAGGAACAGAGGCAGGTGCCGGGGCCGACCTAGGAGGGCGTCCCCGCCGCGGGGGTAGGGCCAATTGCATTGGCTCCCCAATGTCCAAGTGAGCAGGCTTGAGACGGTCTATAGCGACCCGCTCCGGCCTGCCCCCCATGTCCACCACAAAGTTCTTATCCCCCGCCTCCAGGACGCGGAAGGGCCCGTCGTATGGGGGCTGCAGCGGGGACCGATGGCTGTCGTGCCTAATGAAGACGTACCTCGCCGATGGCAGATCCTTGGGGACGTAGGACCGGGGGAGGCAGTGTTGAGACATCGGAACGGGAGCGAAGGCACCGGCAGCGCTCCGGGACGCACTGAGGTGAGAGGCGGCCGACCAGGGAGTCGTAGCATCCGGAAGAAACTCCCCCGGAACTCGCAGGGGCTGGCCATACACCAACTCAGCGGAGGAGGTCTGGAGGTCTTCCTTCGGGGCCGAACGCAGGCCGAGCATGACCCATGGGAGCCGGTCCATCCAGTCGCAGCCAGTGAGGCTTGCCCGCAGAGCGGCTTTCATGTCCCGATGGAACCGCTCACAAAGTCCGTTGCTCTGCGGGTTGTACGCCGTAGTGCGGTGGATCTTCATCCCCAGGTGCTCAGCGACCGCCGTCCAGAGCTCCGAGGTAAACTGGGAGCCCCGGTCGCTCGTGATGTCACCCGGTGTGCCGAAACGGGCCACCCAGCAGCCGATGAACGCCCGTGCTACCTCTGCTGCCGTCGTGGAGGACAAGGGAATAGCCTCTGGCCACCTGGTGGCCCTGTCCACAATAGTGAGGAGGAACGTATAACCACGGGAGGGGGGCAGGGGACCCACCAGGTCAACATTGACGTGGTCAAACCGCCTCTCTGGAACCACAAACGGCGCCAAAGGGGCCTTGGTATGGCGGTGCACCTTGGCGCGTTGGCACGCCACACAAGAGCCGGCCCAGGCTCTAACATCCTTACGGAGCCCAGGCCAAACAAACTTGACGCTCACCAATTTGGTCGAGGCCTTCACTCCCGGGTGGGAAAGGCCGTGGACGGTGTCGAAAACTCGGCGCCGCCAGGAAGTAGGCACCAGGGGGCGCGGTTGACCGGTGGAGATGTCACAGAGGAGGGTGGTGTTGGCCGCGTCGAACGTCACGTCCTCCAGCCGTAGCGCCGTAGGGGTCGACCGGTATTCTTGAACGGTCGCGTCCTTGGCTTGGTCCGCTGCCATAGCGGCGTAGTCGAGTCCCAAGTGAACGGCGTTAACAACCGCCCGTGAAAGGCAGTCGGCGACGGAGTTATCCTTGCCCGACACGTGTTGTATGTCCGTGGTAAACTCGGAAACCGCCGCGAGATGACGCTGCTGACGCCCAGACCACGGTTCTGAGGTTTTGGCCATACAGAACGTCAGCGGTTTGTGGTCCACGAAAGCGGTGAACTGTCGGCCCTCCAATAGGAACCTAAAGTGTCTGGTTGCGAGGAAGAGACCCAGTAGTTCCCTATCATAGGTGCTGTATTTGCGCTCGCTCTCACGGAGTTGTTTACTGAAGAACGCCAACGGCTGCCAGCCCCCCCCCCCCACCCACTGCTCACACACGGCCCCCACGGCGTAGTCGGAGGCATCCGTTGTAAGGGCTATGGGGGCGGCAGGCGACGGGTGAGCTAGCAGCGCAGCGTTGGCCAGCGCGGTCTTGGCGGCCACAAAAGCCTCGTCCATCCCCGAAGACCAGTCCAGCTCGTCCTTAGACTTCTTACCCCGCAGGGCCTCATACAGGGGACACATGATGTGGGCGGCACGGGGCAGGAAACGGTTATAAAAGTTCACCATGCCCAGGAATTCCTGCAGCGACTGTACAGTGCGGGGGCGGGGGAACATGGTGACAGCCTCAACCCTGGCAGGGAGGGGAACGGCCCCCTGTGGAGTGATGTGGTGCCCGAGGAAGGTGATGGACGACTCCCCGAACTGACACTTAGCTGGGTTGATGATGAGGCCGTGTTCGCTGAGCCTGTCAAACAGCTGTCTGAGGTGCGTCATGTGTTCCTCCACCGACGCGCTGGCCACGAGGATGTCGTCTAAGTACACAAACAAAAATGGCATGTCACGGAGCACAGAATCCATAAGGCGCTGAAACGTCTGCGCCGCCCCTTTAACGCCGAAAGGCATACGTAAAAACTCAAAGAGCCCAAAGGGTGTGATGACAGCCGTTTTTGGGACATCCAGTGGGTGGACCGGCACTTGGTGATACCCCCGCACTAAGTCGATTTTGGAATAGATGGCAGCGCCCGCCAGGTGGGTAGAGAAATCTTGTATGTGCGGTATGGGGTACCGGTCGGGGGTCGTGGCATTGTTTAGGCGACGGTAGTCCCCGCACGGGCGCCAACCCCCGTCGGCCTTAGTAACCATGTGAAGAGGGGAAGCCCACGGGCTGTCAGAACGGCGGACAATGCCGAGGCGCTCCATAGTCGAAAACTCCTCCCTGGCTATTGCGAGCTTGGCCGAGTCAAGGCGTCGGGCCCGGGCGTAAACTGGGGGCCCCACTGTGGTGATATGATGTTCCACGCCGTGCTTGGCCACCGCCGAGGAGAAGGTGGGTGTGGTCAGCTCGGGGAAATTTGCGAGCAGGCGTTGGTATGGATCCCCGGTGGAGAGTGTGTTAGCGAGGCACAGCGCTCCAGCGCCCCCAAGCGTGCAGGGGTATGACGCAAAAGAGACGGCATCAATCACGCGACAGTTTTTAACATCCACCAGCAGGTTGAAAGCACAGAGGAAATCCGCACCTAGGAGCGGGGTGGATACAGCAGCCATCACAAAGTCCCAGCCGAAACGTCGGCCGCCAAAACACACGTCCACATGTCTGATACCGTACGTCCGAATGGACGTGCCGTTGGCGGCGTCCATCTGGGGGCCGTGACTGTCGGTCATCGTGTCCACAGCTTGTGCTGGTAGTATGCTGCGTTGAGCGCCAGAGTCAACCAGCAGCCGCCGGCCCGACAAGGAGTCTCTGATGAACAACAGCTTGCAGTCACGGCCGGCGCCCATAGCCGTTAACAAGCGCCGGCCTTGGCGTTTCCCTGAACCCTGTAACTGCAGGGTTTGCGACACCGTTTTGCTTTTGCCCCAAACCTGGCATGGTAATAACAGAGCCCGTCGTCAGGTTGGCGGCGGGCTGTTACCGCAGCCGCGGTGTCCATATAGTCGTACACAGGTGGTGGTGGGGCGGTCTGGTGGGGTAGCAGGGCATGCACAAACTGTTGCCGGTTGGCCAGGAAAACCCTGTCTGCTTCAGCAGCCAGAGAACGGTAGTCCTTGGAGGCGGCGAGAGGAGAACTGGCCAGTGCTGTGCGTACAGGTGCGGGGAGCTGCCTCAGAAAAATGTGTGTGAAAAGAAAGGCCGGATCAGCCGATCCCAGCACAGACAGCATTTTTTCCATTAAATCAGACGGTTTGCCTTCTCCAGCTCCGACAGTTCAAATAGCTTCAGGAGGAATGTCTTTATAGCATCGTACTTGCCAGCAGCTGGCGGAGCTTCCAACAGTGTCATTGCTCGCGCCGTTCTCGATGCGTCTAACGCCGCCACTACGTGGAAGTACTGCGTTGCATCCTGCGTTATCCCTCTCAGCTGGAACTGGGCTTCCACATGTTGAAACCACGGCCGTGGATTATGCTGCCAAAAGTCGGGTAGCTTCACAGTAGCGGTGTAAATGCTAGCGTTAGCAATAGCCATGTTGTTAGCACCGGCGTCGTCGTTGTCAAACATACTCGTATTAGTTGTTCGATCACGTCGGGGTCACCAATGTGGAGTTAGAAAACAACGAGACAGGAGACGTGAGAGTAGACGTAGTCGAGGTAGTTTACTAGCTCCAACTTTACATGTCATATATTCGACAACGACACTGAACTCTCTGGACCGGAAGCGGAAGTGCATTCTCTCTTAGGTGAATGTCTCTAGTTATATAGATGTGGGTCACCACAACCTCACCTTTTCTGACTTTTCGGAGATGCCGCTAGCAACGAGGTACAGCTCAAACCTCTGAATCCACGAACGCCAATTTCCCGCCAGGTTCCCTTCCAGGCACAAGCTGTTCGGTGGCTTCAGTTGCTCCATGCTTTACTTCGGACACCATGTCATATATGTGTTATTAATCAGATTAACAATGAGGCGACACAATAACTCAGAGGGACGGCACGTTGATTCAGCTTGACTGCCTCTTTGCTGAATGCCTTCTTCTATGGTGTTACATGTCATTCAACAGATACGTTACAGCAGCAGCGCCACCAGAGGCTAAGCCTATTTACTACATATGATACCGGAGGAGGGGTTGTCGGCAACCCTCTTCGCTGCCGTGCAAGCCAGATGTTGTCGGTTCCTGTTACGGCACTCCGGCGATGTTTTTCGGAAACTTGACGTGCCTTTAAAAAACGACCTTGTTTTACTAGTGTGGCTCTCAAACTCCCGGCGTACTGTGCAATACATAGTTGGAATTTCGCCCACATCCTCTAATGCAACCCAGTTAAACTCCTATTTGCAGGATAATTGAAATACTCTCTTGTGCTTCAATTCAGAAACGCTGTCTTCATCCGCCGCCATTTTCTCGTAGCCGCGCATCACATGACTAGCCTACTCAAATCCTGATTGACCAATGGTGCGTGTCAATATTCTCCGATGCGTGCAAGGGGAGGGGTCGGAGCACGAGAACATAATCTCATGCTCGATGATGACCGAAAAAAATGGTTGAAACATCCCTTTTTTTTTTTATTATTTAACCACTGGCTCGGTCGGGCAAGTGAGTTGCTAGATTTACTCGACTGACGTGGCGTAAGGGCAATCCTTATGACGGGGCAATCCTTACTGTTGAGCCATGGCACGGGATGGCACACGGGGCGGGGCAGGTTGGGTTTTTTGCCTGCGTGCCAGCCATGTTTTCCGAGGGTTTTTCTGAGATTTCTAGGCGGTATATAGGCTACTCTGGAAAATGGTGAGGGCAAATACCTTAATTGGTACTGGATTCACTAGTTCCTTTTGACTACAGGAGCATGGACACACATAGATTTATTTATTTTAATGTGCAAGGACAAAAACAAAACCCACAGGGTTGCATTGCTGCGTCGCATTGCCTCTGGTACAACGAGGTAGTAATTTTACCACTAGAACGACCGGGATTTCCCTCCTACCTAAAACGACCATGGGCGGTCAAATTGACAGCCGGTTTTAAGCTCTATATTCTGTCAAGATATATATCCATTTGCGATATTAATGCATTACATATGTTAGTATGTCTGCTAGTAAACTAACTGACACCAAAATAACAACTATAGTACTATTTTTAAACAATTTAAACTTCAGAGAAACATGGTCGAACTTGAATAGCAAAATTGAAAAAGTGAAAATATTACCTGAAAAACAAAACAGAAAACACATATTGCTGATCTAACAAACGTTAGTTCTTGTTTAAATGCATTTGACCAGATTGTGTTCTATTGTAACAGGTGTCTGAAATTCAGATTTGACCAGAAATGTCAAGCGGTTTGAGTGGCTGTTGCAGCCAGAAAAGCGCTGTATAAAATGCAACTTGACTGATTGATTGAAGGCCTATCAAACGTGAAATGTAAAAAAAGAACTGAACCCTGCGAAGGAAATGACGTAAACAACACACGTGACATGACGCACACGATGACGGCCAAATTACGTGCGGTCATTTGGACCGCTCATGGTCGTTTTAGGTAGATCTTATAACTTTTGTTTTTGTGCGATTGATCTATAACCAATTTTAATGCAAATATGCAGTTTTAGGAGCATTCGGGGAGCAGCAGGTCCGTATCTTTTTTTCACAAAGTTATTAAAATCCAAAACGGTCAAAATGACCGCCATGGTCGTTCCAGTAGTTTTTAAGTCCCGGTCGTTATTTGAGACTGTTTCAATATTTACTTTCAGTTCTTTTTCACATGTCACGTGTTACAAACCTTGTTAGGTTTGTTAGATTAGCAGTATGTGTTTTCCGTTTTGTTTTGCAGGTAATATTTTAGTTCCACCATGACTCTCTGAAGTTTAAACTGTTTAAAAGAGTGTTAGAGTTGTTGAAGTGTTAATTTTGCTGTCAGTTTCATAACAGACACACTAACATATGTAATGCATTAATATCTCACTTGGGTATCTATCTTGACACAATATAGAGTTTAAAAACCGGCGGTCATTTTGACCGCTCATGGTCGTTTTTGGTAGATCTCATCGTAACGTTTTTGTGCGATTGATCTAAAACTCGTTTTAATGCAAATATGTGCAATTTTAGGGGCATTCAGGGAGCGGCAGGTCTCTATCTTTTTTTTTCACAAAGTTTGAAACTGAAAATCCAAAGCGTTCATGATGACCGTCTTGGTCGTTGTGGTGTTTAACCATATTTAAACAGATTACACAAATTTAAACAGATTAGACTAGATTTTTTTTTCTTTTTACACAGTTCTATGTAGCCTTACCTGTTGGAGGGCCACGTAGCCACGCGTTGAGAAAAAAAAGTGATCAAGCGAGTAAAAAAAGTGATCAGCAGTGCGATGCCTGACTTCAGTGGTCAATGTAGCAGCTTCAGTTCAGTCCACTACAGCAGCTTCAGTTCAGTCCCCTACAGCAGCTTCAGTTCAGTCCCCTACAGCAGCTTCAGTTCAGTCCTCTACAGCAGCTTCAGTTCAGTCCCCTACAGCAGCTTCAGTTCAGTCCCCTACAGCAGCTTCAGTTCAGTCCACTACAGCAGCTTCAGTTCAGTCCCCTACAGGAGAGACGTGATGTAGTCTGCAGTGATGTGGAATAAAATATGTGCATACTATATCGGTTTCGGCAATCGGCCAAAATGAGTTACAGATATAGGCAAAAGTCATGCATCCCTAATATATATATATATATATACATATATATATCGTTACAATATTGGCTAAACCAAGGTTATGTGTATGTGCCCTTATACTGATGTCACCACTAGAGGACGCTGTTGTGTTGACCCGTGGTCTATAAAAGAGCATGCGCAAAATAAAGAAATCGCTATTCCGGTTCCAGCAACACGGATGAAGTGCACGCGTGGTTTTCCTCCGTGAAATGAGTCTAGTGGAGCCGGTATTCCTGCCCTCAGACATGACACCGTCAACAGGTTATGGGCCCAGAAGGGAAGGAGGAAGCCGATGGGACAGACTGTGCTTCCACGGAGATGAGAAAAACTACGAGTTATGGGAAACCAAGTTTTAAGGCCATCTGCATTGGCTCGGTCTTAAAGAGACCATATTGCAAGAGCCAGATGACGACGAAAATGAGGACGTGGTCGCCGAAGATGCAAAGAAAAATGAAGATGCATATGCTGAATTGATACAGTTTTTGGACGACTAAAGTCTCTCCCTGATTATGAGAGAAGCCTCCGACGATGGAAGAAGAGCGTTGGAGATGCTGAGGGACCACTACGCTGGCAAAGGGAAGCCAGGTGTGATGAGCCTCTACAGAAAGCGGCAAATGAGACCGTCACGCAACACATCATTCGTGCAGAAACGGCTGTAACTGCGCTGAGACATGAGACGAGGTTTTCAGCGACGGACTGTTAATTGCTATGATTCTGGAAGGCCTGCCCGAATCATTTCAGCCGTTTTCCATCCACATAACGCAGGGTGATGAGAAGATAACTTCTGCTGAGTTCAAAACAAGCTGAGAAGTTATGAGAGCACGGAAAAGTTTAATGGCAACCCGAATGATGACAACGGGATGAAGACAAGCAGCTCAACAAGGAGAGTGAGGGGGAGAGAGAAAGACAAGAGCTCGGAGATGACCTGCTACAACTGCGGCCAGAAGGGACGCAAAGCCCGGACAAGCAACGTTACTGGAGGCGAGTGTCCAGCACAGAGACAGTGGTGCAGTGTTTGCCAGAACTCCACTCAGAGAAGCCCCCTGCAGGCGGAAAAGACGAGGCAACGTGAGACAAGCAGTGGATGCACAGGATCACACTCTCGCTTTCAAAACTGATGACTGTCAGGTCAGTGGAGTAAAACAGCGGGGTCTGATGGTGGATACGGGCGCAACGGCACACATGATCACCGACATGGGAAAGTTTAGGAGGTCTGACGACAGTTTCCAGCCAGAGACACACGTTTTGGAGTTGGCTGACGGGACGGAAACAAGCGGTGTCGCGCTGGAGAGAGGTGAAGCGGAGGTCTGCCTGCTGGACACTGAGGGTCGCCGGGTGAAGACAACGCTGAAGAAGGCGCTGTATATTCCATCATATCCACAAGACATTTTCTCTGTTAAAGCAGCGACGTGCAACGGAGCTGCAGTCAACTTCCGGGAAGGACACAACCACCTCATCCACAAGGATGGCACCAGGTTTGACATCAAAGTGTACAATAGACTTTACTATCTGGACACTGTAGATGATCAACAAGGTGATGGGTGTCATGGTTACATGATATACAAACCTGGCACGAAATACTAGGTCACTGTAACCACGAGGATGTGTCAAAATTGGGAAATTTAGTAGAGGGAATGAAAATTAAGGGAAAATGTGATAAATCTAAACTAATCCGTGAAGTGTGCACACAAGGGAAATTTGCTCAGAGTAGAAACAGAGAACCAGACGCCAGGGCAAAAGCAGCACTTGATTTAGTTCACGCTGACTTATGCGGCCCCAAGAGCAAGAGGCAAAATATGGGTTCAGATATACTCTGGCATTTACTGATGATTACTTAGGAGTAGTCTATGTGTATTTCCTGAAAACAGAGTTATACTGCCAAAGCTACTGAAAAGTTCATAGCTGACACTGCCCCCTATGGGAAGATCAAGTGTAGAAGGTCAGATAATGGCACAGAGTTCACAGGGCAGGATTTTCAGTCTTTACTTAGTAAGATTGCCATAAGACATGAGACTTTAGCACCTTACTTACCCCATCAAAACGGGACTGCTGAGAGGAATTGGAGAACACTGTTTGAAATGGCAAGGTGCATGTTAATCGAGAGCAACTTACCTAAGAAGTTGTGGACATATGCTGTGATGGCTGCTGCAGTAATTTGAAACAGGTGCTACAACAGGCATGTGAAACAGACTCCATACTACATGCTGACAGGGAAAAAGCCGGATGTGTCAAAGATGAGAGTGTTTGGATCAGTGTGCTATGCATACAAGCAAGACAAGAAAAAAGTTAGATTCACGGTGTGAGAAGGGGATTTTTGTAGGATATGATAGCAATAGCCCATCATACCTAGTCTACTAACCAGACACTGGGAAGGTCCTAAAACACAGGCTAGTCAAATTTGTCACAAAAAGTGGCGTTGAACGCCAAACTAAGACACATCCAGAAATGATTGATGGTGATTTTCATGGGAAGGAATATGTATCCCCCATGCCAAAGGCCAAGATGGCTGACCAGAGTCCAAAAGAGAGCTAGGAGGCTAAAATTGAAAATCCAGAGAGTAATGAGGACACTCAGACAGAACAGAGAGGAGAGAGTGATGGGGCACATTACCCCAAAAGAGAGAGGAAAACTCCTGAGTACTTGGAAGACTATGAATGTGAAGTTGAGTGTAATGACCAGATATTATACAATATTGGCTGCTGCTACAGAGTGGCCTGTAATGTACCACAAACCTTCAAAGAAGCCATGAGCACAACAAAGTCAGAAATGTGGGCTAGTGCTATGAAGGAGGAAATGGATTCTCTCACGGGAGATGATACTTTCACACTGACCACACTGCCAGAAGGTAAGAAAGCAGTGGGGGGTCGTTGGGTTTATACAATCAAAGACGATGCAGACAGCTCTGAGACCTACAAGGCCAAAAAGAGGGAAAAACGTGTAAAGTCACCTACTGTATGTAACTACCGGACATATTGTGTTGTGACTACCATCTATGTTGTGTGACTGATGTGTACAGTATAGAGCAAGTGGGGGTGTTACAGTGTTGACTAAACCAAGTTTATGTGTATGTGCTCTTATACTGATGTTAACACTAGAGGGTGCTGTGGTGTTGATCTGTGGTCTATAAAAGAGCAGGCGCAAAATAAAGAAACTGCAAAACCACTATTCCGCTTACAGCAACACCGATGAAGTGCACGTTGATTTTTCTCCGTTAAATGAGTCCAGTTGAGCCGGTTTTCCTGTCCTCACACATGACAACGTCACCACACACACATATATATAGTAGCAAATTCGGGGGGCACCCCGGGAACCACCACAGCCGGGACGCGAACCCGGGTCTCCCGCACCACGGGCGACAACGTTAACCAGTTGACTAAAGGGCCCGACCCCTTAGTCCGAAGCGAGGACGCGTTTCCCGAAGGAGGGGGGTAGTGTAACGTGCACGGATAAACAGACTCGGTAGGCCTGGCCTTTAATCAACTGGTTAATGTAGTCGCCCGTGGTGCGGGAGACACGGGTTCACGTCCTGGCTGTGGCGGTTCCCGACTGCTCCCCGGATTCGCTTCCACGTTTATATATGTGTGTGTGTGCGCGCGGTCAGATGATCAGCTAAAACATTAGAACCAAGGTAAGTGAGTAATATTGATTATGTCGTGACAATGGCACCTTATCTGTGTTTTATACAATGATAAGCCTACATTTGGAGGTACGAAGCCTACTGTTTGGACTTAAGTGACGCTCTGTTCGACCAGGCATGTATTTGGGATCAGACATTTACAAGGGCCGACCTGTGGCTGGCTGTGCAGGTATCCATGTGGGCTGGGGGTGGTGACAACAGGTCAGTGTATTTCTTATTGTGCATCATGTCCCTTTCCCTCCAGACAAGAAAGAAGTCAAGTGTCCGACCCCGGGCTGCGATGGAACGGGTCATGTTACTGGACTTTATCCCCACCACCGGAGCCTGTCTGGGTGTCCTCACAAAGACCGGATCCCTCCTGAGAGTGAGTACACTTCTCCACTCAGCTGTTAGCTCCAGCTCCTGAAGAGACGTGTTAAAGACCTGCTCTGTCCATCTCTTCCTCTGTCCACCTCCCTGTCTCTAGTCCTCGCCATGCACGAGAACGTGCTGAAGTGTCCAACACCCGGGTGCACGGGCCAAGGCCATGTCAACAGCAACCGCAATACACATCGCAGGTATACGACATGCACGGAAGTTTGTGCTCAAAAAACACAAACCTTAACACACACATGTATGAAACACAAATGTACTACACACAGGCACAGACACACATACGAGTATATAGTATATGGGTATATGTACTAGAGCGTCGTTTAGAGCTTCTCTAATGTGATTCCCCCCCTGTCCACCAGTCTGTCAGGCTGCCCCATTGCAGCAGCAGCCAAGCTGAACAAGAACCATGACAAGCAGACCCACTCCCAGGCCTCAGCCAGCGAGCCCTCCCCCGGAAACTCTGACCGAGTGCTCAGGTGACCACTTCTTCTTTTTTCTTTCTCATCTCCACAAATTAACTTGCACGTCCTGATCACCAGTAAGGGCAGGACAACCACATCCACATCTGGCTGCCGAGTAACACCACTGGAGCACCGAGTCAAGTGCCTTGTTTCAGCACCATCTGATTTCTTTTAAGGTGCATTTTATTGTATTTTTAGCATTGTTGTAGGCAAGGAAAATCACTTTAATAATAACAATAATAATAATAATAATAATAAACTTACATTTTGTAAGTACATTTTATAATAATGTTACTTTGTAACATTATTTGATAAAGTGCTGTACAAATAAAGTTGATGACGATACCTTATTATCATCATTATCATTATTATTATCATTATCATTATTATTTTTATCATTATATTCATCATCATCATCATCATTATTACCATTACTATTACTATTATTATTATTATTACTACTATCTATTATTATTATTATCATTATTTTCATCATCATCATCACTCTTATTATTATTGTCATTATTATTATTATCATTATTATTATCATCATCATTGTTATTATCATTATTATAATTATCATTATTGTTATAATCATTGTTATCATTATAATTATTATCATTAATATTATTACTACTATCATTACTGTTATCTATTATTATTATTTGTTATTATTATCATTATTTTCATCATAATCATCACTCTTATTATTATTATCATTATTATTATTATCATTACTATTATTTGTATTATTATTATTATCATCATCATCATCATTATAATTATTATTATCATCATTGTTATTATCATTATTATAATTATCATTATTGTTATAATCATTGTTATCATTGTTATCATTATCATTATTACTATCATTACTATTATTATTATCATCATTATCATAATTTTTATTATCATTATTGTTATAATCATTATCATTATCATCATTACTATCATTACTATTGCTATCATCATTATCATAATTTGTATTATCATTATCATCATTGTTATAATCATTGTTATCATTATAATTATCATTATCATTGCTGTTGTTGTTATTATTATTGTTATTATCATTATTATTATTATTATTATTATCATTATTTTCATCATCATCATTATTAACATTGTTATCATCATTCTTCATCTTATTATTATTATTATTATTACACAAACGTCCTTTAACGTCATGCCATAATACAACATAATAAGCGGGTGGGTCCATTCCTTGGGTCTAGGGGTAGAATGAGGTAGAAGTCTATGTGATGGATAGTGCCTTTCTTAGCATATGAGACGTTCCAAGTAGTGCCATCTTCTGTAGTTCTCGTATTGTGATGTTCCCCAGGATCCGTTGGGTGTAGTTCTCCATCCCTTTTTTCTACAAGTCCCAGGGCTTCTACCACTACTGGTATTGTTGTGGTTTTTACAAATCCCAGGGCTTCTATCACTACTGGTATTGTTGTGGTTTTTACAAGTCCCAGGGCTTTTGTCACTACTGGTATTGTTGTGGTTTTTACAAGTCCCAGGGCTCCTGTCACTACTGGTATTGCTTTGGTTTTTACAAGTCCCAGGGCTCCTGTCACTACTGGTATTGTTGTGGTTTTTACAAGTCCCAGGGCTTTTGTCACTACTGGTATTGTTGTGGTTTTTACAAATCCCAGGGCTTCTATCTACTGGTAGTGTTGGGGTTTTTTCAAGTCCCAGGGCTCCTATCACTACTGGTATTGTTGTGGTTTTTACAAGTCCCAGGGTCTATCACTACTGGTATTGTTGTGGTTTTTACAAGTCCCAGGGCTCCTACCATTACTGGTATTGTTGTGGTTTTTTTCTTTTTTAAAAGAAAAATCTAATTTTTCCCTCTTTCTCCCAATTTAGTGGCCAATCGATCCCTATCTTAATTCAAACACCCACCCTCGTACTGCGTGCGTTCGCCAACTGCATCTCTCCGGCCGGCAGTCTCGAAGGAGACTGCCTCGCCATTTTCGTGACAAGGCTACTCCAGGCCGAACCACTGTTTTTTCCGACACACCCAGAGACGCATTCATGTGACGAACACAAGCCGACTCCGCCCCCTCCCGAAGACAGCGCTGCCAATATCGCTGCTTCGTCGAGTCCGGCCATAGTCGGATCTGACGAGACCGGGGCGCGAACCCCAGTCCCCAGTTGGCAACTGCATCGACACAAAGCCAATGCTTAGACCGCTACACCACCGCGGACTTTTGTTGTGGTTTTTTCAAGTCCCAGGGCTCCTGTCACTACTGGTATTGTTGTGGTTTTTACAAGTCCCAGGGCTCCTGTCACTACTGGTCTTGTTGTGGTTTTCATTCCCCACATTCGTTCAGTCTGGATTTCCAGGTCTTTATATTTGGACAATTTTTCGGTTACTTGTACTGAGGTGCTCCTTTCAGCGGGATGGACATATCGATGAGTAGGCAGCTTTTTTCTTTCTTGTTCTTGATGATGATCTCTGGTCTGTTGGCCTTCATCTCATGACCTGTGTGTACTGGCATGTCCAATAAGATTGTGATGTGGTCTTTTTCTGTTGCTGTTTGGGGCTCGTGCTCATACCGTTTGTCTTTTGTGTTGGTGTTGAATTCTTTGCAGATGTTCCAGTGCAGGTATGTGGCGGCCTTGTTGTGTCTTTGTAGGTATTCAGTTTTGGCCAGCTCAGGGCACCCTGCCACCATATGGTCAATGGTTTCCCGGACTTGACCACATATCCTGCACGCTGGGTCTGTGCCATCTTGGAGGATTTTGTAGTAACTGGTCTTGATGGCCTGGTTTTAGGCAGCAATGATAAAGCCCTCTGTTTGGGATTTCAGCCCAGCTGTTTTGAGCCATTGGTTGGTCGTATGTTGGTCTACATTATTATCATTATTATTATTTTTGTATCGTTATTATTATCATTATTTTCATCATCACCATTATTATCATTACTATTATTATTATTATTATTATCATTTTTTATTATCATCATTATATTTATTATCATTTTTTCATCATCATCATCATCATCATCATCATCATCATCATTATTATTATTGTTGTTATTATCATAGTTGTTGTTTGTTATTGTTGAACAAACTGTAAACTTGTCCACGACCACTTTGCCCACCACTACGTATTTTATTATTTATTATTCTATTATTTATTGTTTATTATTTTTCGGATACCTTTATGTTTTATGTCTTATAGAATAAAATTTCATGACACCCCCTCCCGGTGGGCTGTAAGGGGGGGGTCTCTTCCCTGACACCAGTACTCACACGGTGGCTCATTCTCATCCTCTCCCGGTGGGCTGTAAAGGGGGGGGGTCTGTTCCCTGACACCAGTACTCACACGGTGGCTCATTCTCATCCTCTCCCGGTGGGCTGTAAAGGGGGGGGGGGTCTGTTCCCTGACACCAGTACTCACATGGTGGCTCTAGTGGGGTCAAATGTGTACAGACAAGATCATGATCTGTTCTTAGCAGAACCGATGCCGACACCAGCAGACAGTAGTTACATGTGTGACAGTAGACACCAGCAGACAGTAGTTACATGTGTGACGTGCGCCCCTCTCTCTCATACACACAGACGTTTATATTCACATTCACTCATTTCCGGCTAAAGCAGAGACGTGTCTCCACTTTTCCAGGCCCATGTGCTTTGTGAAGCAGCTGGAGATCCCTCAATATGGCAGCTACAGGCCCAACATGGTGCCCGCCACGCCCCGGGCCAACCTGGCCAAGGAGCTGGAGAAGTACTCCAAGGTGTCCTTCGACTATGCAAGCTTTGATGTGCAGGTGTTTGGCAAGCGGATGCTCATCCCAAAGACCCCCAGCAGCAGTGAGACTTCACCCAAAGCCTTCAAATGTAAGAGACACAAAGCCATTTAATAAAGACAACCCTTCCTGTTAGTTCTACAGTACACAATACTGCAGCCATGTTGTATTCGGACTAAACCACACTGGTTTAGGACGACATTTGATTAAAGATGGATTGATTGACTGATTGATTGATTGATTGATTGATTGGTTGATTGACTGATTGATTGGTTGACTGAAGTCCGCTGAGGTAAATATGTTATTTGTGAGAATGGGCTACACAAATAAAACTGACTTGATTAAAATGATATGATCAGTTAATAGTAAAATGTACACATTAGCATAATCTAAATCTTTACAAAAATGGAATCACCTCCTTCACTCCCACCTGCTTCTATACAACACTACACACACACACACACACACACACACACACACACACACACACACACACACACACACACACACACACACACACACACACACACACACTCGGTCTCCTCGTTCATTTAAGTGATTGAATTGGCTGTTATTTAGTTCGTGAATGTATCGCAACACAGAAGTGGCATGACTGGCACCTCCACACAACTACAGGAGGCTGCCGGAAATCCAGTTTTTCGGAAACTGCCTGGAAGTGTGCCACCACTGCGCCACAGCTTGCTTTTCTGTTGGGGTAAGCTGTCTTAGCCCTTTGTCTCCCCAGACTCACCCACAAGGCAGCGGGGCAGTGGTTGATAGGTGCCAGGGCATGTCCACCAGGGTGAGCCTGCACACCATATCTCTGGGGCCCACTGCTGCTCCAGGATCCCCTGCCAAGTTAGCCTGCGGCCACAAGACCCCAGTTACCATGTGTGGCCGCGGGGAGGCCTGGCAGGAGTCTTGGTGAAGGAGAGGCTATGTACTGGAAGTAAAATCCTGAGCGTTAATTTAACTTCCTGAATGTTAATTTAACTCTGATAGTGTTAATTTAACTTCCTGAGTGTTAATTTAACTTCCTGAATGTTAATCTAACTCTGATAATGTTAATTTCACTTCCTGAGTGTTAATTTAACTTCCTGAGTGTTAATTTAACTCTGAGAGTGTTAATTTAACGTCCCGAGTGTTAATTCAACTCTGATAGTGTTAATTTAACTTCCTGAGTGTTACATTAACTCTGAGAGTGTTAATTTAACTTCCCGAGTGTTAATTTTACTTCATGTGTGTTAATTTAACTCTGAGAGTGTTAATTTAACTCTGAGAGTGTTAATTTAACTTCCTGTGTGTTAATTTAACTCTGAGAGTGTTGATTTAACTTCCTGAGTGTTACAGTAACTCTGAGAGTGTTAATTTAACTTCCCGAGTGTTAATTTAACTTCCTGTGTGTTAATTTAACTCTGAGAGTGTTAATTTAACTCTCAGAGTATTAATTTAACGTCCCGAGTGTTAATTTAACTCTGATAGTGTTAATTTAACTTCCTGAGTGTTACATTAACTCTGAGAGTGTTGATTTAACTTCCCGAGTGTTAATTTAACTTCATGTGTGTTAATTTAACTTCCCGAGTGTGAAGTTAACTCTGAGAGTGTTAATTTAACCCTGAGAGGGTTAATTTAACTTCCTGAGTGTTAATTTATTCGGGTCCATTTGTACACTCTCAGAGTTAAATTAACCCTCAGGATGTTCGCCACAAGGGCTAGCCAGTGGCAGTGAGCTAAAGCCAGGAAGGTTGCCAGCAGGTTGGAAGAACACGTGCACCTTCCCTCCAACTACACGCTGCTGCACTAGACGCATCACAACACCCTGTGGGCAGCCACACGGCGCACACACACACACACACACACACACACACACACACACACACACACACACACACACACACACACACACGATAATCCTTAGTAAATAGTAACACCTGCTGCTCATATAATCAGAGGGCCACCGGTAAAACATCCCGGGAGCGTTTCACAGCACAAGCGCCTTTCCGCCCAATGTTGTGCTGACAATCTGAGTAGGCAGCAACACGTCAAATTATGGCAGCAACACGTCATATGAGGGGACACGTTCTGTCTTTTTCAAGCAAGGCTGAAGCACTTCTTTTCTTTTGTTAAGAGTGGATGCCTGAGCCGAGTATAGCACTAAACATAAAGGGCTCCATCTTACACCCGGCGCAAAGCGCAGCACAAGTGTCATTGCTAGTTTTGTTAGCGCGGTTGTCGTTTTCCCGACCGGCGCCCCCACGTTGTTTCAATAGCAACTGTACTTGCGCCACCTGTGTTCCCATATTGGTCTTAAGATGAGGTGGGCTGAGTGACATTGTTGGTGCATTGATATCTTGAGGCAGCGGAAAGTGATTTCGCGATTGACCAACAAAAACCTGGTCTAAAGTCAATGGCGCAGGGGCGTCTGGGTAGCGTAGCGGTCTATTCCGTTGCCTACCAACACAGGGATCTTTGGCTCGAATCCCCGTGTTACCTCTGGCTTGGTCGGGCGTCCTTACAGACACAATTGGCCGTGTCTGCAGGTGGGAAGCCGGATGTGGGTATGTGTCCTGGTCGCTGCACTAGCGCCTCCTCTCGTCGGTCAGGGCACCTGTTCGGGAGGGTAGGGGAACTGGGGAGAATAGTGTGATCCTCCCACGCGCTACATCCCCCTGGCGAAACTGCTCACTGTCAGGCGAAAAGAAGCAGCTGGTGACTCCACGTGTATCGGAGGAGGCATGTGGTAGTCTGCAGCCCTCACCGGATCGCCAGAGGGGGTGGAGCAGTGACCGAGACAGGTCGGAAGAGTGGGATAGTTGGCCAAGTACAACTGGGGGGAGAAAAAAGGGTAAAAATCCACAAAAAAAGAAAAAAAGTCGACGGTGCAGTATTTTCCTGCTATTTAGAGGGTGCAGTATTCAGACAGTAAGATGCGCCTATGTAGACGGGTACTCAGCGAGCGTACACTCTGCTTGTTACTCATACAGGGGTGCTCCGCAGCGCATAAACACGCACAGATTACAACTGAAACATTACGATGTGAAAGATTATTATTGTGTACATCACAATATTTATAAAATAAAGGTCAAAATGGAATCCGAGCTTTGGTGGTTTCATGCTGCTGCCGTAGATGGTCTTCTCAGTCACTTCCCAGATAGCATCCGGATGTGGGCCACTTCAGGCAATGATGCGGCGCTGATGGTCTTCTTCTGGCCCTGACAAAAAGGATGTGAGCCTGAAGTGGCCCACATGTATAATAGCAAATATGGCCCAAATATGCCAAATCACATGTGAGCATTTATGGCAAACATACGGTGCTCTCGGCAACATGTGATCTGGATGTGACCCTGAAGTGGCCCGTGTGGTAAATGGTGAATATGGCCCAAATATCACAAAACAAATATGAGCCACCTTTGGCAAATATGTGGCACATGCGGCATTGTTACGGCTTGGTTCTGGCCCAGATCTGGCAAACAGGAGTGGACCGCCCAAATGCCATCATTCCACACGGTATGTGGGTCGGATGAAGTGTCGGGTGTGGGACAGGTCCGGGCCACAGCAATTTTGCTATCTGGGTTTCACTTCACGCATGAGCAGAAAACCGTCAGTTTCTTCAACTTAATGAATCCTCCATTTAAATAGCAATGTGCCAAGGTGCAAGCGCATCTGGCTTTTAAAGAGACCATCAGAAGACACTGATTGGTTTAATTCATGTTACGCCCAAAATACACCTATGATTAAGAGAACAAGCACAACCCCTTTGCACCCTGCACCTTACTTTGCGCCCAGATTATGCACCATGTATCTAGCAAAAGTGGATCTGGACACACCCTAAAGGCACTTGCACCATGCACTTTAGACCATGTACTACAGACCGCTTAAATAGGCCCCAAAGTCTTTCAAATGTCTAAATGGATGCATGACATTGGCTTATTTACTTTCCATTACCATTCAAGTATTCTATAGCTAGCTAACATTCAAATCTTTTATAGCTAGCTAACATTCAAGTCTTCTATTGCTAGCTAACATTCAAGTCTTATATTGCAAGCTAACATTCAAGTCTTTTGCTAGCTAACATTCAAGTCTTCTATTGAGAGCTAACATTCAAGTCTTCTGTAGCTAGCAAACATTCAAGTCTTCTATCGCTAGCTAACATTCAAGTCTTCTATCGCTAGCTAACATTCCAGTCTTCTATAGGTTGCTAACATTCAACTCTTCTATTGCTAGCTAACGTTCAACTCTTCTATTACTAGCTAACATTCAAGTCTTCTATCGCTAGCTAACATTCAAATCTTCTATAGCTAGCTAACATTCAACTCTTCTATTGCTAGCTAACAGGCAGCAGTCCCCATTTCATGCTATGCGTTTATACTGAGACATGTTGCTTCTTTGCCAAACTTTTTTAGTACACACCTGTTCCACAGGGACATGTGGTTGAGCCTCATTCATCAGGGCTGCGATGGTCTAGACTCTGGAGCTAAAGGGGAGGCGCTATTTTGGAATCTAGAGGAGAAAAAACAGCTGGATACAGGGGACAACAACAAACCTTACAAGTCGAATACATTAGATTTTCAGTCTTTCCAAACATCTTTTTGATTTATTAAGTATTGTTGAAAAGATACGGGTGAACATTTTGAATCAAACCAGCTTTTCAATGTTATTTGACAACATTTTTCCACTATGCTTTCCTTCTTCTCAACCCATTCCATCCTAGCCAAGTCATTCCCAAAGGCTTCATCCCCCAGCCATACTATGTCAGGAGGCTTTGTCAAGAGCGGTTCCTCTGCTTCATCTTCCAGTGGCTATGACTACAGCCACGATGCCGAGGCAGCTCACATGGCTGCCACTGCCATCCTCAACCTGTCCACAAGGTGCTGGGAGAGACCTGAGAATCTCAGCACCAAACCAGGAGAGCCCAACCGCAAGGTAGAGACTCCTACACAGCTTTTCTTAGCCTAGCGTGGTTTAGTCTTCCATCGTCCATATTCTTGTATCCCATATTCTGGTTTCAGAGCTGTACCGGAGTTTATTTGGCACTAAATTGTTCAGGTGTATTAAATTCACTTCTGTGAGAATTCTTCTTCTTCTTCGAGAGCTGGTTTTTAATTTATAGAAGAATATTCCAGTTCTCATAACCATCTGTTATACACAGTACAGGTGACTCCGTTTTGTGTTTGCTTGGCTAGAGCCAGTCACAGAACAACTTCTGAGGTCAGTAGCAGGAGATCACTGAGAAAAATCATTTGATTTGACCCCCTTAATTCCTCTTATCCACATTTCTTTTAAGGAAATGTGCCTGTGGAAATACTTTTAAGAAACGCTACTGGTTTTATAATCCAAGATGTTCGAAAATAGTTGTTCCACAATGTGTTTACATGACAATATGACTCATATTTGGACCCCTTAGGAGTCGGATATTGAAGTGGATGAGAATGGCACCTTGGATCTGAGTATGAAGAAAACCAAGAAGGAGGGCATGCAGTCTCCAGAGCCCTCCTCCTCCTCCTCTACTTCTTCACAACCCACAGGAGGCTTGTCCTCTCAGGGCCATGTGCAGGCAGAGTGGGAAGGCCCACTGGATTTTACCAAACCAAGTGGCACCAAGGAGGAAGATGAAGATGAGGTATATAGAGACCCATTGAACTAATGCTGCCAAACAGGAAAGGAAAGAAGAAAGATAGAGAAAGAAAGAAAGAAAGAAAGAGAGAACGAAAGAGAGAACGAAAGAGAGAAAGAGGGAAAGAGAGAAATAAAGAGAGAAAGAGAAATAAAGATAGAAAGAGCGAAATAAAGAGAGGAAGAAATAAAGAGAAATAAAGAGAGAAAGCAAAAGAGAGAAATACAGAGAGAAATTAAGAAAGAGGAACGAAGAAATTAAGAGAAAAATACAGAAGTAAAGAGAGAAAGAAAGAGAAATAAAGAGAGAAAGGGAAAGAAAGGTGGATCATTTGACCTTTGAAAGTAGCCCACCATTGTACTGATTAGACATTCCTGAAGGGGCGGGGCCATCTGCTGTCATTCATCTAATCAAAGTCAGTAAAAGTGAGGATTAGCAGAGGATCTCAAACCGGAAAAGGAAGAGCAAAAGGAATAGTAAGAACAGCAACCAGGAAGAGAGAAGGAATAACGGGTGGATGAAGGTAAAAACTCCAATTCCAATGAAGTTGGGACGTTGTGTAAAACGTGAATAAAAACAGGATACAATGATTTGCAAATTCTTTTCCACCTATATTCAATTGAATACACTACAAAGACAAGATATTTAATGTTCAAACTGATAAACTTTATTGGTTTTTGCAAATATTCACTCATTTTGAATTTGATGCCTGCAACACGTTCCAAAGAAGCTGAGACAGGGGCAACAAAAACTGGGAAAGTTGAGGAATGCTCAAAAAACACCTGTCTGGAACATTCCACAGGTGAACAGGTTAACTGGAAACAGGTGAGTGTCCTGATTGGGTATAAAAGGAGCATCCCCGAAAGGCTCAGTCGTTCACAAACAAGGATGGGGCGAGAGTCACCACTTTGTGAACAACTGCGTGAGCAAATAGTCCCGACAGTTTAAGAACAACGTTTCTCAATGTACAGTTGAAAGGAATTTAGGGATTTCATCATCTCCAGTCCATAATATCATCAAAAGATTCAGAGAATCCGGAGAAATCTCTGCACGTAAGCGGCAAGGCCCAAAACCAACACTGAATGCCCGTGACCTTCGACCCCTCAGGCGGCACTGCATTAAAAACCGACATCATTGTGTAAAGGATATTACCAGGTGGGCTCAGGAGCACTTGGGGAAAACCATCGTCAGTTAACACAGTTCGTCGCTACAGCTACAAGTGCAAGTTAAAACTCTACCATGCAAAGCCAAAGCCATATATCAACACCACCCAAAAACGCCGCCGGCTTCTCTGGGCCCGAGCTCATCTGAGATGGACTGACGCAAAGTGGACAAGTGTGCTGTGGTCTGACGAGTCCACATTTCACATTGTTTTTGGAAATCATGGACGTCGTGTCCTCCGGGCTAAAGAAGAAAAGGACCATCCAGATTGTTCTCAGAGCAAAGTCCAAAAGCCAGCATCTGTGATGGTATGGGGGGAGGTGTTAGTGCCCATGGCATCATGGGTAACTTGCACATCTGTGAAGGCACCATTAATGCTGAAAGGTACATACAGATTTTGGAGCAACATATGCTGCCATCCAAGCGACGTCTTTTTCAGGGACGTCCCTGCTTATTTCAGCAAGACAATGCCAAGCCACATTCTGCACGTGTTACACCAGCGTGGCTTCGTAGTAAAAGAGTGCGGGTACTAGACTGTCCTGCCTGCAGTCCAGACCTGTCTCCCATTGAAAATGTGTGGTGCATTATGAAGCGCAAGATACGACAATGGAGACCCCGGACTGTTGAGCAACTGAAGTCATACATGAAGCAAGAATGGGAAAGAATTCCACCTACAAAGCTTCAACAATTAGTGTCCTCAGTTCCCAAACGCTTATTGAGTGTTGTTAAAAGGAAAGGTGGTGTAACACAGTGGTGAACATGCCCCTGTCCCAGCTTCTTTGGAACGTGTTGCAGGCATCAAATTGACAATGAGTGAATATTTACAAAAAACAATAAAGTTTATCAGTTTGAACATTAAATGTCTTGTCTTTGCAGTGTATTCAACTGAATATAGGTGGAAAAAGGATTTGCAAATCATTGTATTCTGTTTTTATTTACGTTTTACACAACATCCCAACTTCATTGGAGTTGAGGTTTGTAGATGCAGAAAGATGTCTCATGACATGTCTTGGTTTTTCTGGCTTTTCTTGAGATGGAGTACGCAGCCCCCTCCTACACCTCGTCTGATGCTGAGGAGGAGGAGGAGCTGCTGCAGGAGAAACTAGAGGACAGGAAGTACCCTGGTGAAGTCACAACTAGCAGTTTCAAGGTCAAGCTCCAGTCCAAAGAAGGCAAGAAAGAGGTTCTCATGTAAGTACCATGAAAGAGTCAACCAGACTTAAAAAAGAATCAACCAAACATAAAAACTAATCAACAAGACTTAAGAATTAATCAACCAGACTTAAGAAATAATCAACAAGACATAAGAAATAATCAACCAGACTTAAAAACGAATCAATCAGGCTTAAAACGAATAAACCAGACTTAAAAACTCATCAACAAGACTTAAAAACTAATCCACAAGACTGTAAAAAACATCAACAAGACTTTAAAATGAAATCAACCAGTCTTAAAAACTAACTAACCAGACATAAAAACTAATGAACCAGACTTAAAAACTAATCAACAAGACTTAAAAACTAATCAATCAGACTTAAACTAATCAACCAGACTTAAAAACTAATCATTCAGACTTAAAAACTAATCAACAAGAGTTAACACATAATCAAGCAGACTTGAGAAATAATCAACAAGACTTAAAAACTAATCAACCAGACTTAAAAACCAATCAACCAGTCTTAAAAACTAATCAAGAAGACTTAAAAAATAATCAGCCAGGCTTAAAAACTAATCAACCAGACTTAAAAACCAATCAACCAGTCTTAAAAACTAATCAAGAAGACTTAAAAAATAATCAACCAGACCTAAAAATAATCAACCAGACTTAACACATAATCAAGCAGACTTAAAAATAATCAACAAGACTTCAGAAATGATCAACCAGACTTAACATATAATCAAGCAGACTTAAAAATAAATCAACCAGACTTAAACATAATAATAAAACAGACGTAAAAACTAATCAAAAAGACTTAAAAACTAATCATTCAGACTTAAAAACTAATCAACAAGACTTAACACATAATCAAGCAGACTTGAGAAATAATAATCCAGACTTAACACATAATCAAGCAGACTTGAGAAATAATTAACCAGACTTAAAAAATAATCACCCAGACTTAAGAATTCATCAACAAGACCTAAGAATAATCAACGAGACTTAAGAAATAATCAACCAGACTTAAAAACTCATCAAGAAGACTTAACTAATCAATCAGACTTAAAAACGAATCAACAAGGCTTAAAAACTAATAAACCAGACTTAAAAACTAATCAACCAGACTTAAGAAATAATTAACCAGACATAAAAACTAATCAACAAGACTTTAAAACTAATCAACCAGACTTAAAAACTAATCAACGTGACTTAAAAAATAATCAACCAGATTTAAAAATAATCAACCAGACTTAACACATGATCAAGCAGACTTGAGATATAATCAACAAGACTTAAAAACTAATCAAGAAGACTTTAAAAATAATCAACCAGACTTAAAAACTAATCAATCAGACGTAAAAACTAATCAACAAGACTTAAAAACGTCATTCAGACTTAAAAACTAATCAACAAGACTTAACACATAATCAAGCAGACCTGAGAAATAATCAACCAAACTTAAAAACTAATCAACCAGACTTAAGAATTCATCAACCAGACTTAAGAATAATCAACGAGACTTAAGAAATAATTAACCAGACATAAAAACTAATCAACAAGACTTAAAAACTAATCAACCAGACTTAAAAACTAATCAACGAGACTGAAAAAATAATCAACCAGACATAAAAATAATCAACCAGACTTCACACATAATCAAGCAGACTTGAGATAAAATCAACCAGACTTAAAAACTAATCAACCAGACTTAAGAATTAATCAACCAGACTTAAGAAATAATCAACCAGACTTTAGAAATAATCAACCAGACTTAAAAACTAATCAACAAGACTTAAGAAAAAATCAACCAGACTTAAAAACTAATCGAGAAGACTTAAAAAATAATCAACCAGACGTAAAAATAATCAACCAGACTTAACACATAATCAAGCATTCTTGAGAAATAATTAACCAGACTTAAAAACTAATCAACCAGACTTAAAAACCAATCAACCAGTCTTAAAAACTAATCAAGAAGACTTAAAAAATAATCAACCAGGCTTAAAAACTAATCAACCAGACTGAAAAACTAATCAACAAGACTTTAAAAAAATCAACCAGAATTAAAAACTAATCAAGAGGACTTAAAAAATAATCAACCAGACCTAAAAATAATCAACCAGACTTAACACATAATCAAGCAGACTTAAAAATAATCAACAAGACTTCAGAAATGACCAACAAGACTTAACACATAATCAAGCAGACTTAAAAATAAATCAACCAGACTTAAACATAATAATAAAACAGACGTAAAAATTAATCAAAAAGACTTAAAAACTAATCATTCAGACTTAAAAACTAATCAACAAGACTTAACACATAATCAAGCAGACTTGAGACATAATCAACCAGACTTAACATATAATCAAGCAGACTTGAGAAATAATTAACCAGACTTAAAAATTAATCACCCAGACTTAATAATTCATCAACAAGACCTAAGAATAATCAACGAGACTTAAGAAATAATCAACCAGACTTAAAACTAATCAAGAAGACTTAACTAATCAATCAGACTTAAAAACGAATCAACAAGACTTTAATACTAATCAACCAGACATAAAAAGTAATCAATCAGGCTTAAAACGAATAAACCAGACTTAAAAACTAATGAACCAGACTTAAAAACTAATCAACAAGACTTATAAAAAAATCAACCAGTCTCAAAAACTAACTAACCAGACTTAAAACTAATCAACAAGACTTAAAAAAATTATCAACCAGACTTAAAAACTAATCAACCAGACTTTAGAAATAATCAACCAGACTTAAAAACTAATCAACAAGACTTAAAAAATAATCAACCAGACCTAAAAATAATCAAGCAGACTTAACACATAATCAAGCAGACTTGAGAAATAATTAACCAGACTTAAAAACTAATCAACCAAACTTAAAAACCAATCAACCAGTCTTAAAATCTAATCAAGAAGACTTAAAAAATAATCAACCAGGCTTAAAAACTAATCAACCAGACTGAAAAACTAATCAACAAGACTTTAAAAAATCAACCAGTCTTAAAAACTAACTAAACAGACTTAAAACTAATCAACAAGACTTACAAAAAATCAACCAGAATTAAAAACTAATCAAGAGGACTTAAAAAATAATCAACCAGACCTAAAAATAATCAACCAGACTTAACACATAATCAAGCAGACTTAAAAATAATCAACAAGACTTCAGAAATGATCAACCACACTTAACACATAATCAAGCAGACTTGAGAAATAATAATCCAGACTTAACACATAATCAAGCAGACTTGAGAAATAATTAACCAGACTTAAAAAATAATCACCCAGACTTAAGAATTCATCAACAAGACCTAAAAATAATCAACGAGACTTAAGAAATAATCAACCAGACTTAAAAACTAATCAAGAAGACTTAACTAATCAATCAGACTTAAAAACGAATCAACAAGGCTTAAAAACTAATCAACCAGACTTAAAAACTAATCAACCAGACTTAAGAAATAATTAACCAGACATAAAAACTAATCAACAAGACTTTAAAACTAATCAACCAGACTTAAAAACTAATCAACGTGACTTAAAAATAATCAACCAGATTTAAAAATAATCAACCAGACTTAACACATGATCAAGCAGACTTGAGATATAATCAACAAGACTTAAAAACTAATCAAGAAGACTTTAAAAATAATCAACCAGACTTAAAAACTAATCAATCAGACGTAAAAACTAATCAACAAGACTTAAAAACGAATCATTCAGACTTAAAAACTAATCAACAAGACTTAACACATAATCAAGCAGACCTGAGAAATAATCAACCAAACTTAAAAACTAATCAACCAGACTTAAGAATTCATCAACCAGACTTAAGAATAATCAACGAGACTTAAGAAATAATTAACCAGACATAAAAACTAATCAACAAGACTTAAAAACTAATCAACCAGACTTAAAAACTAATCAACGAGACTGAAAAAATAATCAACCAGACATAAAAATAATCAACCAGACTTCACACATAATCAAGCAGACTTGAGATAAAATCAACCAGACTTAAAAACTAATCAACCAGACTTAAGAATTAATCAACCAGACTTAAGAAATAATCAACCAGACTTTAGAAATAATCAACCAGACTTAAAAACTAATCAACAAGACTTAAGAAAAAATCAACCAGACTTAAAAACTAATCGAGAAGACTTAAAAAATAATCAACCAGACGTAAAAATAATCAACCAGACTTAACACATAATCAAGCAGACTTAAAAATAATCAACAAGACTTCAGAAATGACCAACAAGACTTAACACATAATCAAGCAGACTTAAAAATAAATCAACCAGACTTAAACATAATAATAAAACAGACGTAAAAATTAATCAAAAAGACTTAAAACCTAATCATTCAGACTTAAAAACTAATCAACAAGACTTAACACATAATCAAGCAGACTTGAGACATAATCAACCAGACTTAACATATAATCAAGCAGACTTGAGAAATAATTAACCAGACTTAAAAATTAATCACCCAGACTTAATAATTCATCAACAAGACCTAAGAATAATCAACGAGACTTAAGAAATAATCAACCAGACTTAAAACTAATCAAGAAGACTTAACTAATCAATCAGACTTAAAAACGAATCAACAAGACTTTAATACTAATCAACCAGACATAAAAAGTAATCAATCAGGCTTAAAACGAATAAACCAGACTTAAAAACTAATGAACCAGACTTAAAAACTAATCAACAAGACTTATAAAAAAATCAACCAGTCTCAAAAACTAACTAACCAGACTTAAAACTAATCAACAAGACTTAAAAAAATTATCAACCAGACTTAAAAACTAATCAACCAGACTTTAGAAATAATCAACCAGACTTAAAAACTAATCAACAAGACTTAAAAACTAATCAACCAGACTGAAAAACTAATCAACAAGACTTTAAAAAATCAACCAGTCTTAAAAACTAACTAAACAGACTTAAAACTAATCAACAAGACTTACAAAAAATCAACCAGAATTAAAAACTAATCAAGAGGACTTAAAAAATAATCAACCAGACCTAAAAATAATCAACCAGACTTAACACATAATCAAGCAGACTTAAAAATAATCAACAAGACTTCAGAAATGATCAACCACACTTAACACATAATCAAGCAGACTTAAAAATAAATCAACCAGACTTAAACATAATAATAAAACAGACGTAAAAACGAATCAAAAAGACTTAAAAACTAATCAGTCAGACATAAAAACTAATCAACAAGACTTCACATATAATCAAGCAGACTTGAGAAATAATCAACAAGACTTAACACATAATCAAGCAGACTTGACAAATAATTAACCAGACTTAAAAATTAATCACCCAGACTTAAGAATTCATCAACAAGACCTAAGAATAATCAACGAGACTTAAGAAATAATCAACCAGACTTAAAAACTAATCAAGAATACTTAACTAATCAATCAGACTTAAAAACGAATCAACAAGGCTTAAAAACTAATCAACCAGACTTAAAAACCAATCAACCAGTCTTAAAAACTAATCAAGAAGACTTAAAAAATAATCAGCCAGGCTTAAAAACTAATCAACCAGACTTAAAAACCAATCAACCAGTCTTAAAAACGAATCAAGAAGACTTAAAAAATAATCAACCAGACCTAAAAATAATCAACCAGACTTAACACATAATCAAGCAGACTTAAAAATAATCAACAAGACTTCAGAAATGATCAACCAGACTTAACATATAATCAAGCAGACTTAAAAATAAATCAACCAGACTTAAACATAATAATAAAACAGACGTAAAAACTAATCAAAAAGACTTAAAAACTAATCATTCAGACTTAAAAACTAATCAACAAGACTTAACACATAATCAAGCAGACTTGAGAAATAATAATCCAGACTTAACACATAATCAAGCAGACTTGAGAAATAATTAACCAGACTTAAAAAATAATCACCCAGACTTAAGAATTCATCAACAAGACCTAAGAATAATCAACGAGACTTAAGAAATAATCAACCAGACTTAAAAAATAATCAAGAAGACTTAACTAATCAATCAGACTTAAAAACGAATCAACAAGGCTTAAAAACTAATCAACCAGACTTAAAAACTAATCAACCAGACTTAAGAAATAATTAACCAGACATAAAAACTAATCAACAAGACTTTAAAACTAATCAACCAGACTTAAAAACTAATCAACGAGACTTAAAAAATAATCAACCAGATTTAAAAATAATCAACCAGACTTAACACATGATCAAGCAGACTTGAGATATAATCAACCAGACTTAAAAACTAATCAACAAGACTTAAAAACTAATCAAGAAGACTTAAAAAATAATCAACCAGACTTAAAAACTGATCAATCAGACGTAAAAACTAATCAACAAGACTTAAAAACGAATCACTCAGACTTAACACATAATCAAGCACACCTGAGAAATAATCAACCAAACTTAAAAACTAATCAACCAGACTTAAGAATTCATCAACCAGACTTAAGAATAATCAACGAGACTTAAGAAATAATTAACCAGACATAAAAACTAATCAACAAGACTTAAAAACTAATCAACCAGACTTAAAAACTAATCAACGAGACTGAAAAAACAATCAACCAGACATAAAAATAATCAACCAGACTTCACACATAATCAAGCAGACTTGAGATAAAATCAACCAGACTTAAAAACTAATCAACCAGACTTAAGAATTAATCAACCAGACTTAAGAATAATCAACGAGACTTAAGAAATAATCAACCAGACTTAAAAACCAATCGAGAAGACTTAAAAAATAATCAACCAGACGTAAAAATAATCAACCAGACTTAACACATAATCAAGCATTCTTGAGAAATAATTAACCAGACTTAAAAACTAATCAACCAGACTTAAAAACCAATCAACCAGTCTTAAAAACTAATCAAGAAGACTTAAAAAATAATCAACGAGGCTTAAAAACTAATCAACCAGACTGAAAAACTAATCAACAAGACTTTAAAAAAATCAACCAGAATTAAAAACTAATCAAGAGGACTTAAAAAATAATCAACCAGACCTAAAAATAATCAACCAGACTTAACATATAATCAAGCAGACTTAAAAATAATCAACAAGACTTCAGAAATGACCAACAAGACTTAACACATAATCAAGCAGACTTAAAAATAAATCAACCAGACTTAAACATAATAATAAAACAGACGTAAAAAATAATCAAAAAGACTTAAAAACTAGTCATTCAGACTTAAAAACTAATCAACAAGACTTAACACATAATCAAGCAGACTTGAGAAATAATCAACCAGACTTAACATATAATCAAGCAGACTTGAGAAATAATTAACTAGAATTAAAAATTAATCACCCAGACTTAAGAATTCATCAACAAGACCTAAGAATAATCAACGAGACTTAAGAAATAATCAACCAGACTTAAAACTAATCAAGAAGACTTAACTAATCAATCAGACTTAAAAACGAATCAACAAGACTTTAATACTAATCAACCAGACATAAAAAGTAATCAATCAGGCTTAAAACGAATAAACCAGACTTAAAAACTAATGAACTAGACTTAAAAACTAATCAACAAGACTTATAAAAAAATCAACCAGTCTCAAAAACTAACTAACCAGACTTAAAACTAATCAACAAGACTTAAAAAAATTATCAACCAGACTTAAAAACTAATCAACCAGACTTAAGAATTCATCAACCAGACTTAAGAATAATCAACGAGACTTAAGAAATAATTAACCAGACATAAAAACTAATCAACAAGACTTAAAAACTAATCAACCAGACTTAAAAACTAATCAACGAGACTGAAAAAATAATCAACCAGACATAAAAATAATCAACCAGACTTCACACATAATCAAGCAGACTTGAGATAAAATCAACCAGACTTAAAAACTAATCAACCAGACTTAAGAATTAATCAACCAGACTTAAGAAATAATCAACCAGACTTTAGAAATAATCAACCAGACTTAAAAACTAATCAACCAGACTTAAAAACCAATCAACCAGTCTTAAAAACTAATCAAGAAGACTTAAAAAATAATCAACCAGGCTTAAAAACTAATCAACCAGAATTAAAAACTAATCAAGAGGACTTAAAAAATCAACCAGAATTAAAAACTAATCAAGAGGACTTAAAAAATAATCAACCAGACCTAAAAATAATCAACCAGACTTAACACATAATCAAGAAGACTTAAAAATAATCAACAAGACTTCAGAAATGACCAACAAGACTTAACACATAATCAAGCAGACTTAAAAATAAATCAACCAGACTTAAACATAATAATAAAACAGACGTAAAAATTAATCAAAAAGACTTAAAAACTAATCAAAAAGACTTAAAAACTAATCAACAAGACTTCAGAAATGACCAACAAGACTTAACACATAATCAAGCAGACTTAAAAATAATCAACAAGACTTCAGAAATGACCAACAAGACTTAACACATAATCAAGCAGACTTAAAAATAAATCAACCAGACTTAAACATAATAATAAAACAGACGTAAAAATTAATCAAAAAGACTTAAAAACTAATCAAAAAGACTTAAAAACTAATCAACAAGACTTAACACATAATCAAGCAGACTTGAGAAATAATCAACCAGACTTAACATATAATCAAGCAGACTTGAGAAATAATTAACCAGACTTAAAAATTAATCACCCAGACTTAAGAATTCATCAACAAGACCTAAGAATAATCAACGAGACTTAAGAAATAATCAACCAGACTTAAAACTAATCAAGAAGACTTAACTAATCAATCAGACTTAAAAACGAATCAACAAGACTTTAATACTAATCAACCAGACATAAAAAGTAATCAATCAGGCTTAAAACGAATAAACCAGACTTAAAAACTAATGAACCAGACTTAAAAACTAATCAACAAGACTTACAAAAAATCAACCAGTCTCAAAAACTAACTAACCAGACTTAAAACTAATCAACAAGACTTTAGAAATAATCAACCAGACTTAAAACTAATCAACAAGACTTTAGAAATTATCAACCAGACTTAAAAACTAATCAACCAGACTTTAGAAATAATCAACCAGACTTAAAAACTAATCAACAAGACTTAAAAAATAATCAACCAGACCTAAAAATAATCAAGCAGACTTAACACATAATCAAGCAGACTTGAGAAATAATTAACCAGACTTAAAAACTAATCAACCAAACTTAAAAACCAATCAACCAGTCTTAAAATCTAATCAAGAAGACTTAAAAAATAATCAACCAGGCTTAAAAACTAATCAACCAGACTGAAAAACTAATCAACTAAACTTTAAAAAAATCAACCAGTCTTAAAAACTAACTAAACAGACTTAAAACTAATCAACAAGACTTACAAAAAATCAACCAGAATTAAAAACTAATCAAGAGGACTTAAAAAATAATCAACCAGACCTAAAAATAATCAACCAGACTTAACACATAATCAAGCAGACTTAAAAATAATCAACAAGACTTCAGAAATGATCAACCAGACTTAACATATAATCAAGCAGACTTAAAAATAAATCAACCAGACTTAAACATAATAATAAAACAGACGTAAAAACTAATCAAAAAGACTTAAAAACTAATCATTCAGACTTAAAAACTAATCAACAAGACTTAACACATAATCAAGCAGACTTGAGAAATAATAATCCAGACTTAACACATAATCAAGCAGACTTGAGAAATAATTAACCAGACTTAAAAAATAATCACCCAGACTTAAGAATTCATCAACAAGACCTAAGAATAATCAACGAGACTTAAGAAATAATCAACCAGACTTAAAAACTAATCAAGAAGACTTAACTAATCAATCAGACTTAAAAACGAATCAACAAGGCTTAAAAACTAATCAACCAGACTTAAAAACTAATCAACCAGACTTAAGAAATAATTAACCAGACATAAAAACTAATCAACAAGACTTTAAAACTAATCAACCAGACTTAAAAACTAATCAACGAGACTTAATAACTAATCAACAAGACTTGAGACATAATCAAGCAGACCTGAGAAATAATCAACCAAACTTAAAAACTAATCAATCAGACTTAATAACTAATCAACAAGACTTGAGACATAATCAAGCAGACCTGAGAAATAATCAACCAAACTTAAAAACGAATCAACCAGACTTAAGAATTCATCAACCAGACTTAAGAATAATCAACCAGACTTAAAAACTAATCAACCAGACATAAAAAATAATCAACCAGACTTAAAAACGAATAAACCAGACTTAAAAACTAATCATTCAGACTTAAAAACTAATCAACCACACTTCAAAACTAATCAAGAAGACATAAAAACTAATCAACAAGACTTAAAAACTAATCATTCAGACTTAAAAACTAATCAACAAGACTCAAAACATAATCAAGCAGACTTGAGAAATAATCAACGAGACTTAAAAAATAATCAAGCAAACTTAAAAATAATCAACCAGACTTAAGAATTCATCGACCAGACTTAAGAATAATCAACGAGACTTAAGAAATAATTAACCAGACATAAAAACTAATCAACCAGACTTAAAAACTAATCAACCAGACTTTAGAAATAATCAACCAGACTTAAAAACTAATCAACAAGACTTACAAAAAATCAACCAGGATTAAAAACTAATCAAGAAGACTTAAAAAATAATCAACAAGACTTATCACATAATCAAGCAGACTTAAAAACTAATCAACAAGACTTACAAAAAAATCAACCAGGATCAAAAACTAATCAAGAAGACTTAAAAACTAATCAACAAGACTTATCACATAATCAAGCAGACTTAAAAACTAATCAACAAGACTTACAAAAAAATCAACCAGGATTAAAAACTAATCAAGAAGACTTAAAAAATAATCAACCAGACCTAAAAATAATCAACCAGACTTAACACATGATCAAGCAGACTTAAAAATAATCAACAAGACTTCAGAAATGATCAACCAGACTTAACCCATAATCAGGCAGACTTAAAAATAAATCAACCAGACTTAAACATAATAATAAAACAGACTAAAAACTAATCAAAAAGACTTAAAAACTAATCAACCAGACTTAAAAACTAATCAACAAGACTTAAAAACTAATCATTCAGACTTAAAAACTAATCAACAAGACTTAACACATAATCAAGCTGACTTGAGAAATAATCAACGAGACTTAAAAAATAATCAAGCAGACTTAAAAATAATCAACCAGACTTAACACATAATCAAGCAGACTTGAGATATAATCAACCAGACTTAAAAACTAATCAACCAGACTTAAGAATTCATCAACCAGACATAAGAATAATCAACGAGACTTCAGAAATAATTAAACAGACATAAAAACTAATCAACTAGACTTAAAAACTAATCAAACAGACTTTAGAAATAATCAACCAGACTTAAAAACTAATCAACAAGACTTACAAAAAATCAACCAAACTTACAAACTAATTATTCAGACTTAAAAACTAATCAACAAGACTAATCACATAATCAAGCAGACTTGAGAAATAATCAACCAGACTTAACACATAATCAAGCAGACTTGAGAAATAATTAACCAGACTTAAAAACTAATCACCCAGACTTAAGAATTCATCAACAAGACCTAAGAATAATCAACCAGACTTAAAAACTAATCAAGAAGACTTAACTAATCAACCAGACTTAAAAACTAATCAACAAGACTTAAAAACTAATCATTCAGACTTAAAAACTAATCAACAAGACTTAACACATAATCAAGCTGACTTGAGAAATAATCAACGAGACTTAAAAAATAATCAAGCAGACTTAAAAAATAATCAACCACACTTAAAAACTAATCAAGAAGACATAAAAACTAATCAACAAGCCTTAAAAACTAATCATTCAGACTTAAAAACTAATCAACAAGACTTAACACATAATCAAGCAGACTTGAGAAATAATCAACGAGACTTAAAAAATAATCAAGCAGACTTAAAAATAATCAACCAGACTTAACACATAATATAGCAGACTTGAGATATAATCAACCAGACTTAAAAACTAATCAACCAGACTTAAGAATTCATCAACCAGACTTAAGAATAATCAACGAGACTTAAGAAATAATTAACCAGACATAAAAACTAATCAACCAGACTTATAAAACTAATCAACCAGACTTTAGAAATAATCAACCAGACTTAAAAACTAATCAACAAGTCTTACAAAAAATCAACCAGACTTACAAACTAATCATTCAGACATAAAAACTAATCAACAAGACTTATCAAATAATCAAGCAGACTTGAGAAATAATCAACCAGACTTAAAACATAATCAAGCAGACTTTAGAAATAATTAACCAGACTTAAAAACTAATCACCCAGACTTAAGAATTCATCAACAAGACCTATGAATAATCAACGAGACTTAAGAAATAATCAACCAGACTTAAAAACTAATCAAGAAGACTTAACTAATCAACCAGACTTAAAAACTAATCAATCAGACTTAAAAACTAATCAAAAAGACTTAAAAACTAATCAACCAGACTTAAAACCTAATCAACAAGACTTTAAAAAAAATCAACCAGTCTTAAAAGCTAACCAACCAGACTTAAAAACTAATCAACCAAACTTAAAAACTACTCAACAAGACTTAAAAACTAATCATTCAGACTTAAAAACTAATCAAAAAGACTTAACACATAATCAAGCAGACTTGAGAAATAATCAACCAGACTTAACACATAATCAAGCAGACTTGAGAAATAATCAACCAGACTTAAAAAGTAATCAACAAGACTTTAAAATAGTCAACAAGACTTTAAAAACAAATCAACCAGTCTTAAAAACTAAACAACCAGACTTAAAAACTAATCAACAAGACATTGAAAAAATCAGCCAGTCTTAAAAACTAAGCAAACAGACTTAAAAAATAATCAACCAGACTTAAAAACTAATCAATCAGACTTAATAACTAATCAACAAGACGGGACACATAATCAAGCAGACCTGAGAAATAATCAACCAAACTTAAAAACGAATCAACCAGACTTAAGAATTCATCAACTAGACTTAAGAATAATCAACCAGACTTAAAAACTAATCAACCAGACATAAAAAATAATCAACCAGACTTAAAAACGAATAAACCAGACTTAAAAACTAATCATTCAGACTTAAAAACTAATCAACCACACTTAAAAACTAATCAAGAAGACATAGAAAAACTAATCAACAAGACTTAAAAACTAATCATTCAGACTTAAAAACTAATCAACAAGACTTAACACATAATCAAGCAGACTTGAGAAATAATCAACGAGACTTAAAAAATAATCAAGCAGACTTAAAAATAATCAACCAGACTTAACACATAATCAAGCAGACTTGAGATATAATCAACCAGACTTAAAACATAATATAGCAGACTTGAGATATAATCAACCAGACTTAAAAACTAATCAACCAGACTTAAGAATTCATCAACCAGACTTAAGAATAATCAACGAGACTTAAGAAATAATTAACCAGACATAAAAACTAATCAACCAGACTTATAAAACTAATCAACCAGACTTTAGAAATAATCAACCAGACTTAAAAACTAATCAACAAGTCTTACAAAAAATCAACCAGACTTACAAACTAATCATTCAGACATAAAAACTAATCAACAAGACTTATCAAATAATCAAGCAGACTTGAGAAATAATCAACCAGACTTAAAACATAATCAAGCAGACTTTAGAAATAATTAACCAGACTTAAAAACTAATCACCCAGACTTAAGAATTCATCAACAAGACCTATGAATAATCAACGAGACTTAAGAAATAATCAACCAGACTTAAAAACTAATCAAGAAGACTTAACTAATCAACCAGACTTAAAAACTAATCAATCAGACTTAAAAACTAATCAAAAAGACTTAAAAACTAATCAACCAGACTTAAAACCTAATCAACAAGACTTTAAAAAAAATCAACCAGTCTTAAAAGCTAACCAACCAGACTTAAAAACTAATCAACCAAACTTAAAAACTACTCAACAAGACTTAAAAACTAATCATTCAGACTTAAAAACTAATCAAAAAGACTTAACACATAATCAAGCAGACTTGAGAAATAATCAACCAGACTTAACACATAATCAAGCAGACTTGAGAAATAATCAACCAGACTTAAAAAGTAATCAACAAGACTTTAAAATAGTCAACAAGACTTTAAAAACAAATCAACCAGTCTTAAAAACTAAACAACGAGACTTAAAAACTAATCAACAAGACATTGAAAAAATCAGCCAGTCTTAAAAACTAAGCAAACAGACTTAAAAAATAATCAACCAGACTTAAAAACTAATCAATCAGACTTAATAACTAATCAACAAGACGGGACACATAATCAAGCAGACCTGAGAAATAATCAACCAAACTTAAAAACGAATCAACCAGACTTAAGAATTCATCAACCAGACTTAAGAATAATCAACCAGACTTAAAAACTAATCAACCAGACATAAAAAATAATCAACCAGACTTAAAAACGAATAAACCAGACTTAAAAACTAATCATTCAGACTTAAAAACTAATCAACCACACTTAAAAACTAATCAAGAAGACATAGAAAAACTAATCAACAAGACTTAAAAACTAATCATTCAGACTTAAAAACTAATCAACAAGACTTAACACATAATCAAGCAGACTTGAGAAATAATCAACGAGACTTAAAAATAATCAAGCAGACTTAAAAATAATCAACCAGACTTAACACATAATCAAGCAGACTTGAGATATAATCAACCAGACTTAAAAACTAATCAACCAGACTTAAGAATTCATCAACCAGACATAAGAATAATCAACGAGACTTCAGAAATAATTAAACAGACATAAAAACTAATCAACTAGACTTAAAAACTAATCAAACAGACTTTAGAAATAATCAACCAGACTTAAAAACTAATCAACAAGACTTACAAAAAATCAACCAAACTTACAAACTAATTATTCAGACTTAAAAACTAATCAACAAGACTTATCACATAATCAAGCAGACTTGAGAAATAATCAACCAGACTTAACACATAATCAAGCAGACTTGAGAAATAATTAACCAGACTTAAAAACTAATCACCCAGACTTAAAAATTCATCAACAAGACCTAAGAATAATCAACCAGACTTAAAAACTAATCAAGAAGACTTAACTAATCAACCAGACTTAAAAACTAATCAACAAGACTTAACACATAATCAAGCTGACTTGAGAAATAATCAACGAGACTTAAAAAATAATCAAGCAGACTTAAAAAATAATCAACCACACTTAAAAACTAATCAAGAAGACATAAAAACTAATCAACAAGCCTTAAAAACTAATCATTCAGACTTAAAAACTAATCAACAAGACTTAACACATAATCAAGCAGACTTGAGAAATAATCAACGAGACTTAAAAAATAATCAAGCAGACTTAAAAAATAATCAACCACACTTAAAAACTAATCAAGAAGACATAAAAACTAATCAACAAGCCTTAAAAACTAATCATTCAGACTTAAAAACTAATCAACCAGACTTAACACATAATCAAGCAGACTTGAGATATAATCAACCAGACTTATAAACTAATCAACCAGACTTAAGAATAATCAACGAGACTTAAGAAATAATTAACCAGACATAAAAACTAATCAACCAGACTTAAAAAACTAATCAACCAGACTTTAGAAATAATCAACCAGACTTAAAAACTAATCAACAAGTCTTACAAAAAATCAACCAGACTTACAAACTAATCATTCAGACATAAAAACTAATCAACAAGACATATCAAATAATCAAGCAGACTTGAGAAATAATCAACCAGACTTAAAACATAATCAAGCAGACTTTAGAAATAATTAACCAGACTTAAAAACTAATCACCCAGACTTAAGAATTCATCAACAAGACCTATGAATAATCAACGAGACTTAAAAACTAATCAAGAAGACTTAACTAATCAACCAGACTTAAAAACTAATCAATCAGACTTAAAAACTAATCAAAAAGACTTAAAAACTAATCAACCAGACTTAAAACCTAATCAACAAGACTTTAAAAAAAATCAACCAGTCTTAAAAGCTAACCAACCAGACTTAAAAACTAATCAACCAAACTTAAAAACTACTCAACAAGACTTAAAAACTAATCATTCAGACTTAAAAACTAATCAACAAGACTTAACACATAATCAAGCAGACTTGAGAAATAATCAACCAGACTTAACACATAATCAAGCAGACTTGAGAAATAATCAACCAGACTTAAAAAGTAATCAACAAGACTTTAATATAGTCAACAAGACTTTAAAAACAAATCAACCAGTCTTAAAAACTAAACAACCAGACTTAAAAACTAATCAACAAGACATTGAAAAAATCAGCCAGTCTTAAAAACTAAGCAAACAGACTTAAAAAATAATCAACCAGACTTAAAAACTAATCAATCAGACTTAATAACTAATCAACAAGACTTGACACATAATCAAGCAGACCTGAGAAATAATCAACCAAACTTAAAAACGAATCAACCAGACTTAAGAATTCATCAACCAGACTTAAGAATAATCAACCAGACTTAAAAACTAATCAACCAGACATAAAAAATAATCAACCAGACTTAAAAACGAATAAACCAGACTTAAAAACTAATCATTCAGACTTAAAAACTAATCAACCACACTTAAAAACTAATCAAGAAGACATAGAAAAACTAATCAACAAGACTTAAAAACTAATCATTCAGACTTAAAAACTAATCAACAAGACTTAACACATAATCAAGCAGACTTGAGAAATAATCAACGAGACTTAAAAAATAATCAAGCAGACTTAAAAATAATCAACCAGACTTAACACATAATCAAGCAGACCTGAGATATAATCAACCACACTTAAAAACTAATCAACCAGACTTAAGAATTCATCAACCAGACTTAAGAATAATCAACGAGACTTCAGAAATAATTAACCAGACATAAAAACTAATCAACCAGACTTAAAAACTAATCAACCAGACTTTAGAAATAATCAACCAGACTTAAAAACCAATCAACAAGACTTACAAAAAATCAACCAGACTTACAAACTAATCATTCAGACTTAAAAACTAATCAACAAGACTTATCACATAATCAAGCAGACTTGAGAAATAATCAACCAGACTTAACACATAATCAAGCAGACTTGAGAAATAATTAACCAGACTTAAAAACTAATCACCCAGACTTAAGAATTCATCAACAAGACCTATGAATAATCAACGAGACTTAAGAAATAATCAACCAGACTTAAAAAACTAATCAAGAAGACTTAACTAATCAACCAGACTTAAAAACTAATCAAGAAGACTTAACTAATCAACCAGACATAAAAACTAATCAATCAGACTTAAAAACGAATCAACAAGACTTAAAAACTAATCAACCAGACTTAAAAAATAATCAACAAGACTTCAGAAATGATCAACCAGACTTAACACATAATCAAGCAGACTACAAAATAAATCAACCAGACTTAAACATAGTAATAAAACAGACTTAAAACCTAATCAAAAAGACTTAAAAACTAATCAACCAGACTTAAAACCTAATCAACAAGACTTACAAAAAATCAACCAGACTTACAAACTAATCATTCAGACTTAAAAACTAATCAACAAGACTTATCACATAATCAAGCAGACTTGAGAAATAATCAACCAGACTTAAAAAGTAATCAACAAGACTTTAAAATAGTCAACAAGACTTTAAAAACAAATAGACCAGTCTTACAAACTAAACAACCAGAGTTAAAAACTAATCAACAAAACATTGAATAAATCAACCAGTCTTAAAAACTAAGCAAACAGACATAACAAATAATCAACCAGACTTAAAAACTAATCAATCAGACTTAATATCTAATCAACAAGACTTGACACATAATCAACCAGACTTAAGAATTCATCAACCAGACTTAAGAATAATCAACCAGACTTAAAAACTAATCAACCAGATATAAAAAATAATCAACCAGACTTAAAAACGAATAAACCAGACTTAAAAACTAATCATTCAGACTTAAAAACTAATCAACCACACTTAAAAACTAATCAAGAAGACATAAAAACTAATCAACAAGACTTAAAAACTAATCATTCAGACTTAAAAACTAATCAACAAGACTTAACACATAATCAAGCAGACTTGAGAAATAATCAACGAGACTTAAAAAATAATCAAGCAGACTTAAAAATAATCAACCAGACTTAACACATAATCAAGCAGACTTGAGAAATAATCAACCAGACTTAAAAAGTAATCAACAAGACTTTAATATAGTCAACAAGACTTTAAAAACAAATCAACCAGTCTTAAAAACTAAACAACCAGACTTAAAAACTAATCAACAAGACATTGAAAAAATCAGCCAGTCTTAAAAACTAAGCAAACAGACTTAAAAAATAATCAACCAGACTTAAAAACTAATCAATCAGACTTAATAACTAATCAACAAGACTTGACACATAATCAAGCAGACCTGAGAAATAATCAACCAAACTTAAAAACGAATCAACCAGACTTAAGAATTCATCAACCAGACTTAAGAATAATCAACCAGACTTAAAAACTAATCAACCAGACATAAAAAATAATCAACCAGACTTAAAAACGAATAAACCAGACTTAAAAACTAATCATTCAGACTTAAAAACTAATCAACCACACTTAAAAACTAATCAAGAAGACATAGAAAAACTAATCAACAAGACTTAAAAACTAATCATTCAGACTTAAAAACTAATCAACAAGACTTAACACATAATCAAGCAGACTTGAGAAATAATCAACGAGACTTAAAAAATAATCAAGCAGACTTAAAAATAATCAACCAGACTTAACACATAATCAAGCAGACCTGAGATATAATCAACCACACTTAAAAACTAATCAACCAGACTTAAGAATTCATCAACCAGACTTAAGAATAATCAACGAGACTTCAGAAATAATTAACCAGACATAAAAACTAATCAACCAGACTTAAAAACTAATCAACCAGACTTTAGAAATAATCAACCAGACTTAAAAACCAATCAACAAGACTTACAAAAAATCAACCAGACTTACAAACTAATCATTCAGACTTAAAAACTAATCAACAAGACTTATCACATAATCAAGCAGACTTGAGAAATAATCAACCAGACTTAACACATAATCAAGCAGACTTGAGAAATAATTAACCAGACTTAAAAACTAATCACCCAGACTTAAGAATTCATCAACAAGACCTATGAATAATCAACGAGACTTAAGAAATAATCAACCAGACTTAAAAAACTAATCAAGAAGACTTAACTAATCAACCAGACTTAAAAACTAATCAAGAAGACTTAACTAATCAACCAGACATAAAAACTAATCAATCAGACTTAAAAACGAATCAACAAGACTTAAAAACTAATCAACCAGACTTAAAAAATAATCAACAAGACTTCAGAAATGATCAACCAGACTTAACACATAATCAAGCAGACTACAAAATAAATCAACCAGACTTAAACATAGTAATAAAACAGACTTAAAACCTAATCAAAAAGACTTAAAAACTAATCAACCAGACTTAAAACCTAATCAACAAGACTTACAAAAAATCAACCAGACTTACAAACTAATCATTCAGACTTAAAAACTAATCAACAAGACTTATCACATAATCAAGCAGACTTGAGAAATAATCAACCAGACTTAAAAAGTAATCAACAAGACTTTAAAATAGTCAACAAGACTTTAAAAACAAATAGACCAGTCTTACAAACTAAACAACCAGAGTTAAAAACTAATCAACAAAACATTGAATAAATCAACCAGTCTTAAAAACTAAGCAAACAGACATAACAAATAATCAACCAGACTTAAAAACTAATCAATCAGACTTAATATCTAATCAACAAGACTTGACACATAATCAACCAGACTTAAGAATTCATCAACCAGACTTAAGAATAATCAACCAGACTTAAAAACTAATCAACCAGACTTAAAAACTAATCATTCAGACTTAAAAACTAATCAACCACACTTAAAAACTAATCAAGAAGACATAAAAACTAATCAACAAGACTTAAAAACTAATCATTCAGACTTAAAAACTAATCAACAAGACTTAACACATAATCAAGCAGACTTGAGAAATAATCAACGAGACTTAAAAAATAATCAAGCAGACTTAAAAATAATCAACCAGACTTAACACATAATCAAGCAGACCTGAGATATAATCAACCAGACTTAAAAACTAATCAACCAGACTTAAGAATTCATCAACCAGACTTAAGAATAATCAACGAGACTTAAGAAATAATTAACCAGACATAAAAACTAATCAACCAGACCTAAAAACTAATCAACCAGACTTTAGAAATAATCAACCAGACTTAAAAACCAATCAACAAGACTTACAAAAAATCAACCAGACTTACAAACTAATCATTCAGACTTAAAAACTAATCAACAAGACTTATCACATAATCAAGCAGACTTGAGAAATAATCAACCAGACTTAACACATAATCAAGCAGACTTGAGATATAATTAACCAGACTTAAAAACTAATCACCCAGACTTAAGAATTCATCAACCAGACTTAAGAATAATCAACGAGACTTAAGAAATAATCAACCAGACTTAAAAAACTAATCAAGAAGACTTAACTAATCAACCAGACTTAAAAACTAATCAATCAGACTTAAAAACTACTCAAAAAGACTTAACACATAATCAAGCAGACTTGAGAAATAATCAACGAGACTTCAAAAATAATCAAGCAGACTTAAAAATAATCAACCAGACTTAACACATAATCAAGCAGACTTGAGATGTAATCAACCAGACTTAAAAACTAATCAACCAGACTTAAGAATTCATCAACCAGACTTAAGAATAATCAACGAGACTTAAGAAATAATTAACCAGACATAAAAACTAATCAACCAGACTTAAAAACTAATCAACCAGACTTGAGAAATAATCAACCAGACTTAACACATAATCAAGCAGACTTGAGAAATAATTAACCAGACTTAAAAACTAATCACCCAGACTTAAGAATTCATCAACAAGACCTAAGAATAATCAACCAGACTTAAAAACTAATCAAGAAGACTTAACTAATCAACCAGACTTAAAAGCTAATCAACAAGACTTAAAAACTAATCATTCAGACTTAAAAACTAATCAACAAGACTTAACACATAATCAAGCTGACTTGAGAAATAATCAACGAGACTTAAAAAATAATCAAGCAGACTTAAAAAATAATCAACCACACTTAAAAACTAATCAAGAAGACATAAAAACTAATCAACAAGCCTTAAAAACTAATCATTCAGACTTAAAAACTAATCAACAAGACTTAACACATAATCAAGCAGACTTGAGAAATAATCAACGAGACTTAAAAAATAATCAAGCAGACTTAAAAATAATCAACCAGACTTAACACATAATCAAGCAGACCTGAGATATAATCAACCACACTTAAAAACTAATCAACCAGACTTAAGAATTCATCAACCAGACTTAAGAATAATCAACGAGACTTCAGAAATAATTAACCAGACATAAAAACTAATCAACCAGACTTAAAAACTAATCAACCAGACTTTAGAAATAATCAACCAGACTTAAAAACCAATCAACAAGACTTACAAAAAATCAACCAGCCTTACAAACTAATCATTCAGACTTAAAAACTAATCAACAAGACTTATCACATAATCAAGCAGACTTGAGAAATAATCAACCAGACTTAACACATAATCAAGCAGACTTGAGAAATAATTAACCAGACTTAAAAACTAATCACCCAGACTTAAGAATTCATCAACAAGACCTATGAATAATCAACGAGACTTAAGAAATAATCAACCAGACTTAAAAAACTAATCAAGAAGACTTAACTAATCAACCAGACTTAAAAACTAATCAAGAAGACTTAACTAATCAACCAGACATAAAAACTAATCAATCAGACTTAAAAACGAATCAACAAGACTTAAAAACTAATCAACCAGACTTAAAAAATAATCAACAAGACTTCAGAAATGATCAACCAGACTTAACACATAATCAAGCAGACTACAAAATAAATCAACCAGACTTAAACATAGTAATAAAACAGACTTAAAACCTAATCAAAAAGACTTAAAAACTAATCAACCAGACTTAAAACCTAATCAACAAGACTTACAAAAAATCAACCAGACTTACAAACTAATCATTCAGACTTAAAAACTAATCAACAAGACTTATCACATAATCAAGCAGACTTGAGAAATAATCAACCAGACTTAAAAAGTAATCAACAAGACTTTAAAATAGTCAACAAGACTTTAAAAACAAATAGACCAGTCTTACAAACTAAACAACCAGAGTTAAAAACTAATCAACAAAACATTGAATAAATCAACCAGTCTTAAAAACTAAGCAAACAGACATAACAAATAATCAACCAGACTTAAAAACTAATCAATCAGACTTAATATCTAATCAACAAGACTTGACACATAATCAACCAGACTTAAGAATTCATCAACCAGACTTAAGAATAATCAACCAGACTTAAAAACTAATCAACCAGATATAAAAAATAATCAACCAGACTTAAAAACGAATAAACCAGACTTAAAAACTAATCATTCAGACTTAAAAACTAATCAACCACACTTAAAAACTAATCAAGAAGACATAAAAACTAATCAACAAGACTTAAAAACTAATCATTCAGACTTAAAAACTAATCAACAAGACGTAACACATAATCAAGCAGACTTGAGAAATAATCAACGAGACTTAACAAATAATCAAGCAGACTTAAAAATAATCAACCAGACTTAACACATAATCAAGCAGACTTGAGAAATAATCAACCAGACTTAAAAAGTAATCAACAAGACTTTAATATAGTCAACAAGACTTTAAAAACAAATCAACCAGTCTTAAAAACTAAACAACCAGACTTAAAAACTAATCAACAAGACATTGAAAAAATCAGCCAGTCTTAAAAACTAAGCAAACAGACTTAAAAAATAATCAACCAGACTTAAAAACTAATCAATCAGACTTAATAACTAATCAACAAGACTTGACACATAATCAAGCAGACCTGAGAAATAATCAACCAAACTTAAAAACGAATCAATCAGACTTAAGAATTCATCAACCAGACTTAAGAATAATCAACCAGACTTAAAAACTAATCAACCAGACATAAAAAATAATCAACCAGACTTAAAAACGAATAAACCAGACTTAAAAACTAATCATTCAGACTTAAAAACTAATCAACCACACTTAAAAACTAATCAAGAAGACATATAAAAACTAATCAACAAGCCTTAAAAACTAATCATTCAGACTTAAAAACTAATCAACAAGACTTAACACATAATCAAGCAGACTTGAGAAATAATCAACGAGACTTAAAAAATAATCAAGCAGACTTAAAAATAATCAACCAGACTTAACACATAATCAAGCAGACCTGAGATATAATCAACCACACTTAAAAACTAATCAACCAGACTTAAGAATTCATCAACCAGACTTAAGAATAATCAACGAGACTTCAGAAATAATTAACCAGACATAAAAACTAATCAACCAGACTTAAAAACTAATCAACCAGACTTTAGAAATAATCAACCAGACTTAAAAACCAATCAACAAGACTTACAAAAAATCAACCAGACTTACAAACTAATCATTCAGACTTAAAAACTAATCAACAAGACTTATCACATAATCAAGCAGACTTGAGAAATAATCAACCAGACTTAACACATAATCAAGCAGACTTGAGAAATAATTAACCAGACTTAAAAACTAATCACCCAGACTTAAGAATTCATCAACAAGACCTATGAATAATCAACGAGACTTAAGAAATAATCAACCAGACTTAAAAAACTAATCAAGAAGACTTAACTAATCAACCAGACTTAAAAACTAATCAAGAAGACTTAAATAATCAACCAGACATAAAAACTAATCAATCAGACTTAAAAACGAATCAACAAGACTTAAAAACTAATCAACCAGACTTAAAAAATAATCAACAAGACTTCAGAAATGATCAACCAGACTTAACACATAATCAAGCAGACTACAAAATAAATCAACCAGACTTAAACATAGTAATAAAACAGACTTAAAACCTAATCAAAAAGACTTAAAAACTAATCAACCAGACTTAAAACCTAATCAACAAGACTTACAAAAAATCAACCAGACTTACAAACTAATCATTCAGACTTAAAAACTAATCAACAAGACTTATCACATAATCAAGCAGACTTGAGAAATAATCAACCAGACTTAAAAAGTAATCAACAAGACTTTAAAATAGTCAACAAGACTTTAAAAACAAATAGACCAGTCTTACAAACTAAACAACCAGAGTTAAAAACTAATCAACAAAACATTGAATAAATCAACCAGTCTTAAAAACTAAGCAAACAGACATAACAAATAATCAACCAGACTTAAAAACTAATCAATCAGACTTAATATCTAATCAACAAGACTTGACACATAATCAACCAGACTTAAGAATTCATCAACCAGACTTAAGAATAATCAACCAGACTTAAAAACTAATCAACCAGATATAAAAAATAATCAACCAGACTTAAAAACGAATAAACCAGACTTAAAAACTAATCATTCAGACTTAAAAACTAATCAACCACACTTAAAAACTAATCAAGAAGACATAAAAACTAATTAACAAGACTTAAAAACTAATCATTCAGACTTAAAAACTAATCAACAAGACTTAACACATAATCAAGCAGACTTGAGAAATAATCAACGAGACTTAAAAAATAATCAAGCAGACTTAAAAATAATCAACCAGACTTAACACATAATCAAGCAGACCTGAGATATAATCAACCAGACTTAAAAACTAATCAACCAGACTTAAGAATTCATCAACCAGACTTAAGAATAATCAACGAGACTTAAGAAATAATTAACCAGACATAAAAACTAATCAACCAGACCTAAAAACTAATCAACCAGACTTTAGAAATAATCAACCAGACTTAAAAACCAATCAACAAGACTTACAAAAAATCAACCAGACTTACAAACTAATCATTCAGACTTAAAAACTAATCAACAAGACTTATCACATAATCAAGCAGACTTGAGAAATAATCAACCAGACTTAACACATAATCAAGCAGACTTGAGATATAATTAACGAGACTTAAAAACTAATCACCCAGACTTAAGAATTCATCAACCAGACTTAAGAATAATCAACGAGACTTAAGAAATAATCAACCAGACTTAAAAAACTAATCAAGAAGACTTAACTAATCAACCAGACTTAAAAACTAATCAATCAGACTTAAAAACTACTCAACAAGACTTAACACATAATCAAGCAGACTTGAGAAATAATCAACGAGACTTCAAAAATAATCAAGCAGACTTAAAAATAATCAACCAGACTTAACACATAATCAAGCAGACTTGAGATGTAATCAACCAGACTAAAAAACTAATCAACCAGACTTAAGAATTCATCAACCAGACTTAAGAATAATCAACGAGACTTAAGAAATAATCAACCAGACATAAAAACTAATCAACCAGACTTGAGAAATAATCAACCAGACTTAACACATAATCAAGCAGACTTGAGAAATAATTAACCAGACTTAAAAACTAATCACCCAGACTTAAGAATTCATCAACAAGACCTAAGAATAATCAACCAGACTTAAAAACTAATCAAGAAGACTTAACTAATCAACCAGACTTAAAAGCTAATCAACAAGACTTAAAAACTAATCATTCAGACTTAAAAACTAATCAACAAGACTTAACACATAATCAAGCTGACTTGAGAAATAATCAACGAGACTTAAAAAATAATCAAGCAGACTTAAAAAATAATCAACCACACTTAAAAACTAATCAAGAAGACATAAAAACTAATCAACAAGCCTTAAAAACTAATCATTCAGACTTAAAAACTAATCAACAAGACTTAACACATAATCAAGCAGACTTGAGAAATAATCAACGAGACTTAAAAAATAATCAAGCAGACTTAAAAATAATCAACCAGACTTAACACATAATCAAGCAGACTTGAGATATAATCAACCAGACTTAAAAACTAATCAACCAGACTTAAGAATTCATCAACCAGACTTAAGAATAATCAACGAGACTTAAGAAATAATTAACCAGACATAAAAACTAATCAACCAGACTTAAAAAACTAATCAACCAGACTTTAGAAATAATCAACCAGACTTAAAAACTAATCAACAAGTCTTACAAAAAATCAACCAGACTTACAAACTAATCATTCAGACATAAAAACTAATCAACAAGACATATCAAATAATCAAGCAGACTTGAGAAATAATCAACCAGACTTAAAACATAATCAAGCAGACTTTAGAAATAATTAACCAGACTTAAAAACTAATCACCCAGACTTAAGAATTCATCAACAAGACCTATGAATAATCAGCGAGACTTAAGAAATAATCAACCAGACTTAAAAACTAATCAAGAAGACTTAACTAATCAACCAGACTTAAAAACTAATCAATCAGACTTAAAAACTAATCAAAAAGACTTAAAAACTAATCAACCAGACTTAAAACCTAATCAACAAGACTTTAAAAAAAATCAACCAGTCTTAAAAGCTAACCAACCAGACTTAAAAACTAATCAACCAAACTTAAAAACTACTCAACAAGACTTAAAAACTAATCATTCAGACTTAAAAACTAATCAACAAGACTTAACACATAATCAAGCAGACTTGAGAAATAATCAACCAGACTTAACACATAATCAAGCAGACTTGAGAAATAATCAACCAGACTTAAAAAGTAATCAACAAGACTTTAAAATAGTCAACAAGACTTAAAAACAAATCAACCAGTCTTAAAAACTAAACAACCAGACTTAAAAACTAATCAACAAGACATTGAAAAAATCAGCCAGTCTTAAAAACTAAGCAAACAGACTTAAAAAATAATCAACCAGACTTAAAAACTAATCAATCAGACTTAATAACTAATCAACAAGACTTGACACATAATCAAGCAGACCTGAGAAATAATCAACCAAACTTAAAAACGAATCAACCAGACTTAAGAATTCATCAACCAGACTTAAGAATAATCAACCAGACTTAAAAACTAATCAACCAGACATAAAAAATAATCAACCAGACTTAAAAACGAATAAACCAGACTTAAAAACTAATCATTCAGACTTAAAAACTAATCAACCACACTTAAAAACTAATCAAGAAGACATAGAAAAACTAATCAACAAGACTTAAAAACTAATCATTCAGACTTAAAAACTAATCAACAAGACTTAACACAAAATCAAGCAGACTTGAGAAATAATCAACGAGACTTAAAAAATAATCAAGCAGACTTAAAAATAATCAACCAGACTTAACACATAATCAAGCAGACCTGAGATATAATCAACCACACTTAAAAACTAATCAACCAGACTTAAGAATTCATCAACCAGACTTAAGAATAATCAACGAGACTTCAGAAATAATTAACCAGACATAAAAACTAATCAACCAGACTTAAAAACTAATCAACCAGACTTTAGAAATAATCAACCAGACTTAAAAACCAATCAACAAGACTTACAAAAAATCAACCAGACTTACAAACTAATCATTCAGACTTAAAAACTAATCAACAAGACTTATCACATAATCAAGCAGACTTGAGAAATAATCAACCAGACTTAACACATAATCAAGCAGACTTGAGAAATAATTAACCAGACTTAAAAACTAATCACCCAGACTTAAGAATTCATCAACAAGACCTATGAATAATCAACTAGACTTAAGAAATAATCAACCAGACTTAAAAAACTAATCAAGAAGACTTAACTAATCAACCAGACTTAAAAACTAATCAAGAAGACTTAACTAATCAACCAGACATAAAAACTAATCAATCAGACATAAAAAAGAATCAACAAGACTTAAAAACTAATCAACCAGACTTAAAAAATAATCAACAAGACTTCAGAAATGATCAACCAGACTTAACACATAATCAAGCAGACTACAAAATAAATCAACGAGACTTAAACATAGTAATAAAACAGACTTAAAACCTAATCAAAAAGACTTAAAAACTAATCAACCAGACTTAAAACCTAATCAACAAGACTTACAAAAAATCAACCAGACTTACAAACTAATCATTCAGACTTAAAAACTAATCAACAAGACTTATCACATAATCAAGCAGACTTGAGAAATAATCAACCAGACTTAAAAAGTAATCAACAAGACTTTAGAATAGTCAACAAGACTTTAAAAACAAATAGACCAGTCTTACAAACTAAACAACCAGAGTTAAAAACTAATCAACAAAACATTGAATAAATCAACCAGTCTTAAAAACTAAGCAAACAGACATAACAAATAATCAACCGGACCTAAAAACTAATCAATCAGACTTAATATCTAATCAACAAGACTTGACACATAATCAAGCAGACCTGAGAAATAATCAACCAAACTTAAAAACGAATCAACCAGACTTAAGAATTCATCAACCAGACTTAAGAATAATCAACCAGACTTAAAAACTAATCAAGCAGACTTAACTAATCAACCAGACTTAAAAACTAATCAACCAGACATAAAAAATAATCAACCAGACTTAAAAACGAATAAACCAGACTTAAAAACTAATCATTCAGACTTAAAAACTAATCAACCACACTTAAAAACTAATCAAGAAGACATAGAAAAACTAATCAACAAGACTTAAAAACTAATCATTCAGACTTAAAAACTAATCAACAAGACTTAACACATAATCAAGCAGACTTGAGAAATAATCAACGAGACTTAAAAAATAATCAAGCAGACTTAAAAATAATCAACCAGACTTAACACATAATCAAGCAGACTTGAGATATAATCAACCAGACTTAAAAACTAATCAACCAGACTTAAGAATTCATCAACCAGACTTAAGAATAATCAACGAGACTTAAGAAATAATTAACCACACATAAAAACTAATCAACCAGACTTAAAAAACTAATCAACCAGACTTTAGAAATAATCAACCAGACTTAAAAACTAATCAACAAGTCTTACAAAAAATCAACCAGACTTACAAACTAATCATTCAGACATAAAAACTAATCAACAAGACATATCAAATAATCAAGCAGACTTGAGAAATAATCAACCAGACTTAAAACATAATCAAGCAGACTTTAGAAATAATTAACCAGACTTAAAAACTAATCACCCAGACTTAAGAATTCATCAACAAGACCTATGAATAATCAACGAGACTTAAGAAATAATCAACCAGACTTAAAAACTAATCAAGAAGACTTAACTAATCAACCAGACTTAAAAACTAATCAATCAGACTTAAAAACTAATCAAAAAGACTTAAAAACTAATCAACCAGACTTAAAACCTAATCAACAAGACTTTAAAAAAAATCAACCAGTCTTAAAAGCTAACCAACCAGACTTAAAAACTAATCAACCAAACTTAAAAACTACTCAACAAGACTTAAAAACTAATCATTCAGACTTAAAAACTAATCAACAAGACTTAACACATAATCAAGCAGACTTGAGAAATAATCAACCAGACTTAACACATAATCAAGCAGACTTGAGAAATAATCAACCAGACTTAAAAAGTAATCAACAAGACTTTAAAATAGTCAACAAGACGTTAAAAACAAATCAACCAGTCTTAAAAACTAAACAACCAGACTTAAAAACTAATCAACAAGACATTGAAAAAATCAGCCAGTCTTAAAAACTAAGCAAACAGACTTAAAAAATAATCAACCAGACTTAAAAACTAATCAATCAGACTTAATAACTAATCAACAAGACTTGACACATAATCAAGCAGACCTGAGAAATAATCAACCAAACTTAAAAACGAATCAACCAGACTTAAGAATTCATCAACCAGACTTAAGAATAATCAACCAGACTTAAAAACTAGTCAACCAGACATAAAAAATAATCAACCAGACTTAAAAACGAATAAACCAGACTTAAAAACTAATCATTCAGACTTAAAAACTAATCAACCACACTTAAAAACTAATCAAGAAGACATAGAAAAACTAATCAACAAGACTTAAAAACTAATCATTCAGACTTAAAAACTAATCAACAAGACTTAACACAAAATCAAGCAGACTTGAGAAATAATCAACGAGACTTAAAAAATAATCAAGCAGACTTAAAAATAATCAACCAGACTTAACACATAATCAAGCAGACCTGAGATATAATCAACCACACTTAAAAACTAATCAACCAGACTTAAGAATTCATCAACCAGACTTAAGAATAATCAACGAGACTTCAGAAATAATTAACCAGACATAAAAACTAATCAACCAGACTTAAAAACTAATCAACCAGACTTTAGAAATAATCAACCAGACTTAAAAACCAATCAACAAGACTTACAAAAAATCAACCAGACTTACAAACTAATCATTCAGACTTAAAAACTAATCAACAAGACTTATCACATAATCAAGCAGACTTGAGAAATAATCAACCAGACTTAACACATAATCAAGCAGACTTGAGAAATAATTAACCAGACTTAAAAACTAATCACCCAGACTTAAGAATTCATCAACAAGACCTATGAATAATCAACGAGACTTAAGAAATAATCAACCAGACTTAAAAAACTAATCAAGAAGACTTAACTAATCAACCAGACTTAAAAACTAATCAAGAAGACTTAACTAATCAACTAGACATAAAAACTAATCAATCAGACATAAAAAAGAATCAACAAGACTTAAAAACTAATCAACCAGACTTAAAAAATAATCAACAAGACTTCAGAAATGATCAACCAGACTTAACACATAATCAAGCAGACTACAAAATAAATCAACGAGACTTAAACATAGTAATAAAACAGACTTAAAACCTAATCAAAAAGACTTAAAAACTAATCAACCAGACTTAAAACCTAATCAACAAGACTTACAAAAAATCAACCAGACTTACAAACTAATCATTCAGACTTAAAAACTAATCAACAAGACTTATCACATAATCAAGCAGACTTGAGAAATAATCAACCAGACTTAAAAAGTAATCAACAAGACTTTAGAATAGTCAACAAGACTTTAAAAACAAATAGACCAGTCTTACAAACTAAACAACCAGAGTTAAAAACTAATCAACAAAACATTGAATAAATCAACCAGTCTTAAAAACTAAGCAAACAGACATAACAAATAATCAACCAGACTTAAAAACTAATCAATCAGACTTAATATCTAATCAACAAGACTTGACACATAATCAAGCAGACCTGAGAAATAATCAACCAAACTTAAAAACGAATCAACCAGACTTAAGAATTCATCAACCAGACTTAAGAATAATCAACCAGACTTAAAAACTAATCAAGCAGACTTAACTAATCAACCAGACTTAAAAACTAATCAACCAGACATAAAAAATAATCAACCAGACTTAAAAACGAATAAACCAGACTTAAAAACTAATCATTCAGACTTAAAAACTAATCAACCACACTTAAAAACTAATCAAGAAGACATAGAAAAACTAATCAACAAGACTTAAAAACTAATCATTCAGACTTAAAAACTAATCAACAAGACTTAACACATAATCAAGCAGACTTGAGAAATAATCAACGAGACTTAAAAAATAATCAAGCAGACTTAAAAATAATCAACCAGACTTAACACATAATCAAGCAGACTTGAGATATAATCAACCAGACTTAAAAACTAATCAACCAGACTTAAGAATTCATCAACCAGACTTAAGAATAATCAACGAGACTTAAGAAATAATTAACCACACATAAAAACTAATCAACCAGACTTAAAAAACTAATCAACCAGACTTTAGAAATAATCAACCAGACTTAAAAACTAATCAACAAGTCTTACAAAAAATCAACCAGACTTACAAACTAATCATTCAGACATAAAAACTAATCAACAAGACATATCAAATAATCAAGCAGACTTGAGAAATAATCAACCAGACTTAAAACATAATCAAGCAGACTTTAGAAATAATTAACCAGACTTAAAAACTAATCACCCAGACTTAAGAATTCATCAACAAGACCTATGAATAATCAACGAGACTTAAGAAATAATCAACCAGACTTAAAAACTAATCAAGAAGACTTAACTAATCAACCAGACTTAAAAACTAATCAATCAGACTTAAAAACTAATCAAAAAGACTTAAAAACTAATCAACCAGACTTAAAACCTAATCAACAAGACTTTAAAAAAAATCAACCAGTCTTAAAAGCTAACCAACCAGACTTAAAAACTAATCAACCAAACTTAAAAACTACTCAACAAGACTTAAAAACTAATCATTCAGACTTAAAAACTAATCAACAAGACTTAACACATAATCAAGCAGACTTGAGAAATAATCAACCAGACTTAACACATAATCAAGCAGACCTGAGAAATAATCAACCAAACTTAAAAACGAATCAACCAGACTTAAGAATTCATCAACCAGACTTAAGAATAATCAACCAGACTTAAAAACTAATCAACCAGACATAAAAAATAATCAACCAGACTTAAAAACGAATAAACCAGACTTAAAAACTAATCATTCAGACTTAAAAACTAATCAACCACACTTAAAAACTAATCAAGAAGACATAGAAAAACTAATCAACAAGACTTAAAAACTAATCATTCAGACTTAAAAACTAATCAACAAGACTTAACACAAAATCAAGCAGACTTGAGAAATAATCAACGAGACTTAAAAAATAATCAAGCAGACTTAAAAATAATCAACCAGACTTAACACATAATCAAGCAGACCTGAGATATAATCAACCACACTTAAAAACTAATCAACCAGACTTAAGAATTCATCAACCAGACTTAAGAATAATCAACGAGACTTCAGAAATAATTAACCAGACATAAAAACTAATCAACCAGACTTAAAAACTAATCAACCAGACTTTAGAAATAATCAACCAGACTTAAAAACCAATCAACAAGACTTACAAAAAATCAACCAGACTTACAAACTAATCATTCAGACTTAAAAACTAATCAACAAGACTTATCACATAATCAAGCAGACTTGAGAAATAATCAACCAGACTTAACACATAATCAAGCAGACTTGAGAAATAATTAACCAGACTTAAAAACTAATCACCCAGACTTAAGAATTCATCAACAAGACCTATGAATAATCAACGAGACTTAAGAAATAATCAACCAGACTTAAAAAACTAATCAAGAAGACTTAACTAATCAACCAGACTTAAAAACTAATCAAGAAGACTTAACTAATCAACCAGACATAAAAACTAATCAATCAGACTTAAAAACGAATCAACAAGACTTAAAAACTAATCAACCAGACTTAAAAAATAATCAACAAGACTTCAGAAATGATCAACCAGACTTAACACATAATCAAGCAGACTACAAAATAAATCAACGAGACTTAAACATAGTAATAAAACAGACTTAAAACCTAATCAAAAATACTTAAAAACTAATCAACCAGACTTAAAACCTAATCAACAAGACTTACAAAAAATCAACCAGACTTACAAACTAATCATTCAGACTTAAAAACTAATCAACAAGACTTATCACATAATCAAGCAGACTTGAGAAATAATCAACCAGACTTAAAAAGTAATCAACAAGACTTTAAAATAGTCAACAAGACTTTAAAAACAAATAGACCAGTCTTACAAACTAAACAACCAGAGTTAAAAACTAATCAACAAAACATTGAATAAATCAACCAGTCTTAAAAACTAAGCAAACAGACATAACAAATAATCAACCAGACTTAAAAACTAATCAATCAGACTTAATATCTAATCAACAAGACTTGACACATAATCAAGCAGACCTGAGAAATAATCAACCAAACTTAAAAACGAATCAACCAGACTTAAGAATTCATCAACCAGACTTAAGAATAATCAACCAGACTTAAAAACTAATCAACCAGATATAAAAAATAATCAACCAGACTTAAAAACGAATAAACCAGACTTAAAAACTAATCATTCAGACTTAAAAACTAATCAACCACACTTAAAAACTAATCAAGAAGACATAAAAACTAATCAACAAGACTTAAAAACTAATCATTCAGACTTAAAAACTAATCAACAAGACTTAACACATAATCAAGCAGACTTGAGAAATAATCAACGAGACTTAAAAAAATAATCAAGCAGACTTAAAAATAATCAACCAGACTTAACACATAATCAAGCAGACCTGAGATATAATCAACCAGACTTAAAAACTAATCAACCAGACTTAAGAATTCATCAACCAGACTTAAGAATAATCAACGAGACTTAAGAAATAATTAACCAGACATAAAAACTAATCAACCAGACCTAAAAACTAATCAACCAGACTTTAGAAATAATCAACCAGACTTAAAAACCAATCAACAAGACTTACAAAAAATCAACCAGACTTACAAACTAATCATTCAGACTTAAAAACTAATCAACAAGACTTATCACATAATCAAGCAGACATGAGAAATAATCAACCAGACTTAACACATAATCAAGCAGACTTGAGATATAATTAACCAGACTTAAAAACTAATCACCCAGACTTAAGAATTCATCAACAAGACCTATGAATAATCAACGAGACTTAAGAAATAATCAACCAGACTTAAAAAGCTAATCAAGAAGACTTAACTAATCAACCAGACTTAAAAACTAATCAATCAGACTTAAAAACTACTCAACAAGACTTAACACATAATCAAGCAGACTTGAGAAATAATCAACGAGACTTCAAAAATAATCAAGCAGACTTAAAAATAATCAACCAGACTTAACACATAATCAAGCAGACTTGAGATGTAATCAACCAGACTTAAGAACTAATCAACCAGACTTAAGAATTCATCAACCAGACTTAAGAATAATCAATGAGACTTAAGAAATAATTAACCAGACATAAAAACTAATCAACCAGACTTAAAAACTAATCAACCAGACTTTAGAAATAATCAACCAGACTTAAAAACTAATCAACAAGACTTACAAAAAATCAACCAGACTTACAAACTAATCATTCAGACTTAAAAACTAATCAACAAGACTTATCAAATAATCAATCAGACTTGAGAAATAATCAACCAGACTTAAAAAATAATCAAGCAGACTTTAGAAATAATTAACCAGACTTAAAAACTAATCACCCAGACTTAAGAATTCATCAACAAGACCTATGAATAATCAACGAGACTTAAGAAATAATCAACCAGACTTAAAAACTAATCAAGAAGACTTAACTAATCAACCAGACTTAAGAATTCATCAACAAGACCTAAGAATAATCAACCAGACTTAAAAACTAATCAAGGAGACTTAACTAATCAACCAGACTTAAAAACTAATCAATCAGACTAAAAAGCTAATCAACAAGACTGTAAAAAAATCAACCAGTCTTAAAAACTAATCATTCAGACTTAAAAACTAATCAACCACACTTAAAAACTAATCAAGAAGACATAAAAACTAATCAACAAGACTTAAAAACTAATCATTCAGACTTAAAAACTAATCAACAAGACTTAATACATAATCAAGCAGACTTGAGAAATAATCAACGAGACTTAAAAAATAATCAACCAGACTTAAAAATAATCAACCAGACTTAACACATAATCAAGCAGACTTGAGATATAATCAACCAGACTTAAAAACTAATCAACCAGACTTAAGAATTCATCAAACAGACTTAAGAATAATCAACGAGACTTAAGAAATAATCAACCAGACTTAAAAACTAATCAATCAGACTTAAAAACTGATCAACAAGACTTAAAAACTAATCAATCAGACTTAATAACTAATCAACAAGACTTAACACATAATCAAGCAGACCTGAGAAATAATCAACCAGACTTAAAAACTAATCAACAAGTCTTACAAAAAATCAACCAGACTTACAAACTAATCATTCAGACATAAAAACTAATCAACAAGACTCATCAAATAATCAAGCAGACTTGAGAAATAATCAACCAGACTTAAAACATAATCAAGCAGACTTTAGAAATAATTAACCAGACTTAAAAACTAATCACCCAGACTTAAGAATTCATCAACAAGACCTATGAATAATCAACGAGACTTAAGAAATAATCAACCAGACTTAAAAACTAATCAATCAGACTTAATAACTAATCAACAAGACGGGACACATAATCAAGCAGACCTGAGAAATAATCAACCAAACTTAAAAACGAATCAACCAGACTTAAGAATTCATCAACCAGACTTAAGAATAATCAACCAGACTTAAAAACTAATCAACCAGACATAAAAAATAATCAACTAGACTTAAAAACGAATACACCAGACTTAAAAACTAATCATTCAGACTTAAAAACTAATCAACCGCACCTAAAAACTAATCAAGAAGACATAGAAAAGCTAATCAACAAGACTTAAAAACTAATCATTCAGACTTAAAAACTAATCAACAAGACTTAACACATAATCAAGCAGACTTGAGAAATAATCAACGAGACTTAAAAAATAATCAAGCAGACTTAAAAATAATCAACCAGACTTAACACATAATCAAGCAGACTTTAGATATAATCAACCAGACTTAAAAACTAATCAACCAGACTTAAGAATTCATCAACCAGACATAAGAATAATCAACGAGACTTCAGAAATAATTAAACAGACATAAAAACTAATCAACTAGACTTAAAAACTAATCAAACAGACTTTAGAAATAATCAACCAGACTTAAAAACTAATCAACAAGACTTACAAAAAATCAACCAAACTTACAAACTAATTATTCAGACTTAAAAACTAATCAACAAGACTTATCACATAATCAAGCAGACTTGAGAAATAATCAACCAGACTTAACACATAATCAAGCAGACTTGAGAAATAATTAACCAGACTTAAAAACTAATCACCCAGACTTAAGAATTCATCAACAAGACCTAAGAATAATCAACCAGACTTAAAAACTAATCAAGAAGACTTAACTAATCAACCAGACTTAAAAACTAATCAACAAGACTTAAAAACTAATCATTCAGACTTAAAAACTAATCAACAAGACTTAACACATAATCAAGCTGACTTGAGACATAATCAACCAGACTTAACACATAATCAAGCAGACTTGAGAAATAATTAACCAGACTTAAAAACTAATCACCCAGACTTAAGAATTCATCAACAAGACCTATGAATAATCAACGAGACTTAAGAAATAATCAACCAGACTTAAAAAACTAATCAAGAAGACTTAACTAATCAACCAGACTTAAAAACTAATCAAGAAGACTTAACTAATCAACCAGACTTAAAAACTAATCAACCAGACTTAAAACCTAATCAACAAGACTTACAAAAAATCAACCAGACTTACAAACTAATCATTCAGACTTAAAAACTAATCAACAAGACTTATCACATAATCAAGCAGACTTGAGAAATAATCAACCAGACTTAAAAAGTAATCAACAAGACTTTAAAATAGTCAACAAGACTTTAAAAACAAATAGACCAGTCTTACAAACTAAACAACCAGAGTTAAAAACTAATCAACAAAACATTGAATAAATCAACCAGTCTTAAAAACTAAGCAAACAGACATAACAAATAATCAACCAGACTTAAAAACTAATCAATCAGACTTAATATCTAATCAACAAGACTTGACACATAATCAAGCAGACCTGAGAAATAATCAACCAAACTTAAAAACGAATCAACCAGACTTAAGAATTCATCAACCAGACTTAAGAATAATCAACCAGACTTAAAAACTAATCAACCAGATATAAAAAATAATCAACCAGACTTAAAAACGAATAAACCAGACTTAAAAACTAATCATTCAGACTTAAAAACTAATCAACCACACTTAAAAACTAATCAAGAAGACATAAAAACTAATCAACAAGACTTAAAAACTAATCATTCAGACTTAAAAACTAATCAACAAGACTTAACACATAATCAAGCAGACTTGAGAAATAATCAACGAGACTTAAAAAATAATCAAGCAGACTTAAAAATAATCAACCAGACTTAACACATAATCAAGCAGACCTGAGATATAATCAACCAGACTTAAAAACTAATCAACCAGACTTAAGAATTCATCAACCAGACTTAAGAATAATCAACGAGACTTAAGAAATAATTAACCAGACATAAAAACTAATCAACCAGACCTAAAAACTAATCAACCAGACTTTAGAAATAATCAACCAGACTTAAAAACCAATCAACAAGACTTACAAAAAATCAACCAGACTTACAAACTAATCATTCAGACTTAAAAACTAATCAACAAGACTTATCACATAATCAAGCAGACTTGAGAAATAATCAACCAGACTTAACACATAATCAAGCAGACTTGAGATATAATTAACCAGACTTAAAAACTAATCACCCAGACTTAAGAATTCATCAACAAGACCTATGAATAATCAACGAGACTTAAGAAATAATCAACCAGACTTAAAAAACTAATCAAGAAGACTTAACTAATCAACCAGACTTAAAAACTAATCAATCAGACTTAAAAACTACTCAACAAGACTTAACACATAATCAAGCAGACTTGAGAAATAATCAACGAGACTTCAAAAATAATCAAGCAGACTTAAAAATAATCAACCAGACTTAACACATAATCAAGCAGACTTGAGAGGTAATCAACCAGACTTAAGAACTAATCAACCAGACTTAAGAATTCATCAACCAGACTTAAGAATAATCAATGAGACTTAAGAAATAATTAACCAGACATAAAAACTAATCAACCAGACTTAAAAACTAATCAACCAGACTTTAGAAATAATCAACCAGACTTAAAAACTAATCAACAAGACTTACAAAAAATCAACCAGACTTAAAAACTAATCAATCAGACTTAATATCTAATCAACAAGACTTGACACATAATCAAGCAGACCTGAGAAATAATCAACCAAACTTAAAAACGAATCAACCAGACTTAAGAATTCATCAACCAGACTTAAGAATAATCAACCAGACTTAAAAACTAATCAACCAGATATAAAAAATAATCAACCAGACTTAAAAACGAATAAACCAGACTTAAAAACTAATCATTCAGACTTAAAAACTAATCAACCACACTTAAAAACTAATCAAGAAGACATAAAAACTAATCAACAAGACTTAAAAACTAATCATTCAGACTTAAAAACTAATCAACAAGACTTAACACATAATCAAGCAGACTTGAGAAATAATCAACGAGACTTAAAAAATAATCAAGCAGACTTAAAAATAATCAACCAGACTTAACACATAATCAAGCAGACCTGAGATATAATCAACCAGACTTAAAAACTAATCAACCAGACTTAAGAATTCATCAACCAGACTTAAGAATAATCAACGAGACTTAAGAAATAATTAACCAGACATAAAAACTAATCAACCAGACCTAAAAACTAATCAACCAGACTTTAGAAATAATCAACCAGACTTAAAAACCAATCAACAAGACTTACAAAAAATCAACCAGACTTACAAACTAATCATTCAGACTTAAAAACTAATCAACAAGACTTATCACATAATCAAGCAGACTTGAGAAATAATCAACCAGACTTAACACATAATCAAGCAGACTTGAGATATAATTAACCAGACTTAAAAACTAATCACCCAGACTTAAGAATTCATCAACAAGACCTATGAATAATCAACGAGACTTAAGAAATAATCAACCAGACTTAAAAAACTAATCAAGAAGACTTAACTAATCAACCAGACTTAAAAACTAATCAATCAGACTTAAAAACTACTCAACAAGACTTAACACATAATCAAGCAGACTTGAGAAATAATCAACGAGACTTCAAAAATAATCAAGCAGACTTAAAAATAATCAACCAGACTTAACACATAATCAAGCAGACTTGAGAGGTAATCAACCAGACTTAAGAACTAATCAACCAGACTTAAGAATTCATCAACCAGACTTAAGAATAATCAATGAGACTTAAGAAATAATTAACCAGACATAAAAACTAATCAACCAGACTTAAAAACTAATCAACCAGACTTTAGAAATAATCAACCAGACTTAAAAACTAATCAACAAGACTTACAAAAAATCAACCAGACTTACAAACTAATCATTCAGACTTAAAAACTAATCAACAAGACTTATCAAATAATCAATCAGACTTGAGAAATAATCAACCAGACTTAAAAAATAATCAAGCAGACTTTAGAAATAATTAACCAGACTTAAAAACTAATCACCCAGACTTAAGAATTCATCAACAAGACCTATGAATAATCAACGAGACTTAAGAAATAATCAACCAGACTTAAAAACTAATCAAGAAGACTTAACTAATCAACCAGACTTAAGAATTCATCAACAAGACCTAAGAATAATCAACCAGACTTAAAAACTAATCAAGGAGACTTAACTAATCAACCAGACTTAAAAACTAATCAATCAGACTAAAAAGCTAATCAACAAGACTGTAAAAAAATCAACCAGTCTTAAAAACTAATCATTCAGACTTAAAAACTAATCAACCACACTTAAAAACTAATCAAGAAGACATAAAAACTAATCAACAAGACTTAAAAACTAATCATTCAGACTTAAAAACTAATCAACAAGACTTAATACATAATCAAGCAGACTTGAGAAATAATCAACGAGACTTAAAAAATAATCAACCAGACTTAAAAATAATCAACCAGACTTAACACATAATCAAGCAGACTTGAGATATAATCAACCAGACTTAAAAACTAATCAACCAGACTTAAGAATTCATCAAACAGACTTAAGAATAATCAACGAGACTTAAGAAATAATCAACCAGACTTAAAAACTAATCAATCAGACTTAAAAACTGATCAACAAGACTTAAAAACTAATCAATCAGACTTAATAACTAATCAACAAGACTTAACACATAATCAAGCAGACCTGAGAAATAATCAACCAGACTTAAAAACTAATCAACAAGTCTTACAAAAAATCAACCAGACTTACAAACTAATCATTCAGACATAAAAACTAATCAACAAGACTCATCAAATAATCAAGCAGACTTGAGAAATAATCAACCAGACTTAAAACATAATCAAGCAGACTTTAGAAATAATTAACCAGACTTAAAAACTAATCACCCAGACTTAAGAATTCATCAACAAGACCTATGAATAATCAACGAGACTTAAGAAATAATCAACCAGACTTAAAAACTAATCAATCAGACTTAATAACTAATCAACAAGACGGGACACATAATCAAGCAGACCTGAGAAATAATCAACCAAACTTAAAAACGAATCAACCAGACTTAAGAATTCATCAACCAGACTTAAGAATAATCAACCAGACTTAAAAACTAATCAACCAGACATAAAAAATAATCAACTAGACTTAAAAACGAATAAACCAGACTTAAAAACTAATCATTCAGACTTAAAAACTAATCAACCACACTTAAAAACTAATCAAGAAGACATAGAAAAACTAATCAACAAGACTTAAAAACTAATCATTCAGACTTAAAAACTAATCAACAAGACTTAACACATAATCAAGCAGACTTGAGAAATAATCAACGAGACTTAAAAAATAATCAAGCAGACTTAAAAATAATCAACCAGACTTACACATAATCAAGCAGACTTTAGATATAATCAACCAGACTTAAAAACTAATCAACCAGACTTAAGAATTCATCAACCAGACATAAGAATAATCAACGAGACTTCAGAAATAATTAAACAGACATAAAAACTAATCAACTAGACTTAAAAACTAATCAAACAGACTTTAGAAATAATCAACCAGACTTAAAAACTAATCAACAAGACTTACAAAAAATCAACCAAACTTACAAACTAATTATTCAGACTTAAAAACTAATCAACAAGACTTATCACATAATCAAGCAGACTTGAGAAATAATCAACCAGACATAACACATAATCAAGCAGACTTGAGAAATAATTAACCAGACTTAAAAACTAATCACCCAGACTTAAGAATTCATCAACAAGACCTAAGAATAATCAACCAGACTTAAAAACTAATCAAGAAGACTTAACTAATCAACCAGACTTAAAAACTAATCAACAAGACTTAAAAACTAATCATTCAGACTTAAAAACTAATCAACAAGACTTAACACATAATCAAGCTGACTTGAGACATAATCAACCAGACTTAACACATAATCAAGCAGACTTGAGAAATAATTAACCAGACTTAAAAACTAATCACCCAGACTTAAGAATTCATCAACAAGACCTATGAATAATCAACGAGACTTAAGAAATAATCAACCAGACTTAAAAACTAATCAAGAAGACTTAACTAATCAACCAGACATAAAAACTAATCAATCAGACTTAAAAACGAATCAACAAGACTTAAAAACTAATCAACCAGACTTAAAAAATAATCAACAAGACTTCAGAAATGATCAACCAGACTTAACACATAATCAAGCAGACTACAAAATAAATCAACGAGACTTAAACATAGTAATAAAACAGACTTAAAACCTAATCAAAAAGACTTAAAAACTAATCAACCAGACTTAAAACCTAATCAACAAGACTTACAAAAAATCAACCAGACTTACAAACTAATCATTCAGACTTAAAAACTAATCAACAAGACTTATCACATAATCAAGCAGACTTGAGAAATAATCAACCAGACTTAAAAAGTAATCAACAAGACTTTAAAATAGTCAACAAGACTTTAAAAACAAATAGACCAGTCTTACAAACTAAACAACCAGAGTTAAAAACTAATCAACAAAACATTGAATAAATCAACCAGTCTTAAAAACTAAGCAAACAGACATAACAAATAATCAACCAGACTTAAAAACTAATCAATCAGACTTAATATCTAATCAACAAGACTTGACACATAATCAAGCAGACCTGAGAAATAATCAACCAAACTTAAAAACGAATCAACCAGACTTAAGAATTCATCAACCAGACTTAAGAATAATCAACCAGACTTAAAAACTAATCAACCAGATATAAAAAATAATCAACCAGACTTAAAAACGAATAAACCAGACTTAAAAACTAATCATTCAGACTTAAAAACTAATCAACCACACTTAAAAACTAATCAAGAAGACATAAAAACTAATCAACAAGACTTAAAAACTAATCATTCAGACTTAAAAACTAATCAACAAGACTTAACACATAATCAAGCAGACTTGAGAAATAATCAACGAGACTTAAAAAATAATCAAGCAGACTTAAAAATAATCAACCAGACTTAACACATAATCAAGCAGACCTGAGATATAATCAACCAGACTTAAAAACTAATCAACCAGACTTAAGAATTCATCAACCAGACTTAAGAATAATCAACGAGACTTAAGAAATAATTAACCAGACATAAAAACTAATCAACCAGACCTAAAAACTAATCAACCAGACTTTAGAAATAATCAACCAGACTTAAAAACCAATCAACAAGACTTACAAAAAATCAACCAGACTTACAAACTAATCATTCAGACTTAAAAACTAATCAACAAGACTTATCACATAATCAAGCAGACTTGAGAAATAATCAACCAGACTTAACACATAATCAAGCAGACTTGAGATATAATTAACCAGACTTAAAAACTAATCACCCAGACTTAAGAATTCATCAACAAGACCTATGAATAATCAACGAGACTTAAGAAATAATCAACCAGACTTAAAAAACTAATCAAGAAGACTTAACTAATCAACCAGACTTAAAAACTAATCAATCAGACTTAAAAACTACTCAACAAGACTTAACACATAATCAAGCAGACTTGAGAAATAATCAACGAGACTTCAAAAATAATCAAGCAGACTTAAAAATAATCAACCAGACTTAACACATAATCAAGCAGACTTGAGAGGTAATCAACCAGACTTAAGAACTAATCAACCAGACTTAAGAATTCATCAACCAGACTTAAGAATAATCAATGAGACTTAAGAAATAATTAACCAGACATAAAAACTAATCAACCAGACTTAAAAACTAATCAACCAGACTTTAGAAATAATCAACCAGACTTAAAAACTAATCAACAAGACTTACAAAAAATCAACCAGACTTACAAACTAATCATTCAGACTTAAAAACTAATCAACAAGACTTATCAAATAATCAATCAGACTTGAGAAATAATCAACCAGACTTAAAAAATAATCAAGCAGACTTTAGAAATAATTAACCAGACTTAAAAACTAATCACCCAGACTTAAGAATTCATCAACAAGACCTATGAATAATCAACGAGACTTAAGAAATAATCAACCAGACTTAAAAACTAATCAAGAAGACTTAACTAATCAACCAGACTTAAGAATTCATCAACAAGACCTAAGAATAATCAACCAGACTTAAAAACTAATCAAGGAGACTTAACTAATCAACCAGACTTAAAAACTAATCAATCAGACTAAAAAGCTAATCAACAAGACTGTAAAAAAATCAACCAGTCTTAAAAACTAATCATTCAGACTTAAAAACTAATCAACCACACTTAAAAACTAATCAAGAAGACATAAAAACTAATCAACAAGACTTAAAAACTAATCATTCAGACTTAAAAACTAATCAACAAGACTTAATACATAATCAAGCAGACTTGAGAAATAATCAACGAGACTTAAAAAATAATCAACCAGACTTAAAAATAATCAACCAGACTTAACACATAATCAAGCAGACTTGAGATATAATCAACCAGACTTAAAAACTAATCAACCAGACTTAAGAATTCATCAAACAGACTTAAGAATAATCAACGAGACTTAAGAAATAATCAACCAGACTTAAAAACTAATCAATCAGACTTAAAAACTGATCAACAAGACTTAAAAACTAATCAATCAGACTTAATAACTAATCAACAAGACTTAACACATAATCAAGCAGACCTGAGAAATAATCAACCAGACTTAAAAACTAATCAACAAGTCTTACAAAAAATCAACCAGACTTACAAACTAATCATTCAGACATAAAAACTAATCAACAAGACTCATCAAATAATCAAGCAGACTTGAGAAATAATCAACCAGACTTAAAACATAATCAAGCAGACTTTAGAAATAATTAACCAGACTTAAAAACTAATCACCCAGACTTAAGAATTCATCAACAAGACCTATGAATAATCAACGAGACTTAAGAAATAATCAACCAGACTTAAAAACTAATCAATCAGACTTAATAACTAATCAACAAGACGGGACACATAATCAAGCAGACCTGAGAAATAATCAACCAAACTTAAAAACGAATCAACCAGACTTAAGAATTCATCAACCAGACTTAAGAATAATCAACCAGACTTAAAAACTAATCAACCAGACATAAAAAATAATCAACTAGACTTAAAAACGAATAAACCAGACTTAAAAACTAATCATTCAGACTTAAAAACTAATCAACCACACTTAAAAACTAATCAAGAAGACATAGAAAAACTAATCAACAAGACTTAAAAACTAATCATTCAGACTTAAAAACTAATCAACAAGACTTAACACATAATCAAGCAGACTTGAGAAATAATCAACGAGACTTAAAAAATAATCAAGCAGACTTAAAAATAATCAACCAGACTTACACATAATCAAGCAGACTTTAGATATAATCAACCAGACTTAAAAACTAATCAACCAGACTTAAGAATTCATCAACCAGACATAAGAATAATCAACGAGACTTCAGAAATAATTAAACAGACATAAAAACTAATCAACTAGACTTAAAAACTAATCAAACAGACTTTAGAAATAATCAACCAGACTTAAAAACTAATCAACAAGACTTACAAAAAATCAACCAAACTTACAAACTAATTATTCAGACTTAAAAACTAATCAACAAGACTTATCACATAATCAAGCAGACTTGAGAAATAATCAACCAGACATAACACATAATCAAGCAGACTTGAGAAATAATTAACCAGACTTAAAAACTAATCACCCAGACTTAAGAATTCATCAACAAGACCTAAGAATAATCAACCAGACTTAAAAACTAATCAAGAAGACTTAACTAATCAACCAGACTTAAAAACTAATCAACAAGACTTAAAAACTAATCATTCAGACTTAAAAACTAATCAACAAGACTTAACACATAATCAAGCTGACTTGAGACATAATCAACCAGACTTAACACATAATCAAGCAGACTTGAGAAATAATTAACCAGACTTAAAAACTAATCACCCAGACTTAAGAATTCATCAACAAGACCTATGAATAATCAACGAGACTTAAGAAATAATCAACCAGACTTAAAAAACTAATCAAGAAGATTTAACTAATCAACCAGACTTAAAAACTAATCAAGAAGACTTAACTAATCAACCAGACATAAAAACTAATCAATCAGACTTAAAAACGAATCAACAAGACTTAAAAACTAATCAACCAGACTTAAAAAATAATCAACAAGACTTCAGAAATGATCAACCAGACTTAACACATAATCAAGCAGACTACAAAATAAATCAACGAGACTTAAACATAGTAATAAAACAGACTTAAAACCTAATCAAAAAGACTTAAAAACTAATCAACCAGACTTAAAACCTAATCAACAAGACTTACAAAAAATCAACCAGACTTACAAACTAATCATTCAGACTTAAAAACTAATCAACAAGACTTATCACATAATCAAGCAGACTTGAGAAATAATCAACCAGACTTAAAAAGTAATCAACAAGACTTTAAAATAGTCAACAAGACTTTAAAAACAAATAGACCAGTCTTACAAACTAAACAACCAGAGTTAAAAACTAATCAACAAAACATTGAATAAATCAACCAGTCTTAAAAACTAAGCAAACAGACATAACAAATAATCAACCAGACTTAAAAACTAATCAATCAGACTTAATATCTAATCAACAAGACTTGACACATAATCAAGCAGACCTGAGAAATAATCAACCAAACTTAAAAACGAATCAACCAGACTTAAGAATTCATCAACCAGACTTAAGAATAATCAACCAGACTTAAAAACTAATCAACCAGATATAAAAAATAATCAACCAGACTTAAAAACGAATAAACCAGACTTAAAAACTAATCATTCAGACTTAAAAACTAATCAACCACACTTAAAAACTAATCAAGAAGACATAAAAACTAATCAACAAGACTTAAAAACTAATCATTCAGACTTAAAAACTAATCAACAAGACTTAACACATAATCAAGCAGACTTGAGAAATAATCAACGAGACTTAAAAAATAATCAAGCAGACTTAAAAATAATCAACCAGACTTAACACATAATCAAGCAGACCTGAGATATAATCAACCAGACTTAAAAACTAATCAACCAGACTTAAGAATTCATCAACCAGACTTAAGAATAATCAACGAGACTTAAGAAATAATTAACCAGACATAAAAACTAATCAACCAGACCTAAAAACTAATCAACCAGACTTTAGAAATAATCAACCAGACTTAAAAACCAATCAACAAGACTTACAAAAAATCAACCAGACTTACAAACTAATCATTCAGACTTAAAAACTAATCAACAAGACTTATCACATAATCAAGCAGACTTGAGAAATAATCAACCAGACTTAACACATAATCAAGCAGACTTGAGATATAATTAACCAGACTTAAAAACTAATCACCCAGACTTAAGAATTCATCAACAAGACCTATGAATAATCAACGAGACTTAAGAAATAATCAACCAGACTTAAAAAACTAATCAAGAAGACTTAACTAATCAACCAGACTTAAAAACTAATCAATCAGACTTAAAAACTACTCAACAAGACTTAAAAACTAATCAATCAGACTTAAAAACTAATCAACAAGACTTATCAAATAATCAATCAGACTTGAGAAATAATCAACCAGACTTAAAAAATAATCAAGCAGACTTTAGAAATAATTAACCAGACTTAAAAACTAATCACCCAGACTTAAGAATTCATCAACAAGACCTATGAATAATCAACGAGACTTAAGAAATAATCAACCAGACTTAAAAACTAATCAAGAAGACTTAACTAATCAACCAGACTTAAGAATTCATCAACAAGACCTAAGAATAATCAACTAGACTTAAAAACTAATCAAGGAGACTTAACTAATCAACCAGACTTAAAAACTAATCAATCAGACTAAAAAGCTAATCAACAAGACTGTAAAAAAATCAACCAGTCTTAAAAACTAATCATTCAGACTTAAAAACTAATCAACCACACTTAAAAACTAATCAAGAAGACATAAAAACTAATCAACAAGACTTAAAAACTAATCATTCAGACTTAAAAACTAATCAACAAGACTTAATACATAATCAAGCAGACTTGAGAAATAATCAACGAGACTTAAAAAATAATCAACCAGACTTAAAAATAATCAACCAGACTTAACACATAATCAAGCAGACTTGAGATATAATCAACCAGACTTAAAAACTAATCAACCAGACTTAAGAATTCATCAAACAGACTTAAGAATAATCAACGAGACTTAAGAAATAATCAACCAGACTTAAAAACTAATCAATCAGACTTAAAAACTGATCAACAAGACTTAAAAACTAATCAATCAGACTTAATAACTAATCAACAAGACTTAACACATAATCAAGCAGACCTGAGAAATAATCAACCAGACTTAAAAACTAATCAACAAGTCTTACAAAAAATCAACCAGACTTACAAACTAATCATTCAGACATAAAAACTAATCAACAAGACTCATCAAATAATCAAGCAGACTTGAGAAATAATCAACCAGACTTAAAACATAATCAAGCAGACTTTAGAAATAATTAACCAGACTTAAAAACTAATCACCCAGACTTAAGAATTCATCAACAAGACCTATGAATAATCAACGAGACTTAAGAAATAATCAACCAGACTTAAAAACTAATCAATCAGACTTAATAACTAATCAACAAGACGGGACACATAATCAAGCAGACCTGAGAAATAATCAACCAAACTTAAAAACGAATCAACCAGACTTAAGAATTCATCAACCAGACTTAAGAATAATCAACCAGACTTAAAAACTAATCAACCAGACATAAAAAATAATCAACTAGACTTAAAAACGAATAAACCAGACTTAAAAACTAATCATTCAGACTTAAAAACTAATCAACCACACTTAAAAACTAATCAAGAAGACATAGAAAAACTAATCAACAAGACTTAAAAACTAATCATTCAGACTTAAAAACTAATCAACAAGACTTAACACATAATCAAGCAGACTTGAGAAATAATCAACGAGACTTAAAAAATAATCAAGCAGACTTAAAAATAATCAACCAGACTTACACATAATCAAGCAGACTTTAGATATAATCAACCAGACTTAAAAACTAATCAACCAGACTTAAGAATTCATCAACCAGACATAAGAATAATCAACGAGACTTCAGAAATAATTAAACAGACATAAAAACTAATCAACTAGACTTAAAAACTAATCAAACAGACTTTAGAAATAATCAACCAGACTTAAAAACTAATCAACAAGACTTACAAAAAATCAACCAAACTTACAAACTAATTATTCAGACTTAAAAACTAATCAACAAGACTTATCACATAATCAAGCAGACTTGAGAAATAATCAACCAGACATAACACATAATCAAGCAGACTTGAGAAATAATTAACCAGACTTAAAAACTAATCACCCAGACTTAAGAATTCATCAACAAGACCTAAGAATAATCAACCAGACTTAAAAACTAATCAAGAAGACTTAACTAATCAACCAGACTTAAAAACTAATCAACAAGACTTAAAAACTAATCATTCAGACTTAAAAACTAATCAACAAGACTTAACACATAATCAAGCTGACTTGAGACATAATCAACCAGACTTAACACATAATCAAGCAGACTTGAGAAATAATTAACCAGACTTAAAAACTAATCACCCAGACTTAAGAATTCATCAACAAGACCTATGAATAATCAACGAGACTTAAGAAATAATCAACCAGACTTAAAAACTAATCAAGAAGACTTAACTAATCAACCAGACATAAAAACTAATCAATCAGACTTAAAAACGAATCAACAAGACTTAAAAACTAATCAACCAGACTTAAAAAATAATCAACAAGACTTCAGAAATGATCAACCAGACTTAACACATAATCAAGCAGACTACAAAATAAATCAACGAGACTTAAACATAGTAATAAAACAGACTTAAAACCTAATCAAAAAGACTTAAAAACTAATCAACCAGACTTAAAACCTAATCAACAAGACTTACAAAAAATCAACCAGACTTACAAACTAATCATTCAGACTTAAAAACTAATCAACAAGACTTATCACATAATCAAGCAGACTTGAGAAATAATCAACCAGACTTAAAAAGTAATCAACAAGACTTTAAAATAGTCAACAAGACTTTAAAAACAAATAGACCAGTCTTACAAACTAAACAACCAGAGTTAAAAACTAATCAACAAAACATTGAATAAATCAACCAGTCTTAAAAACTAAGCAAACAGACATAACAAATAATCAACCAGACTTAAAAACTAATCAATCAGACTTAATATCTAATCAACAAGACTTGACACATAATCAAGCAGACCTGAGAAATAATCAACCAAACTTAAAAACGAATCAACCAGACTTAAGAATTCATCAACCAGACTTAAGAATAATCAACCAGACTTAAAAACTAATCAACCAGATATAAAAAATAATCAACCAGACTTAAAAACGAATAAACCAGACTTAAAAACTAATCATTCAGACTTAAAAACTAATCAACCACACTTAAAAACTAATCAAGAAGACATAAAAACTAATCAACAAGACTTAAAAACTAATCATTCAGACTTAAAAACTAATCAACAAGACTTAACACATAATCAAGCAGACTTGAGAAATAATCAACGAGACTTAAAAAATAATCAAGCAGACTTAAAAATAATCAACCAGACTTAACACATAATCAAGCAGACCTGAGATATAATCAACCAGACTTAAAAACTAATCAACCAGACTTAAGAATTCATCAACCAGACTTAAGAATAATCAACGAGACTTAAGAAATAATTAACCAGACATAAAAACTAATCAACCAGACCTAAAAACTAATCAACCAGACTTTAGAAATAATCAACCAGACTTAAAAACCAATCAACAAGACTTACAAAAAATCAACCAGACTTACAAACTAATCATTCAGACTTAAAAACTAATCAACAAGACTTATCACATAATCAAGCAGACTTGAGAAATAATCAACCAGACTTAACACATAATCAAGCAGACTTGAGATATAATTAACCAGACTTAAAAACTAATCACCCAGACTTAAGAATTCATCAACAAGACCTATGAATAATCAACGAGACTTAAGAAATAATCAACCAGACTTAAAAAACTAATCAAGAAGACTTAACTAATCAACCAGACTTAAAAACTAATCAATCAGACTTAAAAACTACTCAACAAGACTTAACACATAATCAAGCAGACTTGAGAAATAATCAACGAGACTTCAAAAATAATCAAGCAGACTTAAAAATAATCAACCAGACTTAACACATAATCAAGCAGACTTGAGAGGTAATCAACCAGACTTAAGAACTAATCAACCAGACTTAAGAATTCATCAACCAGACTTAAGAATAATCAATGAGACTTAAGAAATAATTAACCAGACATAAAAACTAATCAACCAGACTTAAAAACTAATCAACCAGACTTTAGAAATAATCAACCAGACTTAAAAACTAATCAACAAGACTTACAAAAAATCAACCAGACTTACAAACTAATCATTCAGACTTAAAAACTAATCAACAAGACTTATCAAATAATCAATCAGACTTGAGAAATAATCAACCAGACTTAAAAAATAATCAAGCAGACTTTAGAAATAATTAACCAGACTTAAAAACTAATCACCCAGACTTAAGAATTCATCAACAAGACCTATGAATAATCAACGAGACTTAAGAAATAATCAACCAGACTTAAAAACTAATCAAGAAGACTTAACTAATCAACCAGACTTAAGAATTCATCAACAAGACCTAAGAATAATCAACCAGACTTAAAAACTAATCAAGGAGACTTAACTAATCAACCAGACTTAAAAACTAATCAATCAGACTAAAAAGCTAATCAACAAGACTGTAAAAAAATCAACCAGTCTTAAAAACTAATCATTCAGACTTAAAAACTAATCAACCACACTTAAAAACTAATCAAGAAGACATAAAAACTAATCAACAAGACTTAAAAACTAATCATTCAGACTTAAAAACTAATCAACAAGACTTAATACATAATCAAGCAGACTTGAGAAATAATCAACGAGACTTAAAAAATAATCAACCAGACTTAAAAATAATCAACCAGACTTAACACATAATCAAGCAGACTTGAGATATAATCAACCAGACTTAAAAACTAATCAACCAGACTTAAGAATTCATCAAACAGACTTAAGAATAATCAACGAGACTTAAGAAATAATCAACCAGACTTAAAAACTAATCAATCAGACTTAAAAACTGATCAACAAGACTTAAAAACTAATCAATCAGACTTAATAACTAATCAACAAGACTTAACACATAATCAAGCAGACCTGAGAAATAATCAACCAGACTTAAAAACTAATCAACAAGTCTTACAAAAAATCAACCAGACTTACAAACTAATCATTCAGACATAAAAACTAATCAACAAGACTCATCAAATAATCAAGCAGACTTGAGAAATAATCAACCAGACTTAAAACATAATCAAGCAGACTTTAGAAATAATTAACCAGACTTAAAAACTAATCACCCAGACTTAAGAATTCATCAACAAGACCTATGAATAATCAACGAGACTTAAGAAATAATCAACCAGACTTAAAAACTAATCAATCAGACTTAATAACTAATCAACAAGACGGGACACATAATCAAGCAGACCTGAGAAATAATCAACCAAACTTAAAAACGAATCAACCAGACTTAAGAATTCATCAACCAGACTTAAGAATAATCAACCAGACTTAAAAACTAATCAACCAGACATAAAAAATAATCAACTAGACTTAAAAACGAATAAACCAGACTTAAAAACTAATCATTCAGACTTAAAAACTAATCAACCACACTTAAAAACTAATCAAGAAGACATAGAAAAACTAATCAACAAGACTTAAAAACTAATCATTCAGACTTAAAAACTAATCAACAAGACTTAACACATAATCAAGCAGACTTGAGAAATAATCAACGAGACTTAAAAAATAATCAAGCAGACTTAAAAATAATCAACCAGACTTACACATAATCAAGCAGACTTTAGATATAATCAACCAGACTTAAAAACTAATCAACCAGACTTAAGAATTCATCAACCAGACATAAGAATAATCAACGAGACTTCAGAAATAATTAAACAGACATAAAAACTAATCAACTAGACTTAAAAACTAATCAAACAGACTTTAGAAATAATCAACCAGACTTAAAAACTAATCAACAAGACTTACAAAAAATCAACCAAACTTACAAACTAATTATTCAGACTTAAAAACTAATCAACAAGACTTATCACATAATCAAGCAGACTTGAGAAATAATCAACCAGACATAACACATAATCAAGCAGACTTGAGAAATAATTAACCAGACTTAAAAACTAATCACCCAGACTTAAGAATTCATCAACAAGACCTAAGAATAATCAACCAGACTTAAAAACTAATCAAGAAGACTTAACTAATCAACCAGACTTAAAAACTAATCAACAAGACTTAAAAACTAATCATTCAGACTTAAAAACTAATCAACAAGACTTAACACATAATCAAGCTGACTTGAGACATAATCAACCAGACTTAACACATAATCAAGCAGACTTGAGAAATAATTAACCAGACTTAAAAACTAATCACCCAGACTTAAGAATTCATCAACAAGACCTATGAATAATCAACGAGACTTAAGAAATAATCAACCAGACTTAAAAAACTAATCAAGAAGATTTAACTAATCAACCAGACTTAAAAACTAATCAAGAAGACTTAACTAATCAACCAGACATAAAAACTAATCAATCAGACTTAAAAACGAATCAACAAGACTTAAAAACTAATCAACCAGACTTAAAAAATAATCAACAAGACTTCAGAAATGATCAACCAGACTTAACACATAATCAAGCAGACTACAAAATAAATCAACGAGACTTAAACATAGTAATAAAACAGACTTAAAACCTAATCAAAAAGACTTAAAAACTAATCAACCAGACTTAAAACCTAATCAACAAGACTTACAAAAAATCAACCAGACTTACAAACTAATCATTCAGACTTAAAAACTAATCAACAAGACTTATCACATAATCAAGCAGACTTGAGAAATAATCAACCAGACTTAAAAAGTAATCAACAAGACTTTAAAATAGTCAACAAGACTTTAAAAACAAATAGACCAGTCTTACAAACTAAACAACCAGAGTTAAAAACTAATCAACAAAACATTGAATAAATCAACCAGTCTTAAAAACTAAGCAAACAGACATAACAAATAATCAACCAGACTTAAAAACTAATCAATCAGACTTAATATCTAATCAACAAGACTTGACACATAATCAAGCAGACCTGAGAAATAATCAACCAAACTTAAAAACGAATCAACCAGACTTAAGAATTCATCAACCAGACTTAAGAATAATCAACCAGACTTAAAAACTAATCAACCAGATATAAAAAATAATCAACCAGACTTAAAAACGAATAAACCAGACTTAAAAACTAATCATTCAGACTTAAAAACTAATCAACCACACTTAAAAACTAATCAAGAAGACATAAAAACTAATCAACAAGACTTAAAAACTAATCATTCAGACTTAAAAACTAATCAACAAGACTTAACACATAATCAAGCAGACTTGAGAAATAATCAACGAGACTTAAAAAATAATCAAGCAGACTTAAAAATAATCAACCAGACTTAACACATAATCAAGCAGACCTGAGATATAATCAACCAGACTTAAAAACTAATCAACCAGACTTAAGAATTCATCAACCAGACTTAAGAATAATCAACGAGACTTAAGAAATAATTAACCAGACATAAAAACTAATCAACCAGACCTAAAAACTAATCAACCAGACTTTAGAAATAATCAACCAGACTTAAAAACCAATCAACAAGACTTACAAAAAATCAACCAGACTTACAAACTAATCATTCAGACTTAAAAACTAATCAACAAGACTTATCACATAATCAAGCAGACTTGAGAAATAATCAACCAGACTTAACACATAATCAAGCAGACTTGAGATATAATTAACCAGACTTAAAAACTAATCACCCAGACTTAAGAATTCATCAACAAGACCTATGAATAATCAACGAGACTTAAGAAATAATCAACCAGACTTAAAAAACTAATCAAGAAGACTTAACTAATCAACCAGACTTAAAAACTAATCAATCAGACTTAAAAACTACTCAACAAGACTTAAAAACTAATCAATCAGACTTAAAAACTAATCAACAAGACTTATCAAATAATCAATCAGACTTGAGAAATAATCAACCAGACTTAAAAAATAATCAAGCAGACTTTAGAAATAATTAACCAGACTTAAAAACTAATCACCCAGACTTAAGAATTCATCAACAAGACCTATGAATAATCAACGAGACTTAAGAAATAATCAACCAGACTTAAAAACTAATCAAGAAGACTTAACTAATCAACCAGACTTAAGAATTCATCAACAAGACCTAAGAATAATCAACTAGACTTAAAAACTAATCAAGGAGACTTAACTAATCAACCAGACTTAAAAACTAATCAATCAGACTAAAAAGCTAATCAACAAGACTGTAAAAAAATCAACCAGTCTTAAAAACTAATCATTCAGACTTAAAAACTAATCAACCACACTTAAAAACTAATCAAGAAGACATAAAAACTAATCAACAAGACTTAAAAACTAATCATTCAGACTTAAAAACTAATCAACAAGACTTAATACATAATCAAGCAGACTTGAGAAATAATCAACGAGACTTAAAAAATAATCAACCAGACTTAAAAATAATCAACCAGACTTAACACATAATCAAGCAGACTTGAGATATAATCAACCAGACTTAAAAACTAATCAACCAGACTTAAGAATTCATCAAACAGACTTAAGAATAATCAACGAGACTTAAGAAATAATCAACCAGACTTAAAAACTAATCAATCAGACTTAAAAACTGATCAACAAGACTTAAAAACTAATCAATCAGACTTAATAACTAATCAACAAGACTTAACACATAATCAAGCAGACCTGAGAAATAATCAACCAGACTTAAAAACTAATCAACAAGTCTTACAAAAAATCAACCAGACTTACAAACTAATCATTCAGACATAAAAACTAATCAACAAGACTCATCAAATAATCAAGCAGACTTGAGAAATAATCAACCAGACTTAAAACATAATCAAGCAGACTTTAGAAATAATTAACCAGACTTAAAAACTAATCACCCAGACTTAAGAATTCATCAACAAGACCTATGAATAATCAACGAGACTTAAGAAATAATCAACCAGACTTAAAAACTAATCAATCAGACTTAATAACTAATCAACAAGACGGGACACATAATCAAGCAGACCTGAGAAATAATCAACCAAACTTAAAAACGAATCAACCAGACTTAAGAATTCATCAACCAGACTTAAGAATAATCAACCAGACTTAAAAACTAATCAACCAGACATAAAAAATAATCAACTAGACTTAAAAACGAATAAACCAGACTTAAAAACTAATCATTCAGACTTAAAAACTAATCAACCACACTTAAAAACTAATCAAGAAGACATAGAAAAACTAATCAACAAGACTTAAAAACTAATCATTCAGACTTAAAAACTAATCAACAAGACTTAACACATAATCAAGCAGACTTGAGAAATAATCAACGAGACTTAAAAAATAATCAAGCAGACTTAAAAATAATCAACCAGACTTAACACATAATCAAGCAGACTTTAGATATAATCAACCAGACTTAAAAACTAATCAACCAGACTTAAGAATTCATCAACCAGACATAAGAATAATCAACGAGACTTCAGAAATAATTAAACAGACATAAAAACTAATCAACTAGACTTAAAAACTAATCAAACAGACTTTAGAAATAATCAACCAGACTTAAAAACTAATCAACAAGACTTACAAAAAATCAACCAAACTTACAAACTAATTATTCAGACTTAAAAACTAATCAACAAGACTTATCACATAATCAAGCAGACTTGAGAAATAATCAACCAGACTTAACACATAATCAAGCAGACTTGAGAAATAATTAACCAGACTTAAAAACTAATCACCCAGACTTAAGAATTCATCAACAAGACCTAAGAATAATCAACCAGACTTAAAAACTAATCAAGAAGACTTAACTAATCAACCAGACTTAAAAACTAATCAACAAGACTTAAAAACTAATCATTCAGACTTAAAAACTAATCAACAAGACTTAACACATAATCAAGCTGACTTGAGACATAATCAACCAGACTTAACACATAATCAAGCAGACTTGAGAAATAATTAACCAGACTTAAAAACTAATCACCCAGACTTAAGAATTCATCAACAAGACCTATGAATAATCAACGAGACTTAAGAAATAATCAACCAGACTTAAAAAACTAATCAAGAAGACTTAACTAATCAACCAGACTTAAAAACTAATCAAGAAGACTTAACTAATCAACCAGACATAAAAACTAATCAATCAGACTTAAAAACGAATCAACAAGACTTAAAAACTAATCAACCAGACTTAAAAAATAATCAACAAGACTTCAGAAATGATCAACCAGACTTAACACATAATCAAGCAGACTACAAAATAAATCAACGAGACTTAAACATAGTAATAAAACAGACTTAAAACCTAATCAAAAAGACTTAAAAACTAATCAACCAGACTTAAAACCTAATCAACAAGACTTACAAAAAATCAACCAGACTTACAAACTAATCATTCAGACTTAAAAACTAATCAACAAGACTTATCACATAATCAAGCAGACTTGAGAAATAATCAACCAGACTTAAAAAGTAATCAACAAGACTTTAAAATAGTCAACAAGACTTTAAAAACAAATAGACCAGTCTTACAAACTAAACAACCAGAGTTAAAAACTAATCAACAAAACATTGAATAAATCAACCAGTCTTAAAAACTAAGCAAACAGACATAACAAATAATCAACCAGACTTAAAAACTAATCAATCAGACTTAATATCTAATCAACAAGACTTGACACATAATCAAGCAGACCTGAGAAATAATCAACCAAACTTAAAAACGAATCAACCAGACTTAAGAATTCATCAACCAGACTTAAGAATAATCAACCAGACTTAAAAACTAATCAACCAGATATAAAAAATAATCAACCAGACTTAAAAACGAATAAACCAGACTTAAAAACTAATCATTCAGACTTAAAAACTAATCAACCACACTTAAAAACTAATCAAGAAGACATAAAAACTAATCAACAAGACTTAAAAACTAATCATTCAGACTTAAAAACTAATCAACAAGACTTAACACATAATCAAGCAGACTTGAGAAATAATCAACGAGACTTAAAAAATAATCAAGCAGACTTAAAAATAATCAACCAGACTTAACACATAATCAAGCAGACCTGAGATATAATCAACCAGACTTAAAAACTAATCAACCAGACTTAAGAATTCATCAACCAGACTTAAGAATAATCAACGAGACTTAAGAAATAATTAACCAGACATAAAAACTAATCAACCAGACCTAAAAACTAATCAACCAGACTTTAGAAATAATCAACCAGACTTAAAAACCAATCAACAAGACTTACAAAAAATCAACCAGACTTACAAACTAATCATTCAGACTTAAAAACTAATCAACAAGACTTATCACATAATCAAGCAGACTTGAGAAATAATCAACCAGACTTAACACATAATCAAGCAGACTTGAGATATAATTAACCAGACTTAAAAACTAATCACCCAGACTTAAGAATTCATCAACAAGACCTATGAATAATCAACGAGACTTAAGAAATAATCAACCAGACTTAAAAAACTAATCAAGAAGACTTAACTAATCAACCAGACTTAAAAACTAATCAATCAGACTTAAAAACTACTCAACAAGACTTAACACATAATCAAGCAGACTTGAGAAATAATCAACGAGACTTCAAAAATAATCAAGCAGACTTAAAAATAATCAACCAGACTTAACACATAATCAAGCAGACTTGAGATGTAATCAACCAGACTTAAAAACTAATCAACCAGACTTAAGAATTCATCAACCAGACTTAAGAATAATCAACGAGACTTAAGAAATAATTAACCAGACATAAAAACTAATCAACCAGACTTAAAAACTAATCAACCAGACTTTAGAAATAATCAACCAGACTTAAAAACTAATCAACAAGAATTACAAAAAATCAACCAGACTTACAAACTAATCATTCAGACTTAAAAACTAATCAACAAGACTTATCAAATAATCAAGCAGACTTGAGAAATAATCAACCAGACTTAAAAAATAATCAAGCAGACTTTAGAAATAATTAACCAGACTTAAAAACTAATCACCCAGACTTAAGAATTCATCAACAAGACCTATGAATAATCAACGAGACTTAAGAAATAATCAACCAGACTTAAAAACTAATCAAGAAGACTTAACTAATCAACCAGACCTAAGAATTCATCAACAAGACCTAAGAATAATCAACCAGACTTAAAAACTAATCAAGGAGACTTAACTAATCAACCAGACTTAAAAACTAATCAATCAGACTAAAAAGCTAATCAACAAGACTGTAAAAAAATCAACCAGTCTTAAAAACTAATCATTCAGACTTAAAAACTAATCAACCACACTTAAAAACTAATCAAGAAGACATAAAAACTAATCAACAAGACTTAAAAACTAATCATTCAGACTTAAAAACTAATCAACAAGACTTAATACATAATCAAGCAGACTTGAGAAATAATCAACGAGACTTAAAAAATAATCAACCAGACTTAAAAATAATCAACCAGACTTAACACATAATCAAGCAGACTTGAGATATAATCAACCAGACTTAAAAACTAATCAACCAGACTTAAGAATTCATCAACCAGACTTAAGAATAATCAACGAGACTTAAGAAATAATCAACCAGACTTAAAAACTAATCAATCAGACTTAATAACTAATCAACAAGACTTAACACATAATCAAGCAGACCTGAGAAATAATCAACCAGACTTAAAAAGTAATCAACAAGACTTTAAAATAGTCAACAAGACTTTAAAAACAAATCAACCAGTCTTAAAAACTAAACAACCAGACTTAAAAACTAATCAACAAGACATTGAAAAAATCAGCCAGTCTTAAAAACTAAGCAAACAGACTTAAAAAATAATCAACCAGACTTAAAAACTAATCAATCAGACTTAATAACTAATCAACAAGACTTGACACATAATCAAGCACACCTGAGAAATAATCAACCAAACTTAAAAACGAATCAACCAGACTTAAGAATTCATCAACCAGACTTAAGAATAATCAACCAGACTTAAAAACTAATCAACCAGACATAAAAAATAATCAACCAGACTTAAAAACGAATAAACCAGACTTAAAAACTAATCATTCAGACTTAAAAACTAATCAACAAGACTTATCACATAATCAAGCAGACTTGAGAAATAATCAACCAGACTTAACACATAATCAAGCAGACTTGAGAAATAATTAACCAGACTTAAAAACTAATCACCCAAACTTAAGAATTCATCAACAAGACCTATGAATAATCAACGAGACTTAAGAAATAATCAACCAGACTTAAAAAACTAATCAAGAAGACTTAACTAATCAACCAGACTTAAGAATTCATCAACCAGACTTAAGAATAATCAACGAGACTTAAGAAATAATTAACCAGACATAAAAACTAATCAACCAGACCTAAAAACTAATCAACCATACTTTAGAAATAATCAACCAGACTTAAAAACCAATCAACAAGACTTACAAAAAATCAACCAGACTTACAAACTAATCATTCAGACTTAAAAACTAATCAACAAGACTTATCACATAATCAAGCAGACTTGAGAAATAATCAACCAGACTTAACACATAATCAAGCAGACTTGAGATATAATTAACCAGACTTAAAAACTAATCACCCAGACTTAAGAATTCATCAACAAGACCTATGAATAATCAACGAGACTTAAGAAATAATCAACCAGACTTAAAAAACTAATCAAGAAGACTTAACTAATCAACCAGACTTAAAAACTAATCAATCAGACTTAAAAACTACTCAACAAGACTTAACACATAATCAAGCAGACTTGAGAAATAATCAACGAGACTTCAAAAATAATCAAGCAGACTTAAAAATAATCAACCAGACTTAACACATAATCAAGCAGACTTGAGATGTAATCAACCAGACTTAAAAACTAATCAACCAGACTTAAGAATTCATCAACCAGACTTAAGAATAATCAACGAGACTTAAGAAATAATTAACCAGACATAAAAACTAATCAACCAGACTTAAAAACTAATCAACCAGACTTTAGAAATAATCAACCAGACTTAAAAACTAATCAACAAGAATTACAAAAAATCAACCAGACTTACAAACTAATCATTCAGACTTAAAAACTAATCAACAAGACTTATCAAATAATCAAGCAGACTTGAGAAATAATCAACCAGACTTAAAAAATAATCAAGCAGACTTTAGAAATAATTAACCAGACTTAAAAACTAATCACCCAGACTTAAGAATTCATCAACAAGACCTATGAATAATCAACGAGACTTAAGAAATAATCAACCAGACTTAAAAACTAATCAAGAAGACTTAACTAATCAACCAGACCTAAGAATTCATCAACAAGACCTAAGAATAATCAACCAGACTTAAAAACTAATCAAGGAGACTTAACTAATCAACCAGACTTAAAAACTAATCAATCAGACTAAAAAGCTAATCAACAAGACTGTAAAAAAATCAACCAGTCTTAAAAACTAATCATTCAGACTTAAAAACTAATCAACCACACTTAAAAACTAATCAAGAAGACATAAAAACTAATCAACAAGACTTAAAAACTAATCATTCAGACTTAAAAACTAATCAACAAGACTTAATACATAATCAAGCAGACTTGAGAAATAATCAACGAGACTTAAAAAATAATCAACCAGACTTAAAAATAATCAACCAGACTTAACACATAATCAAGCAGACTTGAGATATAATCAACCAGACTTAAAAACTAATCAACCAGACTTAAGAATTCATCAACCAGACTTAAGAATAATCAACGAGACTTAAGAAATAATCAACCAGACTTAAAAACTAATCAATCAGACTTAATAACTAATCAACAAGACTTAACACATAATCAAGCAGACCTGAGAAATAATCAACCAGACTTAAAAAGTAATCAACAAGACTTTAAAATAGTCAACAAGACTTTAAAAACAAATCAACCAGTCTTAAAAACTAAACAACCAGACTTAAAAACTAATCAACAAGACATTGAAAAAATCAGCCAGTCTTAAAAACTAAGCAAACAGACTTAAAAAATAATCAACCAGACTTAAAAACTAATCAATCAGACTTAATAACTAATCAACAAGACTTGACACATAATCAAGCAGACCTGAGAAATAATCAACCAAACTTAAAAACGAATCAACCAGACTTAAGAATTCATCAACCAGACTTAAGAATAATCAACCAGACTTAAAAACTAATCAACCAGACATAAAAAATAATCAACCAGACTTAAAAACGAATAAACCAGACTTAAAAACTAATCATTCAGACTTAAAAACTAATCAACAAGACTTATCACATAATCAAGCAGACTTGAGAAATAATCAACCAGACTTAACACATAATCAAGCAGACTTGAGAAATAATTAACCAGACTTAAAAACTAATCACCCAAACTTAAGAATTAATCAACAAGACCTATGAATAATCAACGAGACTTAAGAAATAATCAACCAGACTTAAAAAACTAATCAAGAAGACTTAACTAATCAACCAGACTTAAAAACTAATCAAGAAGACTTAACTAATCAACCAGACTTAAAAACTAATCAATCAGACTTAAAAACGAATCAACAAGACTTAAAAACTAATCAACCAGACTTAAAAAATAATCAAAAAGACATCAGAAATGATCAACCAGACTTAACACATAATCAAGCAGACTACAAAATAAATCAACCAGACTTAAACATAGTAATAAAACAGACTTAAAACCTAATCAAAAAGACTTAAAAACTAATCAACCAGACATAAAACCTAATCAACAAGACTTACAAAAAATCAACCAGACTTACAAACTAATCATTCAGACTTAAAAACTAATCAACAAGACTTATCACATAATCAAGCAGACTTGAGAAATAATCAACCAGACTTAAAAAGTAATCAACAAGACTTTAAAATAGTCAACAAGACTTTAAAAACAAATAGACCAGTCTTAAAAACTAAGCAAACAGACATAAAAAATAATCAACCAGACTTAAAAACTAATCAATCAGACTTAATATCTAATCAACAAGACTTGACACATAATCAAGCAGACCTGAGAAATAATCAACCAAACTTAAAAACGAATCAACCAGACTTAAGAATTCATCAACCAGACTTAAGAATAATCAACCAGACTTAAAAACTAATCAACCAGATATAAAAAATAATCAACCAGACTTAAAAACGAATAAACCAGACTTAAAAACTAATCATTCAGACTTAAAAACTAATCAACCAGACTTAAAAACTAATCAAGAAGACATAAAAACAAATCAACAAGACTTAAAAACTAATCATTCAGACTTAAAAACTAATCAACAAGACTTAACACATAATCAAGCAGACTTGAGAAATAATCAACGAGACTTAAAAAATAATCAAGCAGACTTAAAAATAATCAACCAGACTTAACACATAATCAAGCAGACCTGAGATATAATCAACCAGACTTAAAAACTAATCAACCAGACTTAAGAATTCATCAACCAGACTTAAGAATAATCAACGAGACTTAAGAAATAATTAACCAGACATAAAAACTAATCAACCAGACCTAAAAACTAATCAACCAGACTTTAGAAATAATCAACCAGACTTAAAAACCAATCAACAAGACTTACAAAAAATCAACCAGACTTACAAACTAATCATTCAGACTTAAAAACTAATCAACAAGACTTATCACATAATCAAGCAGACTTGAGAAATAATCAACCAGACTTAACACATAATCAAGCAGACTTGAGAAATAATTAACCAGACTTAAAAACTAATCACCCAGACTTAAGAATTCATCAACAAGACCTATGAATAATCAACGAGACTTAAGAAATAATCAACCAGACTTAAAAAACTAATCAAGAAGACTTAACTAATCAACCAGACTTAAAAACTAATCAATCAGACTTAAAAACTACTCAACAAGACTTAACACATAATCAAGCAGACTTGAGAAATAATCAACGAGACTTCAAAAATAATCAAGCAGACTTAAAAATAATCAACCAGACTTAACACATAATCAAGCAGACTTGAGATGTAATCAACCAGACTTAAAAACTAATCAACCAGACTTAAGAATTCATCAACCAGACTTAAGAATAATCAACGAGACTTAAGAAATAATTAACCAGACATAAAAACTAATCAACATGACTTAAAAACTAATCAACCAGACTTTAGAAATAATCAACCAGACTTAAAAACTAATCAACAAGACTTACAAAAAATCAACCAGACTTACAAACTAATCATTCAGACTTAAAAACTAATCAACAAGACTTATCAAATAATCAAGCAGACTTGAGAAATAATCAACCAGACTTAAAACATAATCAAGCAGACTTGAGAAATAATTAACCAGACTTAAAAACTAATCACCCAGACTTAAGAATTCATCAACAAGACCTATGAATAATCATCGAGACTTAAGAAATAATCAACAAGACTTCAGAAATGATCAACCAGACTTAACACATAATCAAGCAGACTACAAATTAAATCAACCAGACTTAAACATAGTAATAAAACAGACTTAAGAAATAATCAACCAGACTTAAAAACTAATCAACCAGACTTAAAACCTAATCAACAAGACTTTAAAAAAAATCAACCAGTCTTAAAAGCTAACCAACCAGACTTAAAAACCAATCAACCAAACTTAAAAACTACTCAACAAGACTTAAAAACTAATCATTCAGACTTAAAAACTAATCAACAAGACTTAACACATAATCAAGCAGACTTGAGAAATAATCAACCAGACTTAACACATAGTCAAGCAGACTTGAGAAATAATCAACCAGACTTAAAAAGTAATCAACAAGACTTTAAAATAGTCAACAAGACTTTAAAAACAAATAAACCAGTCTTAAAAACTAAACAACCAGACTTAAAAACTAACCAACAAGACATTGAAAAAATCAACCAGTCTTAAAAACTAAGCAAACAGACTTAAAAAATAATCATCCAGACTTAAAAACTAATCAATCAGACTTAAAAACTGATCAACAAGACTTAAAAACTAATCAATCAGACTTAATAACTAATCAACAAGACTTAACACATAATCAAGCAGACCTGAGAAATAATCAACCAAACTCAAAAACGAATCAACCAGACCTAAGAATTCATCAACCAGACTTAAAAACTAATCAACGAGACATAAAAAATAAATAACCAGACTTAAAAACGAATAAACCAGACTTAAAAACTAATCATTCAGACTTAAAAACTAATCAACCACACTTAAAAACTAATCAAGAAGACATAAAAACTAATCAACAAGACTTAAAAACTAATCATTCAGACTTAAAAACTAATCAACAAGACTTAACACATAATCAAGCAGACTTGAGAAATAATCAACGAGACTTAAAAAATAATCAAGCAGACTTAAAAATAATCAACCAGACTTAACACATAATCAAGCAGACTTGAGATATAATCAACCAGACTTAAAAACTAATCAACCAGACTTAAGAATTAATCAACCAGACTTAAGAATAATCAACGAGACTTAAGAAATAATTAACCAGACATAAAAACTAATCAACCAGACTGAAAAACTAATCAACCAGACTTTAGAAATAATCAACCAGACTTAAAAACTAATCAGCAAGACTTACAAAAAATCAACAAGACTTACAAACTAATCATTCAGACTTAAAAACTAATCAACAAGACTTATCACATAATCAAGCAGACTTGAGAAATAATCAACCAGACTTAACACATAATCAAGCAGACTTGAGAAATAATTAACCAGACTTAAAAACTAATCACCCAGACTTAAGAATTCATCAACAAGACCTATGAATAATCAACGAGACTTAAGAAATAATCAACCAGACTTAAAAATAATCAACCAGACTTAACACATAATCAAGCAGACTTGAGATATAATCAACCAGACTTAAAAACTAATCAACCAGACTTAAGAATTAATCAACCAGACTTAAGAATAATCAACGAGACTTAAGAAATAATTAACCAGACATAAAAACTAATCAACCAGACTGAAAAACTAATCAACCAGACTTTTGAGATGTAATCAACCAGACTTAAAAACTAATCAGCAAGACTTACAAAAAATCAACAAGACTTACAAACTAATCATTCAGACTTAAAAACTAATCAACAAGACTTATCACATAATCAAGCAGACTTGAGAAATAATCAACCAGACTTAACACATAATCAAGCAGACTTGAGAAATAATTAACCAGACTTAAAAACTAATCACCCAGACTTAAGAATTCATCAACAAGACCTATGAATAATCAACGAGACTTAAGAAATAATCAACCAGACTTAAAAACTAATCAAGAAGACTTAACTAATCAATCAGACTTAAAAACGAATCAATAAGACTTAAAAACTAATCAACCAGACTTAAAAAATAATCAACAAGACTTCAGAAATGATCAACCAGGCTTAACACATAATCAAGCAGACTACAATATAAATCAACCAGACTTAAACATAGTAATAAAACAGACTTACAAACTAATCAAAAAGACTTAAAAACTAATCAACCAGACTTTAGAAATAATCAACCAGACTTAAAAACTAATCAACAAGACTTACAAAAAATCAACCAGGATTAAAAACTAATCAAGAAGACTTAAAAAATAATCAACCAGACCTAAAAATAATCAACCAGACTTAACACATAATCAAGCAGAATTACAAATAATCAACAAGACTTCAGAAATGATCAACCAGACTCAACACATAATCAGGCAGGTTTAAAAATAAATCAACCAGACTTAAACATAATAATAAAACAGACTAAAAACTAATCAAAAAGACTTAAAAACTAATCAACAAGACTTAAAAACTAATCATTCAGACTTAAAAACTAATCAACAAGACTTAACACATAATCAAGCAGACTTGAGAAATAATCAACCAGACTTAAAAACTAATCAAGAAGACTTAACTAATCAACCCGACTTAAAAACCAGTCAATCAGACTAAAAAGCTAATCAACAAGACTCTAAAAAAATCAACCAGTCTTAAAAACTAATCAAGAAGACTTAAAAAATAATCAACCACACTTAAAAACTAATCAAGAAGACATAAAAACTAATCAACAAGCCTTAAAAACTAATCATTCAGACTTAAAAACTTATCAACAAGACTTAACACATAATCAAGCAGACTTGAGAAATAATCAACGAGACTTAAAAAATAATCAAGCAGACTTAAAAATAATCAACCAGACCTAACACATAATCAAGCAAACTTGAGATATAATCAACCAGACTTAAAAACTAATCATTCAGACTTATCACATAATCAAGCAGACTTGAGAAATAATTAACCAGACTTAACACATAATCAAGCAGACTTGAGAAATAATTAACCAGACTTAAAAACTAATCACCCAGACTTAAGAATTCATCAACAAGACCTATGAATAATCAACGAGACTTAAGAAATAATCAACCAGACTTAAAAAACTAATCAAGAAGACTTAACTAATCAACCAGACTTAAAAACTAATCAATCAGACTTAAAAACTACTCAACAAGACTTAACACATAATCAAGCAGACTTGAGAAATAATCAACGAGACTTCAAAAATAATCAAGCAGACTTAAAAATAATCAACCAGACTTAACACATAATCAAGCAGACTTGAGATGTAATCAACCAGACTTAAAAACTAATCAACCAGACTTAAGAATTCATCAACCAGACTTAAGAATAATCAACGAGACTTAAGAAATAATTAACCAGACATAAAAACTAATCAACCAGACTTAAAAACTAATCAACCAGACTTTAGAAATAATCAACCAGACTTAAAAACTAATCAACAAGACTTACAAAAAATCAACCAGACTTACAAACTAATCATTCAGACTTAAAAACTAATCAACAAGACTTATCAAATAATCAAGCAGACTTGAGAAATAATCAACCAGACTTAAAACATAATCAAGCAGACTTGAGAAATAATTAACCAGACTTAAAAACTAATCACCCAGACTTAAGAATTCATCAACAAGACCTATGAATAATCATCGAGACTTAAGAAATAATCAACAAGACTTCAGAAATGATCAACCAGACTTAACACATAATCAAGCAGACTACAAATTAAATCAACCAGACTTAAACATAGTAATAAAACAGACTTAAGAAATAATCAACCAGACTTAAAAACTAATCAACTAGACTTAAAACCTAATCAACAAGACTTTAAAAAAAATCAACCAGTCTTAAAAGCTAACCAACCAGACTTAAAAACTAATCAACCAAACTTAAAAACTACTCAACAAGACTTAAAAACTAATCATTCAGACTTAAAAACTAATCAACAAGACTTAACACATAATCAAGCAGACTTGAGAAATAATCAACCAGACTTAACACATAGTCAAGCAGACTTGAGAAATAATCAACCAGACTTAAAAAGTAATCAACAAGACTTTAAAATAGTCAACAAGACTTTAAAAACAAATCAACCAGTCGTAAAAACTAAACAACCAGACTTAAAAACTAACCAACAAGACATTGAAAAAATCAACCAGTCTTAAAAACTAAGCAAAGAGACATAAAAAATAATCAACCAGACTTAAAAACTAATCAATCAGACTTAAAAACTAATCAATCATACTTAAAAACTGATCAACAAGACTTAAAAACTAATCAATCAGACTTAATAACTAATCAACAAGACTTAACACATAATCAAGCAGACCTGAGAAATAATCAACCAAACTCAAAAACGAATCAACCAGACTTAAGAATTCATCAACCAGACTTAAAAACTAATCAACGAGACATAAAAAATAAATAACCAGACTTAAAAACGAATAAACCAGACTTAAAAACTAATCATTCAGACTTAAAAACTAATCAACCACACTTAAAAACTAATCAAGAAGACATATAAACTAATCAACAAGACTTAAAAACTAATCATTCAGACTTAAAAACTAATCAACAAGACTTAACACATAATCAAGCAGACTTGAGAAATAATCAACGAGACTTAAAAAATAATCAAGCAGACTTAAAAATAATCAACCAGACTTAACACATAATCAAGCAGACTTGAGATATAATCAACCAGACTTAAAAACTAATCAACCAGACTTAAGAATTAATCAACCAGACTTAAGAATAATCAACGAGACTTAAGAAATAATTAACCAGACATAAAAACTAATCAACCAGACTGAAAAACTAATCAACCAGACTTTAGAAATAATCAACCAGACTTAAAAACTAATCAACAAGACTTATCACATAATCAAGCAGACTTGAGAAATAATCAACCAGACTTAACACATAATCAAGCAGACTTGAGAAATAATTAACCAGACTTAAAAACTAATCACCCAGACTTAAGAATTCATCAACAAGACCTATGAATAATCAACGAGACTTAAGAAATAATCAACCAGACTTAAAAACTAATCAAGAAGACTTAACTAATCAATCAGACTTAAAAACGAATCAATAAGACTTAAAAACTAATCAACCAGACTTAAAAAATAATCAACAAGACTTCAGAAATGATCAACCAGGCTTAACACATAATCAAGCAGACTACAAAATAAATCAACCAGACTTAAACATAGTAATAAAACAGACTTACAAACTAATCAAAAAGACTTAAAAACTAATCAACCAGACTTAAAACCAAATCAACAAGACTTTAAAAAAAATCAACCAGTCTTAAAAGCTAACCAACCAGACTTAAAAACTAATCAACCAAACTTAAAAACTACTCAACAAGACTTAAAAACTAATCATTCAGACTTAAAAACTAATCAACAAGACTTAACACATAATCAAGCAGACTTGAGAAATAATCAACCAGACTTTACACATAATCAAGCAGACTTGAGAAATAATCAACCAGACTTGAAAAGTAATCAACAAGACTTTAAAATAGTCAACAAGACTTTAAAAACAAATCAACCAGTCTTAAAAACTAAACAACCAGACTTAAAAACTAATCAACAAGACATTGAAAAAATCAACCAGTCTTAAAAACTAAGCAAAAAGACTTAAAAAATAATCAACCAGACTTAAAAACCAATCAATCAGACTTAAAAACTGATCAACAAGACTTAAAAACTAATCAATCAGACTTAATAACTAATCAACAAGACTTAACACATAATCAAGCAGACCTGAGAAATAATCAACCAAACTTAAAAACGAATCAACCAGACTTAAGAATTCATCAACCAGACTTAAGAATAATCAACCAGACTTAAAAACTAATCAACCAGACATAAAAAATAATCAACCAGACTTAAAAACGAATAAACCAGACTTAAAAACTAATCATTCAGACTTAAAAACTAATCAACCACACTTAAAAACTAATCAAGAAGACATAAAAACAAATCAACAAGACTTAAAAACTAATCAACAAGACTTAAAAACTAATCAACAAGACTTAACACATAATCAAGCAGACTTGAGAAATAATCAACGAGACTTAAAAAATAATCAAGCAGACTTAAAAATAATCAACCAGACTTAACACATAATCAAGCAGACTTGAGATATAATCAACCACACTTAAAAACTAATCAACCAGACTTAAGAATTCATCAACCAGACTTAAGAATAATCAACGAGACTTAAGAAATAATTAACCAGACATAAAAACTAATCAACCAGACTTAAAAACTAATCAACCAGACTTTAGAAATAATCAACCAGACTTAAAAACTAATCAACAAGACTTACAAAAAATCAACCAGGATTAAAAACTAATCAAGAAGACTTAAAAAATAATCAACCAGACCTAAAAATAATCAACCAGACTTAACACATAATCAAGCAGACTTACAAATAATCAACAAGACTTCAGAAATGATCAACCAGACTCAACACATAATCAGGCGGATTTAAAAATAAATCAACCAGACTTAAACATAATAATAAAACAGACTAAAAACTAATCAAAAAGACTTAAAAACTAATCAACCAGACTTAAAAACTAATCAACAAGACTTAAGAACTAATCATTCAGACTTAAAAACTAATCAACAAGACTTAACACAAAATCAAGCAGACTTGAGAAATAATTAACCAGACTTAAAAACTAATCACCCAGACTTAAGAATTCATCAACAAGACCTAAGAATAATCAACCAGACTTAAAAACTAATCAAGAAGACTTAACTAATCAACCAGACTTAAAAACCAGTCAATCAGACTAAAAAGCTAATCAACAAGACTCTAAAAAAATCAACCGGTCTTAAAATCTAATCAAGAAGACTTAAAAAATAATCAACCACACTTAAAAACTAATCAAGAAGACATAAAAACTAATCAACAAGCCTTAAAAACTAATCATTCAGACTTAAAAACTAATCAACAAGACTTATCAAATAATCAAGCAGACTTGAGAAATAATCAACCAGACTTAAAAAATAATCAAGCAGACTTTAGAAATAATTAACCAGACTTAACACATAATCAAGCAAACTTGAGATATAATCAACCAGACTTAAAAACTAATCAACCAGACTTAAGAATTCATCAACCAGACTTAAGAATAATCAACGAGACTTAAGAAATAATTAACCAGACATAAAAACTAATCAACCAGACTTACAAACTAATCATTCAGACTTAAAAACTAATCAACAAGACTTATCAAATAATCAAGCAGACTTGAGAAATAATCAACCAGACTTAAAAAATAATCAAGCAGACTTTAGAAATAATTAACCAGACTTAAAAACTAATCACCCAGACTTAGAATTCATCAACAAGACCTATGAATAATCAACGAGACTTAAGAAATAATCAACCAGACTTAAAAACTAATCAAGAAGACTTAACTAATCAACCAGACTTAAGAATTCATCAACAAGACCTAAGAATAATCAACCAGACTTAAAAACTAATCAAGGAGACTTAACTAATAAACCAGACTTAAAAACTAATCAATCAGACTAAAAAGCTAATCAACAAGACTGTAAAAAAATCAACCAGTCTTAAAAACTAATCATTCAGACTTAAAAACTAATCAACCACACTTAAAAACTAATCAAGAAGACATAAAAACTAATCAACAAGACTTAAAAACTAATCATTCAGACTTAAAAACTAATCAACAAGACTTAACACATAATCAAGCAGACTTGAGAAATAATCAACCAGACTTAACACATAATCAAGCAGACTTGAGAAATAATTAACCAGACTTAAAAACTAATCACCCAGACTTAAGAATTCATCAACAAGACCTATGAATAATCAACGAGACTTAAGAAATAATCAACCAGACTTAAAAACTAATCAAGAAGACTTAACTAATCAATCAGACTTAAAAACGAATCAATAAGACTTAAAAACTAATCAACCAGACTTAAAAAATAATCAACAAGACTTCAGAAATGATCAACCAGGCTTAACACATAATCAAGCAGACTACAAAATAAATCAACCAGACTTAAACATAGTAATAAAACAGACTTACAAACTAATCAAAAAGACTTAAAAACTAATCAACCAGACTTAAAACCAAATCAACAAGACTTTAAAAAAAATCAACCAGTCTTAAAAGCTAACCAACCAGACTTAAAAACTAATCAACCAAACTTAAAAACTACTCAACAAGACTTAAAAACTAATCATTCAGACTTAAAAACTAATCAACAAGACTTAACACATAATCAAGCAGACTTGAGAAATAATCAACCAGACTTTACACATAATCAAGCAGACTTGAGAAATAATCAACCAGACTTGAAAAGTAATCAACAAGACTTTAAAATAGTCAACAAGACTTTAAAAACAAATCAACCAGTCTTAAAAACTAAACAACCAGACTTAAAAACTAATCAACAAGACATTGAAAAAATCAACCAGTCTTAAAAACTAAGCAAAAAGACTTAAAAAATAATCAACCAGACTTAAAAACCAATCAATCAGACTTAAAAACTGATCAACAAGACTTAAAAACTAATCAATCAGACTTAATAACTAATCAACAAGACTTAACACATAACCAAGCAGACCTGAGAAATAATCAACCAAACTTAAAAACGAATCAACCAGACTTAAGAATTCATCAACCAGACTTAAGAATAATCAACCAGACTTAAAAACTAATCAACCAGACATAAAAAATAATCAACCAGACTTAAAAACGAATAAACCAGACTTAAAAACTAATCATTCAGACTTAAAAACTAATCAACCACACTTAAAAACTAATCAAGAAGACATAAAAACAAATCAACAAGACTTAACACATAATCAAGCAGACTTGAGAAATAATCAACGAGACTTAAAAAATAATCAAGCAGACTTAAAAATAATCAACCAGACTTAACACATAATCAAGCAGACTTGAGATATAATCAACCACACTTAAAAACTAATCAACCAGACTTAAGAATTCATCAACCAGACTTAAGAATAATCAACGAGACTTAAGAAATAATTAACCAGACATAAAAACTAATCAACCAGACTTAAAAACTAATCAACCAGACTTTAGAAATAATCAACGAGACTTAAAAACTAATCAACAAGACTTACAAAAAATCAACCAGGATTAAAAACTAATCAAGAAGACTTAAAAAATAATCAACCAGACCTAAAAATAATCAACCAGACTTAACACATAATCAAGCAGACTTACAAATAATCAACAAGACTTCAGAAATGATCAACCAGACTCAACACATAATCAGGCGGATTTAAAAATAAATCAACCAGACTTAAACATAATAATAAAACAGACTAAAAACTAATCAAAAAGACTTAAAAACTAATCAACCAGACTTAAAAACTAATCAACAAGACTTAAAAACTAATCATTCAGACTTAAAAACTAATCAACAAGACTTAACACAAAATCAAGCAGACTTGAGAAATAATTAACCAGACTTAAAAACTAATCACCCAGACTTAAGAATTCATCAACAAGACCTAAGAATAATCAACCAGACTTAAAAACTAATCAAGAAGACTTAACTAATCAACCAGACTTAAAAACCAGTCAATCAGACTAAAAAGCTAATCAACAAGACTCTAAAAAAATCAACCGGTCTTAAAATCTAATCAAGAAGACTTAAAAAATAATCAACCACACTTAAAAACTAATCAAGAAGACATAAAAACTAATCAACAAGCCTTAAAAACTAATCATTCAGACTTAAAAACTAATCAACAAGACTTATCAAATAATCAAGCAGACTTGAGAAATAATCAACCAGACTTAAAAAATAATCAAGCAGACTTTAGAAATAATTAACCAGACTTAACACATAATCAAGCAAACTTGAGATATAATCAACCAGACTTAAAAACTAATCAACCAGACTTAAGAATTCATCAACCAGACTTAAGAATAATCAACGAGACTTAAGAAATAATTAACCAGACATAAAAACTAATCAACCAGACTTACAAACTAATCATTCAGACTTAAAAACTAATCAACAAGACTTATCAAATAATCAAGCAGACTTGAGAAATAATCAACCAGACTTAAAAAATAATCAAGCAGACTTTAGAAATAATTAACCAGACTTAAAAACTAATCACCCAGACTTAGAATTCATCAACAAGACCTATGAATAATCAACGAGACTTAAGAAATAATCAACCAGACTTAAAAACTAATCAAGAAGACTTAACTAATCAACCAGACTTAAGAATTCATCAACAAGACCTAAGAATAATCAACCAGACTTAAAAACTAATCAAGGAGACTTAACTAATAAACCAGACTTAAAAACTAATCAATCAGACTAAAAAGCTAATCAACAAGACTGTAAAAAAATCAACCAGTCTTAAAAACTAATCATTCAGACTTAAAAACTAATCAACCACACTTAAAAACTAATCAAGAAGACATAAAAACTAATCAACAAGACTTAAAAACTAATCATTCAGACTTAAAAACTAATCAACAAGACTTAACACATAATCAAGCAGACTTGAGAAATAATCAACGAGACTAAAAAAATAATCAAGCAGACTTAAAAATAATCAAGCAGACTTAACACATAATCAAGCAGACTTGAGATATAATCAACCAGACTTAAAAACTAATCAACCAGACTTAAGAATTAATCAACCAGACTTAAGAATAATCAACGAGACTTAAGAAATAATTAACCAGACATAAAAACTAATCAACCAGACTGAAAAACTAATCAACCAGACTTTAGAAATAATCAACCAGACTTAAAAACTAATCAGCAAGACTTACAAAAAATCAACAAGACTTACAAACTAATCATTCAGACTTAAAAACTAATCAACAAGACTTATCACATAATCAAGCAGACTTGAGAAATAATCAACCAGACTTAACACATAATCAAGCAGACTTGAGAAATAATTAACCAGACTTAAAAACTAATCACCCAGACTTAAGAATTCATCAACAAGACCTATGAATAATCAACGAGACTTAAGAAATAATCAACCAGACTTAACACATAATCAAGCAGACTTGAGATATAATCAACCAGACTTAAAAACTAATCAACCAGACTTAAGAATTAATCAACCAGACTTAAGAATAATCAACGAGACTTAAGAAATAATTAACCAGACATAAAAACTAATCAACCAGACTGAAAAACTAATCAACCAGACTTTAGAAATAATCAACCAGACTTAAAAACTAATCAGCAAGACTTACAAAAAATCAACAAGACTTACAAACTAATCATTCAGACTTAAAAACTAATCAACAAGACTTATCACATAATCAAGCAGACTTGAGAAATAATCAACCAGACTTAACACATAATCAAGCAGACTTGAGAAATAATTAACCAGACTTAAAAACTAATCACCCAGACTTAAGAATTCATCAACAAGACCTATGAATAATCAACGAGACTTAAGAAATAATCAACCAGACTTAAAAACTAATCAAGAAGACTTAACTAATCAATCAGACTTAAAAACGAATCAATAAGACTTAAAAACTAATCAACCAGACTTAAAAAATAATCAACAAGACTTCAGAAATGATCAACCAGGCTTAACACATAATCAAGCAGACTACAAAATAAATCAACCAGACTTAAACATAGTAATAAAACAGACTTACAAACTAATCAAAAAGACTTAAAAACTAATCAACCAGACTTTAGAAATAATCAACCAGACTTAAAAACTAATCAACAAGACTTACAAAAAATCAACCAGGATTAAAAACTAATCAAGAAGACTTAAAAAATAATCAACCAGACCTAAAAATAATCAACCAGACTTAACACATAATCAAGCAGAATTACAAATAATCAACAAGACTTCAGAAATGATCAACCAGACTCAACACATAATCAGGCAGGTTTAAAAATAAATCAACCAGACTTAAACATAATAATAAAACAGACTAAAAACTAATCAAAAAGACTTAAAAACTAATCAACCAGACTTAAAAACTAATCAACAAGACTTAAAAACTAATCATTCAGACTTAAAAACTAATCAACAAGACTTAACACATAATCAAGCAGACTTGAGAAATAATTAACCAGACTTAAAAACTAATCACCCAGACTTAAGAATTCATCAACAAGACCTAAGAATAATCAACCAGACTTAAAAACTAATCAAGAAGACTTAACTAATCAACCCGACTTAAAAACCAGTCAATCAGACTAAAAAGCTAATCAACAAGACTCTAAAAAAATCAACCAGTCTTAAAAACTAATCAAGAAGACTTAAAAAATAATCAACCACACTTAAAAACTAATCAAGAAGACATAAAAACTAATCAACAAGCCTTAAAAACTAATCATTCAGACTTAAAAACTTATCAACAAGACTTAACACATAATCAAGCAGACTTGAGAAATAATCAACGAGACTTAAAAAATAATCAAGCAGACTTAAAAATAATCAACCAGACCTAACACATAATCAAGCAAACTTGAGATATAATCAACCAGACTTAAAAACTAATCATTCAGACTTATCACATAATCAAGCAGACTTGAGAAATAATTAACCAGACTTAACACATAATCAAGCAGACTTGAGAAATAATTAACCAGACTTAAAAACTAATCACCCAAACTTAAGAATTCATCAACAAGACCTATGAATAATCAACGAGACTTAAGAAATAATCAACCAGACTTAAAAAACTAATCAAGAAGACTTAACTAATCAACCAGACTTAAAAACTAATCAATCAGACTTAAAAACTACTCAACAAGACTTAACACATAATCAAGCAGACTTGAGAAATAATCAACGAGACTTCAAAAATAATCAAGCAGACTTAAAAATAATCAACCAGACTTAACACATAATCAAGCAGACTTGAGATGTAATCAACCAGACTTAAAAACTAATCAACCAGACTTAAGAATTCATCAACCAGACTTAAGAATAATCAACGAGACTTAAGAAATAATTAACCAGACATAAAAACTAATCAACCAGACTTAAAAACTAATCAACCAGACTTTAGAAATAATCAACCAGACTTAAAAACTAATCAACAAGACTTACAAAAAATCAACCAGACTTACAAACTAATCATTCAGACTTAAAAACTAATCAACAAGACTTATCAAATAATCAAGCAGACTTGAGAAATAATCAACCAGACTTAAAACATAATCAAGCAGACTTGAGAAATAATTAACCAGACTTAAAAACTAATCACCCAGACTTAAGAATTCATCAACAAGACCTATGAATAATCATCGAGACTTAAGAAATAATCAACAAGACTTCAGAAATGATCAACCAGACTTAACACATAATCAAGCAGACTACAAATTAAATCAACCAGACTTAAACATAGTAATAAAACAGACTTAAGAAATAATCAACCAGACTTAAAAACTAATCAACTAGACTTAAAACCTAATCAACAAGACTTTAAAAAAAATCAACCAGTCTTAAAAGCTAACCAACCAGACTTAAAAACTAATCAACCAAACTTAAAAACTACTCAACAAGACTTAAAAACTAATCATTCAGACTTAAAAACTAATCAACAAGACTTAACACATAATCAAGCAGACTTGAGAAATAATCAACCAGACTTAACACATAGTCAAGCAGACTTGAGAAATAATCAACCAGACTTAAAAAGTAATCAACAAGACTTTAAAATAGTCAACAAGACTTTAAAAACAAATCAACCAGTCGTAAAAACTAAACAACCAGACTTAAAAACTAACCAACAAGACATTGAAAAAATCAACCAGTCTTAAAAACTAAGCAAAGAGACTTAAAAAATAATCAACCAGACTTAAAAACTAATCAATCAGACTTAAAAACTAATCAATCAGACTTAAAAACTGATCAACAAGACTTAAAAACTAATCAATCAGACTTAATAACTAATCAACAAGACTTAACACATAATCAAGCAGACCTGAGAAATAATCAACCAAACTCAAAAACGAATCAACCAGACTTAAGAATTCATCAACCAGACTTAAAAACTAATCAACGAGACATAAAAAATAAATAACCAGACTTAAAAACGAATAAACCAGACTTAAAAACTAATCATTCAGACTTAAAAACTAATCAACCACACTTAAAAACTAATCAAGAAGACATATAAACTAATCAACAAGACTTAAAAACTAATCATTCAGACTTAAAAACTAATCAACAAGACTTAACACATAATCAAGCAGACTTGAGAAATAATCAACGAGACTTAAAAAATAATCAAGCAGACTTAAAAATAATCAACCAGACTTAACACATAATCAAGCAGACTTGAGATATAATCAACCAGACATAAAAACTAATCAACCAGACTTAAGAATTAATCAACCAGACTTAAGAATAATCAACGAGACTTAAGAAATAATTAACCAGACATAAAAACTAATCAACCAGACTGAAAAACTAATCAACCAGACTTTAGAAATAATCAACCAGACTTAAAAACTAATCAACAAGACTTATCACATAATCAAGCAGACTTGAGAAATAATCAACCAGACTTAACACATAATCAAGCAGACTTGAGAAATAATTAACCAGACTTAAAAACTAATCACCCAGACTTAAGAATTCATCAACAAGACCTATGAATAATCAACGAGACTTAAGAAATAATCAACCAGACTTAAAAACTAATCAAGAAGACTTAACTAATCAATCAGACTTAAAAACGAATCAATAAGACTTAAAAACTAATCAACCAGACTTAAAAAATAATCAACAAGACTTCAGAAATGATCAACCAGGCTTAACACATATTCAAGCAGACTACAAAATAAATCAACCAGACTTAAACATAGTAATAAAACAGACTTACAAACTAATCAAAAAGACTTAAAAACTAATCAACCAGACTTAAAACCAAATCAACAAGACTTTAAAAAAAATCAACCAGTCTTAAAAGCTAACCAACCAGACTTAAAAACTAATCAACCAAACTTAAAAACTACTCAACAAGACTTAAAAACTAATCATTCAGACTTAAAAACTAATCAACAAGACTTAACACATAATCAAGCAGACTTGAGAAATAATCAACCAGACTTTACACATAATCAAGCAGACTTGAGAAATAATCAACCAGACTTGAAAAGTAATCAACAAGACTTTAAAATAGTCAACAAGACTTTAAAAACAAATCAACCAGTCTTAAAAACTAAACAACCAGACTTAAAAACTAATCAACAAGACATTGAAAAAATCAACCAGTCTTAAAAACTAAGCAAAAAGACTTAAAAAATAATCAACCAGACTTAAAAACCAATCAATCAGACTTAAAAACTGATCAACAAGACTTAAAAACTAATCAATCAGACTTAATAACTAATCAACAAGACTTAACACATAATCAAGCAGACCTGAGAAATAATCAACCAAACTTAAAAACGAATCAACCAGACTTAAGAATTCATCAACCAGACTTAAGAATAATCAACCAGACTTAAAAACTAATCAACCAGACATAAAAAATAATCAACCAGACTTAAAAACGAATAAACCAGACTTAAAAACTAATCATTCAGACTTAAAAACTAATCAACCACACTTAAAAACTAATCAAGAAGACATAAAAACAAATCAACAAGACTTAAAAACTAATCAACAAGACTTAAAAACTAATCAACAAGACTTAACACATAATCAAGCAGACTTGAGAAATAATCAACGAGACTTAAAAAATAATCAAGCAGACTTAAAAATAATCAACCAGACTTAACACATAATCAAGCAGACTTGAGATATAATCAACCACACTTAAAAACTAATCAACCAGACTTAAGAATTCATCAACCAGACTTAAGAATAATCAACGAGACTTAAGAAATAATTAACCAGACATAAAAACTAATCAACCAGACTTAAAAACTAATCAACCAGACTTTAGAAATAATCAACCAGACTTAAAAACTAATCAACAAGACTTACAAAAAATCAACCAGGATTAAAAACTAATCAAGAAGACTTAAAAAATAATCAACCAGACCTAAAAATAATCAACCAGACTTAACACATAATCAAGCAGACTTACAAATAATCAACAAGACTTCAGAAATGATCAACCAGACTCAACACATAATCAGGCGGATTTAAAAATAAATCAACCAGACTTAAACATAATAATAAAACAGACTAAAAACTAATCAAAAAGACTTAAAAACTAATCAACCAGACTTAAAAACTAATCAACAAGACTTAAAAACTAATCATTCAGACTTAAAAACTAATCAACAAGACTTAACACAAAATCAAGCAGACTTGAGAAATAATTAACCAGACTTAAAAACTAATCACCCAGACTTAAGAATTCATCAACAAGACCTAAGAATAATCAACCAGACTTAAAAACTAATCAAGAAGACTTAACTAATCAACCAGACTTAAAAACCAGTCAATCAGACTAAAAAGCTAATCAACAAGACTCTAAAAAAATCAACCGGTCTTAAAATCTAATCAAGAAGACTTAAAAAATAATCAACCACACTTAAAAACTAATCAAGAAGACATAAAAACTAATCAACAAGCCTTAAAAACTAATCATTCAGACTTAAAAACTAATCAACAAGACTTATCAAATAATCAAGCAGACTTGAGAAATAATCAACCAGACTTAAAAAATAATCAAGCAGACTTTAGAAATAATTAACCAGACTTAACACATAATCAAGCAAACTTGAGATATAATCAACCAGACTTAAAAACTAATCAACCAGACTTAAGAATTCATCAACCAGACTTAAGAATAATCAACGAGACTTAAGAAATAATTAACCAGACATAAAAACTAATCAACCAGACTTACAAACTAATCATTCAGACTTAGAAACTAATCAACAAGACTTATCAAATAATCAAGCAGACTTGAGAAATAATCAACCAGACTTAAAAAATAATCAAGCAGACTTTAGAAATAATTAACCAGACTTAAAAACTAATCACCCAGACTTAGAATTCATCAACAAGACCTATGAATAATCAACGAGACTTAAGAAATAATCAACCAGACTTAAAAACTAATCAAGAAGACTTAACTAATCAACCAGACTTAAGAATTCATCAACAAGACCTAAGAATAATCAACCAGACTTAAAAACTAATCAAGGAGACTTAACTAATAAACCAGACTTAAAAACTAATCAATCAGACTAAAAAGCTAATCAACAAGACTGTAAAAAAATCAACCAGTCTTAAAAACTAATCATTCAGACTTAAAAACTAATCAACCACACTTAAAAACTAATCAAGAAGACATAAAAACTAATCAACAAGACTTAAAAACTAATCATTCAGACTTAAAAACTAATCAACAAGACTTAACACATAATCAAGCAGACTTGAGAAATAATCAACGAGACTAAAAAAATAATCAAGCAGACTTAAAAATAATCAAGCCGACTTAACACATAATCAAGCAGACTTGAGATATAATCAACCAGACTTAAAAACTAATCAACCAGACTTAAGAATTCATCAACCAGACTTAAGAATAATCAACGAGACTTAAGAAATAATCAACGAGACTTAAAAACTAATCAATCAGACTTAAAAACTGATCAACAAGACTTAAAAACTAATCAATCAGACTTCATAACTAATCAACAAGACTTAACACATAATCAAGCAGACCTGAGAAATAATCAACCAAACTTAAAAACGAATCAACCAGACTAAAGAATTGATCAACCAGACTTAAAAACTAATCAACCAGACATAAAAAATAAATAACCAGACTTAAAAACGAATAAACCAGACTTAAAAACTATTCATTCAGACTTAAAAACTAATCAACCACACTTAAAAACTAATCAAGAAGACATAAAAACTAATCAACAAGACTTAACACATAATCAAGCAGACTTGAGAAATAATCAACGAGACTTAAAAAATAATCAAGCAGACTTGAGAAATAATCTACGAGACTTAAAAAATAATCAAGCAGACTTAAAAATAATCAACCAGACTTAACACATAATCAAGCAGACTTGAGATATAATCAACCACACTTAAAAACTAATCAACCAGACTTAAGAATTCATCAACCAGACTTAAGAATAATCAACGAGACTTAAGAAATAATTAACCAGACATAAAAACTAATCAACCAGACTTAAAAACTAATCAACCAGACTTTAGAAATAATCAACCAGACTTAAAAACTAATCAACAAGACTTACAAAAAATCAACCAGGATTAAAAACTAATCAAGAAGACTTAAAAAATAATCAACCAGACCTAAAAATAATCAACCAGACTTAACACATAATCAAGCAGACTTACAAATAATCAACAAGACTTCAGAAATGATCAACCAGACTCAACACATAATCAGGCAGATTTAAAAATAAATCAACCAGACTTAAACATAATAATAAAACAGACTAAAAACTAATCAAAAAGACTTAAAAACTAATCAACCAGACTTAAAAACTAATCAACAAGACTTAAAAACTAATCATTCAGACTTAAAAACTAATCAACAAGACTTAACACAAAATCAAGCAGACTTGAGAAATAATTAACCAGACTTAAAAACTAATCACCCAGACTTAAGAATTCATCAACAAGACCTAAGAATAATCAACCAGACTTAAAAACTAATCAAGAAGACTTAACTAATCAACCAGACTTAAAAACCAGTCAATCAGACTAAAAAGCTAATCAACAAGACTCTAAAAAAATCAACCAGTCTTAAAATCTAATCAAGAAGACTTAAAAAATAATCAACCACACTTAAAAACTAATCAAGAAGACATAAAAACTAATCAACAAGCCTTAAAAACTAATCATTCAGACTTAAAAACTTATCAACAAGACTTAACACATAATCAAGCAGACTTAAAAATAATCAACCAGACTTAACACATAATCAAGCAAACTTGAGATATAATCAACCAGACTTAAAAACTAATCAACCAGACTTAAGAATTCATCAACCAGACTTAAGAATAATCAACGAGACTTAAGAAATAATTAACCAGACATAAAAACTAATCAACCAGACTTACAAACTAATCATTCAGACTTAAAAACTAATCAACAAGACTTATCAAATAATCAAGCAGACTTGAGAAATAATCAACCAGACTTAAAAAATAATCAAGCAGACTTTAGAAATAATTAACCAGACTTAAAAACTAATCACCCAGACTTAGAATTCATCAACAAGACCTATGAATAATCAACGAGACTTAAGAAATAATCAACCAGACTTAAAAACTAATCAAGAAGACTTAACTAATCAACCAGACTTAAGAATTCATCAACAAGACCTAAGAATAATCAACCAGACTTAAAAACTAATCAAGGAGACTTAACTAATAAACCAGACTTAAAAACTAATCAATCAGACTAAAAAGCTAATCAACAAGACTGTAAAAAAATCAACCAGTCTTAAAAACTAATCATTCAGACTTAAAAACTAATCAACCACACTTAAAAACTAATCAAGAAGACATAAAAACTAATCAACAAGACTTAAAAACTAATCATTCAGACTTAAAAACTAATCAACAAGACTTAACACATAATCAAGCAGACTTGAGAAATAATCAACGAGACTAAAAAAATAATCAAGCAGACTTAAAAATAATCAAGCAGACTTAACACATAATCAAGCAGACTTGAGATATAATCAACCAGACTTAAAAACTAATCAACCAGACTTAAGAATTCATCAACCAGACTTAAGAATAATCAACGAGACTTAAGAAATAATCAACGAGACTTAAAAACTAATCAATCAGACTTAAAAACTGATCAACAAGACTTAAAAACTAATCAATCAGACTTCATAACTAATCAACAAGACTTAACACATAATCAAGCAGACCTGAGAAATAATCAACCAAACTTAAAAACGAATCAACCAGACTAAAGAATTCATCAACCAGACTTAAAAACTAATCAACCAGACATAAAAAATAAATAACCAGACTTAAAAACGAATAAACCAGACTTAAAAACTAATCATTCAGACTTAAAAACTAATCAACCACACTTAAAAACTAATCAAGAAGACATAAAAACTAATCAACAAGACTTAACACATAATCAAGCAGACTTGAGAAATAATCAACGAGACTTAAAAAATAATCAAGCAGACTTGAGAAATAATCAACGAGACTTAAAAAATAATCAAGCAGACTTAAAAATAATCAACCAGACTTAACACATAATCAAGCAGACTTGAGATATAATCAACCAGACTTAAAAACTAATCAACCAGACTTAAGAATTCATCAACGAGACTTAAGAATAATCAACGAGACTTAAGAAATAATTAACCAGACATAAAAACTAATCAACCAGACTTAAAAACTAATCAACCAGACTTTAGAAATAATCAACCAGACTTAAAAACCAATCAACAAGACTTACAAAAAATCAACCAGACTTACAAACTAATCATTCAGACTTAAAAACTAATCAACAAGACTTATCACATAATCAAGCAGACTTGAGAAATAATCAACCACACTTAACACATAATCAAGCAGACTTGAGAAATAATTAACCAGACTTAAAAACTAATCACCCAGACTTAAGAATTCATCAACAAGACCTATGAATAATCAACGAGACTTAAGAAATAATCAACCAGACTTAAAAAACTAATCAAGAAGACTTAACTAATCAACCAGACTTAAAAACTAATCAATCAGACTTAAAAACAAATCAACAAGACTTAAAAAATTATCAACCAGACTTAAAAAATAATCAACAAGACTTCAGAAATGATCAACCAGACTTAACACATAATCAAGCAGACTACAAAATAAATCAACCAGACTTAAACATAGTAATAAAACAGACTTAAAAACTAATCAAAAAGACTTAAAAACTAATCAACCAGACTTAAAACCTAATCAACAAGACTTACAAAGTAATCATTCAGACTTAAAAACTAATCAACAAGACTTATCACATAATCAAGCAGACTTGAGAAATAATCAACGAGACTAAAAAAATAATCAAGCAGACTTAAAAATAATCAAGCAGACTTAACACATAATCAAGCAGACTTGAGATATAATCAACCAGACTGAAAAACTAATCAACCAGACTTTAGAAATAATCAACCAGACTTAAAAACTAATCAGCAAGACTTACAAAAAATCAACAAGACTTACAAACTAATCATTCAGACTTAAAAACTAATCAACAAGACTTATCACATAATCAAGCAGACTTGAGAAATAATCAACCAGACTTAACACATAATCAAGCAGACTTGAGAAATAATTAACCAGACTTAAAAACTAATCACCCAGACTTAAGAATTCATCAACAAGACCTATGAATAATCAACGAGACTTAAGAAATAATCAACCAGACTTAACACATAATCAAGCAGACTTGAGATATAATCAACCAGACTTAAAAACTAATCAACCAGACTTAAGAATTAATCAACCAGACTTAAGAATAATCAACGAGACTTAAGAAATAATTAACCAGACATAAAAACTAATCAACCAGACTGAAAAACTAATCAACCAGACTTTAGAAATAATCAACCAGACTTAAAAACTAATCAGCAAGACTTACAAAAAATCAACAAGACTTACAAACTAATCATTCAGACTTAAAAACTAATCAACAAGACTTATCACATAATCAAGCAGACTTGAGAAATAATCAACCAGACTTAACACATAATCAAGCAGACTTGAGAAATAATTAACCAGACTTAAAAACTAATCACCCAGACTTAAGAATTCATCAACAAGACCTATGAATAATCAACGAGACTTAAGAAATAATCAACCAGACTTAAAAACTAATCAAGAAGACTTAACTAATCAATCAGACTTAAAAACGAATCAATAAGACTTAAAAACTAATCAACCAGACTTAAAAAATAATCAACAAGACTTCAGAAATGATCAACCAGGCTTAACACATAATCAAGCAGACTACAAAATAAATCAACCAGACTTAAACATAGTAATAAAACAGACTTACAAACTAATCAAAAAGACTTAAAAACTAATCAACCAGACTTTAGAAATAATCAACCAGACTTAAAAACTAATCAACAAGACTTACAAAAAATCAACCAGGATTAAAAACTAATCAAGAAGACTTAAAAAATAATCAACCAGACCTAAAAATAATCAACCAGACTTAACACATAATCAAGCAGAATTACAAATAATCAACAAGACTTCAGAAATGATCAACCAGACTCAACACATAATCAGGCAGGTTTAAAAATAAATCAACCAGACTTAAACATAATAATAAAACAGACTAAAAACTAATCAAAAAGACTTAAAAACTAATCAACCAGACTTAAAAACTAATCAACAAGACTTAAAAACTAATCATTCAGACTTAAAAACTAATCAACAAGACTTAACACATAATCAAGCAGACTTGAGAAATAATTAACCAGACTTAAAAACTAATCACCCAGACTTAAGAATTCATCAACAAGACCTAAGAATAATCAACCAGACTTAAAAACTAATCAAGAAGACTTAACTAATCAACCCGACTTAAAAACCAGTCAATCAGACTAAAAAGCTAATCAACAAGACTCTAAAAAAATCAACCAGTCTTAAAAACTAATCAAGAAGACTTAAAAAATAATCAACCACACTTAAAAACTAATCAAGAAGACATAAAAACTAATCAACAAGCCTTAAAAACTAATCATTCAGACTTAAAAACTTATCAACAAGACTTAACACATAATCAAGCAGACTTGAGAAATAATCAACGAGACTTAAAAAATAATCAAGCAGACTTAAAAATAATCAACCAGACCTAACACATAATCAAGCAAACTTGAGATATAATCAACCAGACTTAAAAACTAATCATTCAGACTTATCACATAATCAAGCAGACTTGAGAAATAATTAACCAGACTTAACACATAATCAAGCAGACTTGAGAAATAATTAACCAGACTTAAAAACTAATCACCCAAACTTAAGAATTCATCAACAAGACCTATGAATAATCAACGAGACTTAAGAAATAATCAACCAGACTTAAAAAACTAATCAAGAAGACTTAACTAATCAACCAGACTTAAAAACTAATCAATCAGACTTAAAAACTACTCAACAAGACTTAACACATAATCAAGCAGACTTGAGAAATAATCAACGAGACTTCAAAAATAATCAAGCAGACTTAAAAATAATCAACCAGACTTAACACATAATCAAGCAGACTTGAGATGTAATCAACCAGACTTAAAAACTAATCAACCAGACTTAAGAATTCATCAACCAGACTTAAGAATAATCAACGAGACTTAAGAAATAATTAACCAGACATAAAAACTAATCAACCAGACTTAAAAACTAATCAACCAGACTTTAGAAATAATCAACCAGACTTAAAAACTAATCAACAAGACTTACAAAAAATCAACCAGACTTACAAACTAATCATTCAGACTTAAAAACTAATCAACAAGACTTATCAAATAATCAAGCAGACTTGAGAAATAATCAACCAGACTTAAAACATAATCAAGCAGACTTGAGAAATAATTAACCAGACTTAAAAACTAATCACCCAGACTTAAGAATTCATCAACAAGACCTATGAATAATCATCGAGACTTAAGAAATAATCAACAAGACTTCAGAAATGATCAACCAGACTTAACACATAATCAAGCAGACTACAAATTAAATCAACCAGACTTAAACATAGTAATAAAACAGACTTAAGAAATAATCAACCAGACTTAAAAACTAATCAACTAGACTTAAAACCTAATCAACAAGACTTTAAAAAAAATCAACCAGTCTTAAAAGCTAACCAACCAGACTTAAAAACTAATCAACCAAACTTAAAAACTACTCAACAAGACTTAAAAACTAATCATTCAGACTTAAAAACTAATCAACAAGACTTAACACATAATCAAGCAGACTTGAGAAATAATCAACCAGACTTAACACATAGTCAAGCAGACTTGAGAAATAATCAACCAGACTTAAAAAGTAATCAACAAGACTTTAAAATAGTCAACAAGACTTTAAAAACAAATCAACCAGTCGTAAAAACTAAACAACCAGACTTAAAAACTAACCAACAAGACATTGAAAAAATCAACCAGTCTTAAAAACTAAGCAAAGAGACTTAAAAAATAATCAACCAGACTTAAAAACTAATCAATCAGACTTAAAAACTAATCAATCAGACTTAAAAACTGATCAACAAGACTTAAAAACTAATCAATCAGACTTAATAACTAATCAACAAGACTTAACACATAATCAAGCAGACCTGAGAAATAATCAACCAAACTCAAAAACGAATCAACCAGACTTAAGAATTCATCAACCAGACTTAAAAACTAATCAACGAGACATAAAAAATAAATAACCAGACTTAAAAACGAATAAACCAGACTTAAAAACTAATCATTCAGACTTAAAAACTAATCAACCACACTTAAAAACTAATCAAGAAGACATATAAACTAATCAACAAGACTTAAAAACTAATCATTCAGACTTAAAAACTAATCAACAAGACTTAACACATAATCAAGCAGACTTGAGAAATAATCAACGAGACTTAAAAAATAATCAAGCAGACTTAAAAATAATCAACCAGACTTAACACATAATCAAGCAGACTTGAGATATAATCAACCAGACATAAAAACTAATCAACCAGACTTAAGAATTAATCAACCAGACTTAAGAATAATCAACGAGACTTAAGAAATAATTAACCAGACATAAAAACTAATCAACCAGACTGAAAAACTAATCAACCAGACTTTAGAAATAATCAACCAGACTTAAAAACTAATCAACAAGACTTATCACATAATCAAGCAGACTTGAGAAATAATCAACCAGACTTAACACATAATCAAGCAGACTTGAGAAATAATTAACCAGACTTAAAAACTAATCACCCAGACTTAAGAATTCATCAACAAGACCTATGAATAATCAACGAGACTTAAGAAATAATCAACCAGACTTAAAAACTAATCAAGAAGACTTAACTAATCAATCAGACTTAAAAACGAATCAATAAGACTTAAAAACTAATCAACCAGACTTAAAAAATAATCAACAAGACTTCAGAAATGATCAACCAGGCTTAACACATATTCAAGCAGACTACAAAATAAATCAACCAGACTTAAACATAGTAATAAAACAGACTTACAAACTAATCAAAAAGACTTAAAAACTAATCAACCAGACTTAAAACCAAATCAACAAGACTTTAAAAAAAATCAACCAGTCTTAAAAGCTAACCAACCAGACTTAAAAACTAATCAACCAAACTTAAAAACTACTCAACAAGACTTAAAAACTAATCATTCAGACTTAAAAACTAATCAACAAGACTTAACACATAATCAAGCAGACTTGAGAAATAATCAACCAGACTTTACACATAATCAAGCAGACTTGAGAAATAATCAACCAGACTTGAAAAGTAATCAACAAGACTTTAAAATAGTCAACAAGACTTTAAAAACAAATCAACCAGTCTTAAAAACTAAACAACCAGACTTAAAAACTAATCAACAAGACATTGAAAAAATCAACCAGTCTTAAAAACTAAGCAAAAAGACTTAAAAAATAATCAACCAGACTTAAAAACCAATCAATCAGACTTAAAAACTGATCAACAAGACTTAAAAACTAATCAATCAGACTTAATAACTAATCAACAAGACTTAACACATAATCAAGCAGACCTGAGAAATAATCAACCAAACTTAAAAACGAATCAACCAGACTTAAGAATTCATCAACCAGACTTAAGAATAATCAACCAGACTTAAAAACTAATCAACCAGACATAAAAAATAATCAACCAGACTTAAAAACGAATAAACCAGACTTAAAAACTAATCATTCAGACTTAAAAACTAATCAACCACACTTAAAAACTAATCAAGAAGACATAAAAACAAATCAACAAGACTTAAAAACTAATCAACAAGACTTAAAAACTAATCAACAAGACTTAACACATAATCAAGCAGACTTGAGAAATAATCAACGAGACTTAAAAAATAATCAAGCAGACTTAAAAATAATCAACCAGACTTAACACATAATCAAGCAGACTTGAGATATAATCAACCACACTTAAAAACTAATCAACCAGACTTAAGAATTCATCAACCAGACTTAAGAATAATCAACGAGACTTAAGAAATAATTAACCAGACATAAAAACTAATCAACCAGACTTAAAAACTAATCAACCAGACTTTAGAAATAATCAACCAGACTTAAAAACTAATCAACAAGACTTACAAAAAATCAACCAGGATTAAAAACTAATCAAGAAGACTTAAAAAATAATCAACCAGACCTAAAAATAATCAACCAGACTTAACACATAATCAAGCAGACTTACAAATAATCAACAAGACTTCAGAAATGATCAACCAGACTCAACACATAATCAGGCGGATTTAAAAATAAATCAACCAGACTTAAACATAATAATAAAACAGACTAAAAACTAATCAAAAAGACTTAAAAACTAATCAACCAGACTTAAAAACTAATCAACAAGACTTAAAAACTAATCATTCAGACTTAAAAACTAATCAACAAGACTTAACACAAAATCAAGCAGACTTGAGAAATAATTAACCAGACTTAAAAACTAATCACCCAGACTTAAGAATTCATCAACAAGACCTAAGAATAATCAACCAGACTTAAAAACTAATCAAGAAGACTTAACTAATCAACCAGACTTAAAAACCAGTCAATCAGACTAAAAAGCTAATCAACAAGACTCTAAAAAAATCAACCGGTCTTAAAATCTAATCAAGAAGACTTAAAAAATAATCAACCACACTTAAAAACTAATCAAGAAGACATAAAAACTAATCAACAAGCCTTAAAAACTAATCATTCAGACTTAAAAACTAATCAACAAGACTTATCAAATAATCAAGCAGACTTGAGAAATAATCAACCAGACTTAAAAAATAATCAAGCAGACTTTAGAAATAATTAACCAGACTTAACACATAATCAAGCAAACTTGAGATATAATCAACCAGACTTAAAAACTAATCAACCAGACTTAAGAATTCATCAACCAGACTTAAGAATAATCAACGAGACTTAAGAAATAATTAACCAGACATAAAAACTAATCAACCAGACTTACAAACTAATCATTCAGACTTAGAAACTAATCAACAAGACTTATCAAATAATCAAGCAGACTTGAGAAATAATCAACCAGACTTAAAAAATAATCAAGCAGACTTTAGAAATAATTAACCAGACTTAAAAACTAATCACCCAGACTTAGAATTCATCAACAAGACCTATGAATAATCAACGAGACTTAAGAAATAATCAACCAGACTTAAAAACTAATCAAGAAGACTTAACTAATCAACCAGACTTAAGAATTCATCAACAAGACCTAAGAATAATCAACCAGACTTAAAAACTAATCAAGGAGACTTAACTAATAAACCAGACTTAAAAACTAATCAATCAGACTAAAAAGCTAATCAACAAGACTGTAAAAAAATCAACCAGTCTTAAAAACTAATCATTCAGACTTAAAAACTAATCAACCACACTTAAAAACTAATCAAGAAGACATAAAAACTAATCAACAAGACTTAAAAACTAATCATTCAGACTTAAAAACTAATCAACAAGACTTAACACATAATCAAGCAGACTTGAGAAATAATCAACGAGACTAAAAAAATAATCAAGCAGACTTAAAAATAATCAAGCCGACTTAACACATAATCAAGCAGACTTGAGATATAATCAACCAGACTTAAAAACTAATCAACCAGACTTAAGAATTCATCAACCAGACTTAAGAATAATCAACGAGACTTAAGAAATAATCAACGAGACTTAAAAACTAATCAATCAGACTTAAAAACTGATCAACAAGACTTAAAAACTAATCAATCAGACTTCATAACTAATCAACAAGACTTAACACATAATCAAGCAGACCTGAGAAATAATCAACCAAACTTAAAAACGAATCAACCAGACTAAAGAATTGATCAACCAGACTTAAAAACTAATCAACCAGACATAAAAAATAAATAACCAGACTTAAAAACGAATAAACCAGACTTAAAAACTATTCATTCAGACTTAAAAACTAATCAACCACACTTAAAAACTAATCAAGAAGACATAAAAACTAATCAACAAGACTTAACACATAATCAAGCAGACTTGAGAAATAATCAACGAGACTTAAAAAATAATCAAGCAGACTTGAGAAATAATCTACGAGACTTAAAAAATAATCAAGCAGACTTAAAAATAATCAACCAGACTTAACACATAATCAAGCAGACTTGAGATATAATCAACCACACTTAAAAACTAATCAACCAGACTTAAGAATTCATCAACCAGACTTAAGAATAATCAACGAGACTTAAGAAATAATTAACCAGACATAAAAACTAATCAACCAGACTTAAAAACTAATCAACCAGACTTTAGAAATAATCAACCAGACTTAAAAACTAATCAACAAGACTTACAAAAAATCAACCAGGATTAAAAACTAATCAAGAAGACTTAAAAAATAATCAACCAGACCTAAAAATAATCAACCAGACTTAACACATAATCAAGCAGACTTACAAATAATCAACAAGACTTCAGAAATGATCAACCAGACTCAACACATAATCAGGCAGATTTAAAAATAAATCAACCAGACTTAAACATAATAATAAAACAGACTAAAAACTAATCAAAAAGACTTAAAAACTAATCAACCAGACTTAAAAACTAATCAACAAGACTTAAAAACTAATCATTCAGACTTAAAAACTAATCAACAAGACTTAACACAAAATCAAGCAGACTTGAGAAATAATTAACCAGACTTAAAAACTAATCACCCAGACTTAAGAATTCATCAACAAGACCTAAGAATAATCAACCAGACTTAAAAACTAATCAAGAAGACTTAACTAATCAACCAGACTTAAAAACCAGTCAATCAGACTAAAAAGCTAATCAACAAGACTCTAAAAAAATCAACCAGTCTTAAAATCTAATCAAGAAGACTTAAAAAATAATCAACCACACTTAAAAACTAATCAAGAAGACATAAAAACTAATCAACAAGCCTTAAAAACTAATCATTCAGACTTAAAAACTTATCAACAAGACTTAACACATAATCAAGCAGACTTAAAAATAATCAACCAGACTTAACACATAATCAAGCAAACTTGAGATATAATCAACCAGACTTAAAAACTAATCAACCAGACTTAAGAATTCATCAACCAGACTTAAGAATAATCAACGAGACTTAAGAAATAATTAACCAGACATAAAAACTAATCAACCAGACTTACAAACTAATCATTCAGACTTAAAAACTAATCAACAAGACTTATCAAATAATCAAGCAGACTTGAGAAATAATCAACCAGACTTAAAAAATAATCAAGCAGACTTTAGAAATAATTAACCAGACTTAAAAACTAATCACCCAGACTTAGAATTCATCAACAAGACCTATGAATAATCAACGAGACTTAAGAAATAATCAACCAGACTTAAAAACTAATCAAGAAGACTTAACTAATCAACCAGACTTAAGAATTCATCAACAAGACCTAAGAATAATCAACCAGACTTAAAAACTAATCAAGGAGACTTAACTAATAAACCAGACTTAAAAACTAATCAATCAGACTAAAAAGCTAATCAACAAGACTGTAAAAAAATCAACCAGTCTTAAAAACTAATCATTCAGACTTAAAAACTAATCAACCACACTTAAAAACTAATCAAGAAGACATAAAAACTAATCAACAAGACTTAAAAACTAATCATTCAGACTTAAAAACTAATCAACAAGACTTAACACATAATCAAGCAGACTTGAGAAATAATCAACGAGACTAAAAAAATAATCAAGCAGACTTAAAAATAATCAAGCAGACTTAACACATAATCAAGCAGACTTGAGATATAATCAACCAGACTTAAAAACTAATCAACCAGACTTAAGAATTCATCAACCAGACTTAAGAATAATCAACGAGACTTAAGAAATAATCAACGAGACTTAAAAACTAATCAATCAGACTTAAAAACTGATCAACAAGACTTAAAAACTAATCAATCAGACTTCATAACTAATCAACAAGACTTAACACATAATCAAGCAGACCTGAGAAATAATCAACCAAACTTAAAAACGAATCAACCAGACTAAAGAATTCATCAACCAGACTTAAAAACTAATCAACCAGACATAAAAAATAAATAACCAGACTTAAAAACGAATAAACCAGACTTAAAAACTAATCATTCAGACTTAAAAACTAATCAACCACACTTAAAAACTAATCAAGAAGACATAAAAACTAATCAACAAGACTTAACACATAATCAAGCAGACTTGAGAAATAATCAACGAGACTTAAAAAATAATCAAGCAGACTTGAGAAATAATCAACGAGACTTAAAAAATAATCAAGCAGACTTAAAAATAATCAACCAGACTTAACACATAATCAAGCAGACTTGAGATATAATCAACCAGACTTAAAAACTAATCAACCAGACTTAAGAATTCATCAACGAGACTTAAGAATAATCAACGAGACTTAAGAAATAATTAACCAGACATAAAAACTAATCAACCAGACTTAAAAACTAATCAACCAGACTTTAGAAATAATCAACCAGACTTAAAAACCAATCAACAAGACTTACAAAAAATCAACCAGACTTACAAACTAATCATTCAGACTTAAAAACTAATCAACAAGACTTATCACATAATCAAGCAGACTTGAGAAATAATCAACCACACTTAACACATAATCAAGCAGACTTGAGAAATAATTAACCAGACTTAAAAACTAATCACCCAGACTTAAGAATTCATCAACAAGACCTATGAATAATCAACGAGACTTAAGAAATAATCAACCAGACTTAAAAAACTAATCAAGAAGACTTAACTAATCAACCAGACTTAAAAACTAATCAATCAGACTTAAAAACAAATCAACAAGACTTAAAAAATTATCAACCAGACTTAAAAAATAATCAACAAGACTTCAGAAATGATCAACCAGACTTAACACATAATCAAGCAGACTACAAAATAAATCAACCAGACTTAAACATAGTAATAAAACAGACTTAAAAACTAATCAAAAAGACTTAAAAACTAATCAACCAGACTTAAAACCTAATCAACAAGACTTACAAAGTAATCATTCAGACTTAAAAACTAATCAACAAGACTTATCACATAATCAAGCAGACTTGAGAAATAATCAACCAGACTTAAAAAGTAATCAACAAGACTTTAAAATAGTCAACAAGACTTTAAAAACAAATCAACCAGTCTTAAAAACTAAACAACCACACTTAAAAACTAATCAACAAAACATGGAAAAAATCAACCAGTCTTAAAAACTAAGCAAACAGACATAAAAAATAATCAACCAGACTTAAAAACTAATCAATCAGACTTAATATCTAATCAACAAGACTTGACACATAATCAAGCAGACCTGAGAAATAATCAACCAAACTTAAAAACGAATCAACCAGACTTAAGAATTCATCAACCAGACGTAAGAATAATCAACCAGACTTAAAAACTAATCAACCAGACATAAAAAATAATCAACCAGACTTAAAAATGAATAAACCAGACTTAAAAACTAATCAACCACACTTAAAAACTAATCAAGAAGACATAAAAACTAATCAACAAGACTTAAAAACTAATCATTCAGACTTAAAAACTAATCAACAAGACTTAACACATAATCAAGCAGACTTGAGAAATAATCAACGAGACTTAAAAAATAATCAAGCAGACTTAAAAATAATCAACCAGACTTAACACATAATCAAGCAGACCTGAGATATAATCAACCACACTTAAAAACCAATCAACAAGACTTACAAAAAATCAACCAGACTTACAAACTAATCATTCAGACTTAAAAACTAATCAACAAGACTTATCACATAATCAAGCAGACTTGAGAAATAATCAACCAGACTTAACACATAATCAAGCAGACTTGAGTAATAATTAACCAGACTTAAAAACTAATCACCCAGACTTAAAAATTCATCAAAAAGACCTATGAATAATCAACGAGACTTAAGAAATAATCAACCAGACTTAAAAAACTAATCAAGAAGACTTAACTAATCAACCAGACTTAAAAACTAATCAATCAGACTTAAAAACTACTCAACAAGACTTAACACATAATCAAGCAGACTTAAAAACGAATAAACCAGACTTAAAAACTAATCATTCAGACTTAAAAACTAATCAACCATACTTAAATACTAATCAAGAAGACATAAAAACTAATCAACAAGACTTAAAAACTAATCATTCAGACTTAAAAACTAATCAACAAGACTTAACACATAATCAAGCAGACTTGAGAAATAATCAACGAGACTTAAAAAATAATCAACCAGACTTAAAAACTAATCAACCAGACATAAAAAATAATCAACCAGACTTAAAAACGAATAAACCAGACTTAAAAACTAATCATTCAGACTTAAAAACTAATCAACCACACTTAAAAACTAATCAAGAAGACATAAAAACTAATCAACAAGACTTAAAAACTAATCATTCAGACTTAAAAACTAATCAACAAGACTTAACACATAATCAAGCAGACTTGAGAAATAATCAACGAGACTTAAAAAATAATCAAGCAGACTTAAAAATAATCAACCAGACTTAACACATAATCAAGCAGACCTGAGATATAATCAACCACACTTATAAACTAATCAACCAGACTTAAGAATTCATCAACCAGACTTAAGAATAATCAACGAGACTTCAGAAATAATTAACCAGACATAAAAACTAATCAACCAGACTTAAAAACTAATCAACCAGACTTTAGAAATAATCAACCAGACTTAAAAACCAATCAACAAGACTTACAAAAAATCAACCAGACTTACAAACTAATCATTCAGACTTAAAAACTAATCAACAAGACTTATCACATAATCAAGCAGACTTGAGAAATAATCAACCAGACTTAACACATAATCAAGCAGACTTGAGAAATAATTAACCAGACTTAAAAACTAATCACCCAGACTTAAGAATTCATCAACAAGACCTATGAATAATCAACGAGACTTAAGAAATAATCAACCAGACTTAAAAAACTAATCAAGAAGACTTAACTAATCAACCAGACTTAAAAACTAATCAATCAGACTTAAAAACAAATCAACAAGACTTAAAAACTAATCAAACAGACTTAAAAAATAATCAAGAAGACTTCAGAAATGATCAACCAGACTTAACACATAATCAAGCAGACTACAAAATAAATCAACCAGACTTAAACATAGTAATAAAACAGACTTAAAAACTAATCAAAAAGACTTAAAAACTAATCAACCAGACTTAAAACCTAATCAACAAGACTTACAAACTACTCATTCAGACTTAAAAACTAATCAACAAGACTTATCACATAATCAAGCAGACTTGAGAAATAATCAACCAGACTTAAAAAGTAATCAACAAGACTTTAAAATAGTCAACAAGACTTTAAAAACAAATCAACCAGTCTTAAAAACTAAACAGCCAGACTTAAAAACTAATCAACAAAACATTGAAAAAATCAACCAGTCTTAAAAACTAAGTAAACAGACATAAAAAATAATCAACCAGACTTAAAAACTAATCAATCAGACTTAATATCTAATCAACAAGACTTGACACATAATCAAGCAGACCTGAGAAATAATCAACCAAACTTAAAAACGAATCAACCAGACTTAAGAATTCATCAACCAGACGTAAGAATAATCAACCAGACTTAAAAACTAATCAACCAGACATAAAAAATAATCAACCAGACTTAAAAACGAATAAACCAGACTTAAAAACTAATCAACCACACTTAAAAACTAATCAAGAAGACATAAAAACTAATCAACAAGACTTAAAAACTAATCATTCAGACTTAAAAACTAATCAACAAGACTTAACACATAATCAAGCAGACTTGAGAAATAATCAACGAGACTTAAAAAATAATCAAGCAGACTTAAAAATAATCAACCAGACTTAACACATAATCAAGCAGACCTGAGATATAATCAACCACACTTAAAAACCAATCAACAAGACTTACAAAAAATCAACCAGACTTACAAACTAATCATTCAGACTTAAAAACTAATCAACAAGACTTATCACATAATCAAGCAGACTTGAGAAATAATCAACCAGACTTAACACATAATCAAGCAGACTTGAGAAATAATTAACCAGACTTAAAAACTAATCACCCAGACTTAAGAATTCATCAACAAGACCTATGAATAATCAACGAGACTTAAGAAATAATCAACCAGGCTTAAAAAACTAATCAAGAAGACTTAACTAATCAACCAGACTTAAAAACTAATCAATCAGACTTAAAAACTACTCAACAAGACTTAACACATAATCAAGCAGACTTGAGAAATAATCAACGAGACTTCAAAAATAATCAAGCAGACTTAAAAATAATCAACCAGACTTAACACATAATCAAGCAGACTTGAGATGTAATCAACCAGACTTAAAAACTAATCAACCAGACTTAAGAATTCATCAACCAGACTTAAGAATAATCAACGAGACTTAAGAAATAATTAACCAGACATAAAAACTAATCAACCAGACTTAAAAACTAATCAACCAGACTTTAGAAATAATCTACCAGACTTAAAAACTAATCAACAAGACTTACAAAAAATCAACCAGACTTACAAACTAATCATTCAGACTTAAAAACTAATCAACAAGACTTATCAAATAATCAAGCAGACTTGAGAAATAATCAACCAGACTTAACACATAATCAAGCAGACTTGAGAAATAATTAACCAGACTTAAAAACTAATCACCCAGACTTAAGAATTCATCAACAAGACCTATGAATAATCATCGAGACTTAAGAAATAATCAACAAGACTTCAGAAATGATCAACCAGACTTAACACATAATCAAGCAGACTACAAATTAAATCAACCAGACTTAAACATAGTAATAAAACAGACTTAAGAAATAATCAACCAGACTTAAAAACTAATCAACCAGACTTAACACATAATCAAGCAGACTTACAAATAATCAACAAGACTTCAGAAATGATCAACCAGACTCAACACATAATCAGGCAGATTTAAAAATAAATCAACCAGACTTAAACAGAATAATAAAACAGACTAAAAACTAATCAAAAAGACTTAAGAACTAATCAACCAGACTTAAAAACTAATCAACAAGACTTAAAAACTAATCATTCAGACTTAAAAACTAATCAACAAGACTTAACACATAATCAAGCAGACTTGAGAAATAATTAACCAGACTTAAAAACTAATCACCCAGACTTAAGAATTCATCAACAAGACCTAAGAATAATCAACCAGACTTAAAAACTAATCAAGAAGACTTAACTAATCAACCAGACTTAAAAACCAGTCAATCAGACTAAAAAGCTAATCAACAAGACTCTAAAAAAATCAACCAGTCTTAAAAACTAATCAAGAAGACTTAAAAAATAATCAACCACACTTAAAAACTAATCAAGAAGACATAAAAACTAATCAACAAGCCTTAAAAACTAATCATTCAGACTTAAAAACTTATCAACAAGACTTAACACATAATCAAGCAGACTTGAGAAATAATCAACGAGACTTAAAAAATAATCAAGCAGACTTAAAAATAATCAACCAGACTTAACACATAATCAAGCAAACTTGAGATATAATCAACCAGACTTAAAAACTAATCAACCAGACTTAAGAATTCATCAACCAGACTTAAGAATAATCAACGAGACTTAAGAAATAATTAACCAGACATAAAAACTAATCAACCAGACTTACAAACTAATCATTCAGACTTAAAAACTAATCAACAAGACTTATCAAATAATCAAGCAGACTTGAGAAATAATCAACCAGACTTAAAAAATAATCAAGCAGACTTTAGAAATAATTAACCAGACTTAAAAACTAATCACCCAGACTTAGAATTCATCAACAAGACCTATGAATAATCAACGAGACTTAAGAAATAATCAACCAGACTTAAAAACTAATCAAGAAGACTTAACTAATCAACCAGACTTAAGAATTCATCAACAAGACCTAAGAATAATCAACCAGACTTAAAAACTAATCAAGGAGACTTAACTAATAAACCAGACTTAAAAACTAATCAATCAGACTAAAAAGCTAATCAACAAGACTGTAAAAAAATCAACCAGTCTTAAAAACTAATCATTCAGACTTAAAAACTAATCAACCACACTTAAAAACTAATCAAGAAGACATAAAAACTAATCAACAAGACTTAAAAACTAATCATTCAGACTTAAAAACTAATCAACAAGACTTAACACATAATCAAGCAGACTTGAGAAATAATCAACGAGACTAAAAAAATAATCAAGCAGACTTAAATATAATCAACCAGACTTAACACATAATCAAGCAGACTTGAGATATAATCAACCAGACTTAAAAACTAATCAACCAGACTTAAGAATTCATCAACCAGACTTAAGAATAATCATCGAGACTTAAGAAATAATCAACGAGACTTAAAAACTAATCAATCAGACTTAAAAACTGATCAACAAGACTTAAAAACTAATCAATCAGACTTCATAACTAATCAACAAGACTTAACACATAATCAAGCAGACCTGAGAAATAATCAACCAAACTTAAAAACGAATCAACCAGACTAAAGAATTCATCAACCAGACTTAAGAATAATCAACGAGACTTAAGAAATAATTAACCAGACATAAAAACTAATCAACCAGACTTAAAAACTAATCACCAGACTTTAGAAATAATCAACCAGACTTAAAAACTAATCAACAAGACTTACAAAAAATCAACCAGACTGACAAACTAATCATTCAGACTTAAAAAATAATCAACAAGACTTATCAAATAATCAAGCAGACTTGAGAAATAATCAACCAGACTTAAAACATAATCAAGCAGACTTGAGAAATAATTAACCAGACTTAAAAACTAATCACCCAGACTTAAGAATTCATAAACAAGACCTATGAATAATCAACGAGACTTAAGAAATAATCAACCAGACTTAAAAACTAATCAAGAAGACTTAACTAATCAATCAGACTTAAAAAGGAATCAATAAGACTTAAAAACTAATCAACAAGACTTAACACATAATCAAGCAGACTTGAGAAATAATCAACCAGACTTTACACATAATCAAGCAGACTTGAGAAATAATCAACCAGACTTTAAAATAGTCAACAAGACTTTAAAAACAAATCAACCAGTCTTAAAAACTAAACAGCCAGACTTAAAAACTAATCAACAAGACATTGAAAAAATCAACCAGTCTTAAAAAGTAAGCAAAAAGACTTAAAAAATAATCAACCAGACTTAAAAACCAATCAATCAGACTTAAAAACTGATCAACAAGACTTAAAAACTAATCAATCAGACTTAATAACTAATCAACAAGACTTAACACATAATCAAGCAGACCTGAGAAATAATCAACCAAACTTAAAAACGAATCAACCAGACTTAAGAATTCATCAACCAGACTTAAGAATAATCAACCAGACTTAAAAACTAATCAACCAGACATAAAAAATAATCAACCAGACTTAAAAACGAATAAACCAGACATAAAAACTAATCATTCATACTTAAAAACTAATCAACCAGACTTAAAAACTAATCAAGAAGACTTAACTAATCAACAAGACTTAAAAACTAATCAACCAGAATTAAAAACTAATCAACCAGACTTTAGAAATAATCAACCAGACTTAAAAATCAATCAACAAGACTTACAAAAAATCAACCAGACTTACAAACTAATCATTCAGACTTAAAAACTAATCAACAAGACTTATCACATAATCAAGCAGACTTGAGAAATAATCAACCAGACTTAACACATAATCAAGCAGACTTGAGAAATAATTAACCAGACTTAAAAACTAATCACCCAGACTTAAGAATTCATCAACAAGACCTATGAATAATCAATGAGACTTAAGAAATAATCAACCAGACTTAAAAAACTAATCAAGAAGACTTAACTAATCAACCTGACTTAAAAACTAATCAATCAGACTTAAAAACGAATCAACAAGACTTAAAAACTAATCAACCAGACTTAAAAAATAATCAACAAGACTTCAGAAATGATCAACCAGACTTAACACATAATCAAGCAGACTACAAAATAAATCAACCAGACTTAAACATAGTAATAAAACAGACTTAAGAACTAATCAAAAAGACTTAAAAACTAATCAACCAGACTTAAAACCTAATCAACAAGACTTACAAACTAATCATTCAGACTTAAAAACTAATCAACAAGACTTATCACATAATCAAGCAGACTTGAGAAATAATCAACCAGACTTAAAAAGTAATCAACAAGACTTTAAAATAGTCAACAAGACTTTAAAAACAAATCAACCAGTCTTAAAAACTAAACAGCCAGACTTAAAAACTAATCAACAAAACATTGAAAAAATCAACCAGTCTTAAAAACTAAGCAAACAGACATAAAAAATAATCAACCAGACTTAAAAACTAATCAATCAGACTTACTATCTAATCAACAAGACTTGACACATAATCAAGCAGACTTGAGAAATAATCAACCAGACTTAACACATAATCAAGCAGACTTGAGAAATAATTAACCAGACTTAAAAACTAATCACCCAGACTTAAGAATTCATCAACAAGACATATGAATAATCAACGAGACTTAAGAAATAATCAACCAGACTTAAAAAACTAATCAAGAAGACTTAACTAATCAACCAGACTTAAAAACTAATCAATCAGACTTAAAAACTACTCAACAAGACTTAAAAACTAATCAAACAGACTTAAAAAATAATCAAGAAGACTTCAGAAATGATCAACCAGACTTAACACATAATCAAGCAGACTACAAAATAAATCAACCAGACTTAAACATAGTAATAAAACAGACTTAAAAACTAATCAAAAAGACTTAAAAACTAATCAACCAGACTTAAAACCTAATCAACAAGACTTACAAACTACTCATTCAGACTTAAAAACTAATCAACAAGACTTATCACATAATCAAGCAGACTTGAGAAATAATCAACCAGACTTAAAAAGTAATCAACAAGACTTTAAAATAGTCAACAAGACTTTAAAAACAAATCAACCAGTCTTAAAAACTAAACAGCCAGACTTAAAAACTAATCAACAAAACATTGAAAAAATCAACCAGTCTTAAAAACTAAGTAAACAGACATAAAAAATAATCAACCAGACTTAAAAACTAATCAATCAGACTTAATATCTAATCAACAAGACTTGACACATAATCAAGCAGACCTGAGAAATAATCAACCAAACTTAAAAACGAATCAACCAGACTTAAGAATTCATCAACCAGACGTAAGAATAATCAACCAGACTTAAAAACTAATCAACCAGACATAAAAAATAATCAACCAGACTTAAAAACGAATAAACCAGACTTAAAAACTAATCAACCACACTTAAAAACTAATCAAGAAGACATAAAAACTAATCAACAAGACTTAAAAACTAATCATTCAGACTTAAAAACTAATCAACAAGACTTAACACATAATCAAGCAGACTTGAGAAATAATCAACGAGACTTAAAAAATAATCAAGCAGACTTAAAAATAATCAACCAGACTTAACACATAATCAAGCAGACCTGAGATATAATCAACCACACTTAAAAACCAATCAACAAGACTTACAAAAAATCAACCAGACTTACAAACTAATCATTCAGACTTAAAAACTAATCAACAAGACTTATCACATAATCAAGCAGACTTGAGAAATAATCAACCAGACTTAACACATAATCAAGCAGACTTGAGAAATAATTAACCAGACTTAAAAACTAATCACCCAGACTTAAGAATTCATCAACAAGACCTATGAATAATCAACGAGACTTAAGAAATAATCAACCAGGCTTAAAAAACTAATCAAGAAGACTTAACTAATCAACCAGACTTAAAAACTAATCAATCAGACTTAAAAACTACTCAACAAGACTTAACACATAATCAAGCAGACTTGAGAAATAATCAACGAGACTTCAAAAATAATCAAGCAGACTTAAAAATAATCAACCAGACTTAACACATAATCAAGCAGACTTGAGATGTAATCAACCAGACTTAAAAACTAATCAACCAGACTTAAGAATTCATCAACCAGACTTAAGAATAATCAACGAGACTTAAGAAATAATTAACCAGACATAAAAACTAATCAACCAGACTTAAAAACTAATCAACCAGACTTTAGAAATAATCTACCAGACTTAAAAACTAATCAACAAGACTTACAAAAAATCAACCAGACTTACAAACTAATCATTCAGACTTAAAAACTAATCAACAAGACTTATCAAATAATCAAGCAGACTTGAGAAATAATCAACCAGACTTAACACATAATCAAGCAGACTTGAGAAATAATTAACCAGACTTAAAAACTAATCACCCAGACTTAAGAATTCATCAACAAGACCTATGAATAATCATCGAGACTTAAGAAATAATCAACAAGACTTCAGAAATGATCAACCAGACTTAACACATAATCAAGCAGACTACAAATTAAATCAACCAGACTTAAACATAGTAATAAAACAGACTTAAGAAATAATCAACCAGACTTAAAAACTAATCAACCAGACTTAACACATAATCAAGCAGACTTACAAATAATCAACAAGACTTCAGAAATGATCAACCAGACTCAACACATAATCAGGCAGATTTAAAAATAAATCAACCAGACTTAAACAGAATAATAAAACAGACTAAAAACTAATCAAAAAGACTTAAGAACTAATCAACCAGACTTAAAAACTAATCAACAAGACTTAAAAACTAATCATTCAGACTTAAAAACTAATCAACAAGACTTAACACATAATCAAGCAGACTTGAGAAATAATTAACCAGACTTAAAAACTAATCACCCAGACTTAAGAATTCATCAACAAGACCTAAGAATAATCAACCAGACTTAAAAACTAATCAAGAAGACTTAACTAATCAACCAGACTTAAAAACCAGTCAATCAGACTAAAAAGCTAATCAACAAGACTCTAAAAAAATCAACCAGTCTTAAAAACTAATCAAGAAGACTTAAAAAATAATCAACCACACTTAAAAACTAATCAAGAAGACATAAAAACTAATCAACAAGCCTTAAAAACTAATCATTCAGACTTAAAAACTTATCAACAAGACTTAACACATAATCAAGCAGACTTGAGAAATAATCAACGAGACTTAAAAAATAATCAAGCAGACTTAAAAATAATCAACCAGACTTAACACATAATCAAGCAAACTTGAGATATAATCAACCAGACTTAAAAACTAATCAACCAGACTTAAGAATTCATCAACCAGACTTAAGAATAATCAACGAGACTTAAGAAATAATTAACCAGACATAAAAACTAATCAACCAGACTTACAAACTAATCATTCAGACTTAAAAACTAATCAACAAGACTTATCAAATAATCAAGCAGACTTGAGAAATAATCAACCAGACTTAAAAAATAATCAAGCAGACTTTAGAAATAATTAACCAGACTTAAAAACTAATCACCCAGACTTAGAATTCATCAACAAGACCTATGAATAATCAACGAGACTTAAGAAATAATCAACCAGACTTAAAAACTAATCAAGAAGACTTAACTAATCAACCAGACTTAAGAATTCATCAACAAGACCTAAGAATAATCAACCAGACTTAAAAACTAATCAAGGAGACTTAACTAATAAACCAGACTTAAAAACTAATCAATCAGACTAAAAAGCTAATCAACAAGACTGTAAAAAAATCAACCAGTCTTAAAAACTAATCATTCAGACTTAAAAACTAATCAACCACACTTAAAAACTAATCAAGAAGACATAAAAACTAATCAACAAGACTTAAAAACTAATCATTCAGACTTAAAAACTAATCAACAAGACTTAACACATAATCAAGCAGACTTGAGAAATAATCAACGAGACTAAAAAAATAATCAAGCAGACTTAAATATAATCAACCAGACTTAACACATAATCAAGCAGACTTGAGATATAATCAACCAGACTTAAAAACTAATCAACCAGACTTAAGAATTCATCAACCAGACTTAAGAATAATCATCGAGACTTAAGAAATAATCAACGAGACTTAAAAACTAATCAATCAGACTTAAAAACTGATCAACAAGACTTAAAAACTAATCAATCAGACTTCATAACTAATCAACAAGACTTAACACATAATCAAGCAGACCTGAGAAATAATCAACCAAACTTAAAAACGAATCAACCAGACTAAAGAATTCATCAACCAGACTTAAGAATAATCAACGAGACTTAAGAAATAATTAACCAGACATAAAAACTAATCAACCAGACTTAAAAACTAATCACCAGACTTTAGAAATAATCAACCAGACTTAAAAACTAATCAACAAGACTTACAAAAAATCAACCAGACTGACAAACTAATCATTCAGACTTAAAAAATAATCAACAAGACTTATCAAATAATCAAGCAGACTTGAGAAATAATCAACCAGACTTAAAACATAATCAAGCAGACTTGAGAAATAATTAACCAGACTTAAAAACTAATCACCCAGACTTAAGAATTCATAAACAAGACCTATGAATAATCAACGAGACTTAAGAAATAATCAACCAGACTTAAAAACTAATCAAGAAGACTTAACTAATCAATCAGACTTAAAAAGGAATCAATAAGACTTAAAAACTAATCAACAAGACTTAACACATAATCAAGCAGACTTGAGAAATAATCAACCAGACTTTACACATAATCAAGCAGACTTGAGAAATAATCAACCAGACTTTAAAATAGTCAACAAGACTTTAAAAACAAATCAACCAGTCTTAAAAACTAAACAGCCAGACTTAAAAACTAATCAACAAGACATTGAAAAAATCAACCAGTCTTAAAAAGTAAGCAAAAAGACTTAAAAAATAATCAACCAGACTTAAAAACCAATCAATCAGACTTAAAAACTGATCAACAAGACTTAAAAACTAATCAATCAGACTTAATAACTAATCAACAAGACTTAACACATAATCAAGCAGACCTGAGAAATAATCAACCAAACTTAAAAACGAATCAACCAGACTTAAGAATTCATCAACCAGACTTAAGAATAATCAACCAGACTTAAAAACTAATCAACCAGACATAAAAAATAATCAACCAGACTTAAAAACGAATAAACCAGACATAAAAACTAATCATTCATACTTAAAAACTAATCAACCAGACTTAAAAACTAATCAAGAAGACTTAACTAATCAACAAGACTTAAAAACTAATCAACCAGAATTAAAAACTAATCAACCAGACTTTAGAAATAATCAACCAGACTTAAAAATCAATCAACAAGACTTACAAAAAATCAACCAGACTTACAAACTAATCATTCAGACTTAAAAACTAATCAACAAGACTTATCACATAATCAAGCAGACTTGAGAAATAATCAACCAGACTTAACACATAATCAAGCAGACTTGAGAAATAATTAACCAGACTTAAAAACTAATCACCCAGACTTAAGAATTCATCAACAAGACCTATGAATAATCAATGAGACTTAAGAAATAATCAACCAGACTTAAAAAACTAATCAAGAAGACTTAACTAATCAACCTGACTTAAAAACTAATCAATCAGACTTAAAAACGAATCAACAAGACTTAAAAACTAATCAACCAGACTTAAAAAATAATCAACAAGACTTCAGAAATGATCAACCAGACTTAACACATAATCAAGCAGACTACAAAATAAATCAACCAGACTTAAACATAGTAATAAAACAGACTTAAGAACTAATCAAAAAGACTTAAAAACTAATCAACCAGACTTAAAACCTAATCAACAAGACTTACAAACTAATCATTCAGACTTAAAAACTAATCAACAAGACTTATCACATAATCAAGCAGACTTGAGAAATAATCAACCAGACTTAAAAAGTAATCAACAAGACTTTAAAATAGTCAACAAGACTTTAAAAACAAATCAACCAGTCTTAAAAACTAAACAGCCAGACTTAAAAACTAATCAACAAAACATTGAAAAAATCAACCAGACTTAAAAACTAATCAACCAGACTTAAAACCTAATCAACAAGACTTTAAAAAAAATCAACCAGTCTTAAAAGCTAACCAACCAGACTTAAAAACTAATCAACCAAACTTAAAAACTACTCAACAAGACTTAAAAACTAATCATTCAGACTTAAAAACTAATCAACAAGACTTAACACATAATCAAGCAGACTTGAGAAATAATCAACCAGACTTAACACATAGTCAAGCAGACTTGAGAAATAATCAACCAGACTTAAAAAGTAATCAACAAGACTTTAAAATAGTCAACAAGACTTTAAAAACAAATCAACCAGTCGTAAAAACTAAACAACCAGACTTAAAAACTAACCAACAAGACATTGAAAAAATCAACCAGTCTTAAAAACTAAGCAAAGAGACTTAAAAAATAATCAACCAGACTTAAAAACTAATCAATCAGACTTAAAAACTGATCAACCAGACTTAAAAACCAATCAACAAGACTTACAAAAAATCAACCAGACTTACAAACTAATCATTCAGACTTAAAAACTAATCAACAAGACTTATCACATAATCAAGCAGACTTGAGAAATAATCAACCAGACTTAACACATAGTCAAGCAGACTTGAGAAATAATCAACCAGACTTAAAAAGTAATCAACAAGACTTTAAAATAGTCAACAAGACTTTAAAAACAAATCAACCAGTCTTAAAAACTAAACAGCCAGACTTAAAAACTAATCAACAAAACATTGAAAAAATCAACCAGTCTTAAAAACTAAGCAAACAGACATAAAAAATAATCAACCAGACTTAAAAACTAATCAATCAGACTTACTATCTAATCAACAAGACTTGACACATAATCAAGCAGACTTGAGAAATAATCAACCAGACTTAACACATAATCAAGCAGACTTGAGAAATAATTAACCAGACTTAAAAACTAATCACCCAGACTTAAGAATTCATCAACAAGACCTATGAATAATCAACGAGACTTAAGAAATAATCAACCAGACTTAAAAAACTAATCAAGAAGACTTAACTAATCAACCAGACTTAAAAACTAATCATTCAGACTTAAAAACTACTCAACAAGACTTAACACATAATCAAGCAGACTTGAGAAATAATCAACGAGACTTCAAAAATAATCAAGCAGACTTAAAAATAATCAACCAGACTTAACACATAATCAAGCAGACTTGAGATATAATCAACTAGACTTAAAAACTAATCAACCAGACTTAAGAATAATCAACGAGACTTAAGAAATAATTAACCAGACATAAAAACTAATCAACCAGACTTAAAAACTAATCAACCAGACTTTAGAAATAATCAACCAGACTTAAAAACTAATCAACAAGACTTACAAAAAATCAACTAGACTTACAAACTAATCATTCAGACTTAAAAACTAATCAACAAGACTTATCAAATAATCAAGCAGACTTGAGAAATAATCAACCAGACTTAAAACATAATCAAGCAGACTTGAGAAATAATTAACCAGACTTAAAAACTAATCACCCAGACTTAAGAATTCATCAACAAGACCTATGAATAATCATCGAGACTTAAGAAATAATCAACAAGACTTCAGAAATGATCAACCAGACTTAACACATAATCAAGCAGACTACAAAATAAATCAACCAGACCTAAACATAGTAATAAAACAGACTTAAGAAATAATCAACCAGACTTAAAAACTAATCAACCAGACTTAAAACCTAATCAACAAGACTTTAAAAAAAATCAACCAGTCTTAAAAGCTAACCAACCAGACTTAAAAACTAATCAACCAAACTTAAAAACTACTCAACAAGACTTAAAAACTAATCATTCAGACTTAAAAACTAATCAACAAGACTTAACACATAATCAAGCAGACTTGAGAAATAATCAACCAGACTTAACACATAGTCAAGCAGACTTGAGAAATAATCAACCAGACTTAAAAAGTAATCAACAAGACTTTAAAATAGTCAACAAGACTTTAAAAACAAATCAACCAGTCGTAAAAACTAAACAACCAGACTTAAAAACTAACCAACAAGACATTGAAAAAATCAACCAGTCTTAAAAACTAAGCAAAGAGACTTAAAAAATAATCAACCAGACTTAAAAACTAATCAATCAGACTTAAAAACTGATCAACAAGACTTAAAAACTAATCAATCAGACTTAATAACTAATCAACAAGACTTAACACATAATCAAGCAGACCTGAGAAATAATCAACCAAACTTAAAAACGAATCAACCAGACTTAAGAATTCATCAACCAGACTTAAAAACTGATCAACGAGACATAAAAAATAAATAACCAGACTTAAAAACGAATAAACCAGACTTAAAAACTAATCATTCAGACTTAAAAACTAATCAACCACACTTAAAAACTAATCAAGAAGACATAAAAACTAATCAACAAGACTTAAAAACTAATCATTCAGACTTAAATACTAATCAACAAGACTTAACACATAATCAAGCAGACTTGAGAAATAATCAACGAGACTTAAAAAATAATCAAGCAGACTTAAAAATTCATCAACCAGACTTAAGAATAATCAACGAGACTTAAGAAATAATTAACCAGACATAAAAACTAATCAACCAGACTGAAAAACTAATCAACCAGACTTTAGAAATAATCAACCAGACTTAAAAACTAATCAACAAGACTTACAAAAAATCAACAAGACTTACAAACTAATCATTCAGACTTAAAAACTAATCAATCAGACTTAAAAACTACTCAACAAGACTTAACACATAATCAAGCAGACTTGAGAAATAATCAACGAGACTTCAAAAATAATCAAGCAGACTTAAAAATAATCAACCAGACTTAACACATAATCAAGCAGACTTGAGATGTAATCAACCAGACTTAAAAACTAATCAACCAGACTTAAGAATTCATCAACCAGACTTAAGAATAATCAACGAGACTTAAGAAATAATTAACCAGACATAAAAACTAATCAACCAGACTTAAAAACTAATCAACCAGACTTTAGAAATAATCAACCAGACTTAAAAACTAATCAACAAGACTTACAAAAAATCAACCAGACTTACAAACTAATCATTCAGACTTAAAAACTAATCAACAAGACTTATCAAATAATCAAGCAGACTTGAGAAATAATCAACCAGACTTAAAACATAATCAAGCAGACTTGAGAAATAATTAACCAGACTTAAAAACTAATCACCCAGACTTAAGAATTCATCAACAAGACCTATGAATAATCAACGAGACTTAAGAAATAATCAACAAGACTTCAGAAATGATCAACCAGACTTAACACATAATCAAGCAGACTACAAAATAAATCAACCAGACCTAAACATAGTAATAAAACAGACTTAAGAAATAATCAACCAGACTTAAAAACTAATCAACCAGACTTAAAACCTAATCAACAAGACTTTAAAAAAAATCAACCAGTCTTAAAAGCTAACCAACCAGACTTAAAAACTAATCAACCAAACTTAAAAACTACTCAACAAGACTTAAAAACTAATCATTCAGACTTAAAAACTAATCAACAAGACTTAACACATAATCAAGCAGACTTGAGAAATAATCAACCAGACTTAACACATAGTCAAGCAGACTTGAGAAATAATCAACCAGACTTAAAAAGTAATCAACAAGACTTTAAAATAGTCAACAAGACTTTAAAAACAAATCAACCAGTCGTAAAAACTAAACAACCAGACTTAAAAACTAACCAACAAGACATTGAAAAAATCAACCAGTCTTAAAAACTAAGCAAAGAGACTTAAAAAATAATCAACCAGACTTAAAAACTAATCAATCAGACTTAAAAACTGATCAACCAGACTTAAAAACCAATCAACAAGACTTACAAAAAATCAACCAGACTTACAAACTAATCATTCAGACTAAAAAACTAATCAACAAGACTTATCACATAATCAAGCAGACTTGAGAAATAATCAACCAGACTTAAAAAGTAATCAACAAGACTTTAAAATAGTCAACAAGACTTTAAAAACAAATCAACCAGTCTTAAAAACTAAACAGCCAGACTTAAAAACTAATCAACAAAACATTGAAAAAATCAACCAGTCTTAAAAACTAAGCAAACAGACATAAAAAATAATCAACCAGACTTAAAAACTAATCAATCAGACTTACTATCTAATCAACAAGACTTGACACATAATCAAGCAGACTTGAGAAATAATCAACCAGACTTAACACATAATCAAGCAGACTTGAGAAATAATTAACCAGACTTAAAAACTAATCACCCAGACTTAAGAATTCATCAACAAGACATATGAATAATCAACGAGACTTAAGAAATAATCAACCAGACTTAAAAAACTAATCAAGAAGACTTAACTAATCAACCAGACTTAAAAACTAATCAATCAGACTTAAAAACTACTCAACAAGACTTAACACATAATCAAGCAGACTTGAGAAATAATCAACGAGACTTCAAAAATAATCAAGCAGACTTAAAAATAATCAACCAGACTTAACACATAATCAAGCAGACTTGAGATGTAATCAACCAGACTTAAAAACTAATCAACCAGACTTAAGAATTCATCAACCAGACTTAAGAATAATCAACGAGACTTAAGAAATAATTAACCAGACATAAAAACTAATCAACCAGACTTAAAAACTAATCAACCAGACTTTAGAAATAATCAACCAGACTTAAAAACTAATCAACAAGACTTACAAAAAATCAACCAGACTTACAAACTAATCATTCAGACTTAAAAACTAATCAACAAGACTTATCAAATAATCAAGCAGACTTGAGAAATAATCAACCAGACTTAAAACATAATCAAGCAGACTTGAGAAATAATTAACCAGACTTAAAAACTAATCACCCAGACTTAAGAATTCATCAACAAGACCTATGAATAATCATCGAGACTTAAGAAATAATCAACAAGACTTCAGAAATGATCAACCAGACTTAACACATAATCAAGCAGACTACAAAATAAATCAACCAGACCTAAACATAGTAATAAAACAGACTTAAGAAATAATCAACCAGACTTAAAAACTAATCAACCAGACTTAAAACCTAATCAACAAGACTTTAAAAAAAATCAACCAGTCTTAAAAGCTAACCAACCAGACTTAAAAACTAATCAACCAAACTTAAAAACAACTCAACAAGACTTAAAAACTAATCATTCAGACTTAAAAACTAATCAACAAGACTTAACACATAATCAAGCAGACTTGAGAAATAATCAACCAGACTTAACACATAGTCAAGCAGACTTGAGAAATAATCAACCAGACTTAAAAAGTAATCAACAAGACTTTAAAATAGTCAACAAGACTTTAAAAACAAATCAACCAGTCGTAAAAACTAAACAACCAGACTTAAAAACTAACCAACAAGACATTGAAAAAATCAACCAGTCTTAAAAACTAAGCAAAGAGACTTAAAAAATAATCAACCAGACTTAAAAACTAATCAATCAGACTTAAAAACTGATCAACCAGACTTAAAAACCAATCAACAAGACTTACAAAAAATCAACCAGACTTACAAACTAATCATTCAGACTTAAAAACTAATCAACAAGACTTATCACATAATCAAGCAGACTTGAGAAATAATCAACCAGACTTAAAAAGTAATCAACAAGACTTTAAAATAGTCAACAAGACTTTAAAAACAAATCAACCAGTCTTAAAAACTAAACAGCCAGACTTAAAAACTAATCAACAAAACATTGAAAAAATCAACCAGTCTTAAAAACTAAGCAAACAGACATAAAAAATAATCAACCAGACTTAAAAACTAATCAATCAGACTTACTATCTAATCAACAAGACTTGACACATAATCAAGCAGACTTGAGAAATAATCAACCAGACTTAACACATAATCAAGCAGACTTGAGAAATAATTAACCAGACTTAAAAACTAATCACCCAGACTTAAGAATTCATCAACAAGACCTATGAATAATCAACGAGACTTAAGAAATAATCAACCAGACTTAAAAAACTAATCAAGAAGACTTAACTAATCAACCAGACTTAAAAACTAATCAATCAGACTTAAAAACTACTCAACAAGACTTAACACATAATCAAGCAGACTTGAGAAATAATCAACGAGACTTCAAAAATAATCAAGCAGACTTAAAAAGAATCAACCAGACTTAACACATAATCAAGCAGACTTGAGATGTAATCAACTAGACTTAAAAACTAATCAACCAGACTTAAGAATAATCAACGAGACTTAAGAAATAATTAACCAGACATAAAAACTAATCAACCAGACTTAAAAACTAATCAACTAGACTTTAGAAATAATCAACCAGACTTAAAAACTAATCAACAAGACTTACAAAAAATCAACCAGACTTACAAACTAATCATTCAGACTTAAAAACTAATCAACAAGACTTATCAAATAATCAAGCAGACTTGAGAAATAATCAACCAGACTTAAAACATAATCAAGCAGACTTGAGAAATAATTAACCAGACTTAAAAACTAATCACCCAGACTTAAGAATTCATCAACAAGACCTATGAATAATCATCGAGACTTAAGAAATAATCACCAAGACTTCAGAAATGATCAACCAGACTTAACACATAATCAAGCAGACTACAAAATAAATCAACCAGACCTAAACATAGTAATAAAACAGACTTAAGAAATAATCAACCAGACTTAAAAACTAATCAACCAGACTTAAAACCTAATCAACAAGACTTTAAAAAAAATCAACCAGTCTTAAAAGCTAACCAACCAGACTTAAAAACTAATCAACCAAACTTAAAAACTACTCAACAAGACTTAAAAACTAATCATTCAGACTTAAAAACTAATCAACAAGACTTAACACATAATCAAGCAGACTTGAGAAATAATCAACCAGACTTAACACATAGTCAAGCAGACTTGAGAAATAATCAACCAGACTTAAAAAGTAATCAACAAGACTTTAAAATAGTCAACAAGACTTTAAAAACAAATCAACCAGTCGTAAAAACTAAACAACCAGACTTAAAAACTAACCAACAAGACATTGAAAAAATCAACCAGTCTTAAAAACTAAGCAAAGAGACTTAAAAAATAATCAACCAGACTTAAAAACTAAAAAATCAGACTTAAAAACTGATCAACAAGACTTAAAAATTAATCAATCAGACTTAATAACTAATCAACAAGACTTAACACATAATCAAGCAGACCTGAGAAATAATCAACCAAACTTAAAAACGAATCAACCAAGCTTAAGAATTCATCAACCAGACTTAAAAACTGATCAACGAGACATAAAAAATAAATAACCAGACTTAAAAACGAATAAACCAGACTTAAAAACTAATCATTCAGACTTAAAAACTAATCAACCACACTTAAAAACTAATCAAGAAGACATAAAAACTAATCAACAAGACTTAAAAACTAATCATTCAGACTTAAAAACTAATCAACAAGACTTAACACATAATCAAGCAGACTTGAGAAATAATCAACGAGACTTAAAAAATAATCAAGCAGACTTAAAAATAATCAACCAGACTTAACACATGATCAAGCAGACTTGAGATATAATCAACCAGACTTAAAAACTAATCAACCAGACTTAAGAATTCATCAACCAGACTTAAGAATAATCAACGAGACTTAAGAAATAATTAACCAGACATAAAAACTAATCAACCAGACTTAAAAACTAATCAACCAGACTTTAGAAATAATCAACCAGACTTAAAAACTAATCAACAAGACTTACAAAAAATCAACCAGACTGACAAACTAATCATTCAGACTTAAAAACTAATCAACAAGACTTATCACATAATCAAGCAGACTTGAGAAATAATCAACCAGACTTAAAACATAATCAAGCAGACTTGAGAAATAATTAACCAGACTTAAAAACTAATCACCCAGACTTAAGAATTCATAAACAAGACCTATTAATAATCAACGAGACTTAAGAAATAATCAACCAGACTTAAAAACTAATCAAGAAGACTTAACTAATCAATCAGACTTAAAAACTAATCAACCAGACTTAAAAAATAATCAACAAGACTTCAGAAATGATCAACCAGGCTTAACACATAATCAAGCAGACTACAAAATAAATCAACCAGACTTAAACATAGTAATAAAACAGACTTACAAACTAATCAAAAAGACTTAAAAACTAATCAACCAGACTTAAAACCAAATCAACAAGACTTTAAAAAAAATCAACCAGTCTTAAAAGCTAACCAACCAGACTTAAAAACTAATCAACCAAACTTAAAAACTACTCAACAAGACTTACAAACTAATCATTCAGACTTAAAAACTAATCAACAAGACTTAACACATAATCAAGCAGACTTGAGAAATAATCAACCAGACTTTACACATAATCAAGCAGATTTGAGAAATAATCAACCAGACTTAAAAAGTAATCAACAAGACTTTAAAATAGTCAAAAAGACTTTAAAAACAAATCAACCAGTCTTAAAAACTAAACAACCAGACTTAAAAACTAATCAACAAGACATTGAAAAAATCAACCAGTCTTAAAAACTAAGCAAAAAGACTTAAAAAATAATCAACCAGACTTAAAAACCAATCAATCAGACTTAAAAACTGATCAACAAGACTTAAAAACTAATCAATCAGACTTAATAACTAATCAACAAGACTTAACACATAATCAAGCAGACCTGAGAAATAATCAACCAAACTTAAAAACGAATCAACCAGACTTAAGAATTCATCAACCAGACTTAAGAATAATCAACCAGACTTAAAAACTAATCAACCAGACATAAAAAATAATCAACCAGACTTAAAAACGAATAAACCAGACTTAAAAACTAATCATTCAGACTTAAAAACTAATCAACCACACTTAAAAACTAATCAAGAAGACATAAAAACTAATCAACAAGACTTAAAAACTAATCAACAAGACTTAAAAACTAATCAACAAGACTTAACACATAATCAAGCAGACTTGAGAAATAATCAACGAGACTTTAGAAATAATCAACCAGACTTAAAAACTAATCAACAAGACTTACAAAAAATCAACCAGACTTCCAAACTAATCATTCAGACTTAAAAACTAATGAACAAGACTTATCAAATAATCAAGCAGACTTGAGAAATAATCAACCAGACTTAAAACATAATCAAGCAGACTTGAGAAATAATTAACCAGACTTAAAAACTAATCACCCAGACTTAAGAATTCATCAACAAGACCTATGAATAATCATCGAGACTTAAGAAATAATCAACAAGACTTCAGAAATGATCAACCAGACTTAACACATAGTCAAGCAGACTACAAAATAAATCAACCAGACCTAAACATAGTAATAAAACAGACTTAAGAAATAATCAACCAGACTTAAAAACTAATCAACCAGACTTAAAACCTAATCAACAAGACTTTAAAAAAAATCAACCAGTCTTAAAAGCTAACCAACCAGACTTAAAAACTAATCAACCAAACTTAAAAACTAATCAACAAGACATTGAAAAAATCAACCAGTCTTAAAAACTAAGCAAAAAGACTTAAAAAATAATCAACCAGACTTAAAAACCAATCAATCAGACTTAAAAACTGATCAACAAGACTTAACACATAATCAAGCAGACCTGAGAAATAATCAACCAAACTTAAAAACGAATCAACCAGACTTAAGAATTCATCAACCAGACTTAAAAACTGATCAACGAGACATAAAAAATAAATAACCAGACTTAAAAACGAATAAACCAGACTTAAAAACTAATCATTCAGACTTAAAAACTAATCAACCACACTTAAAAACTAATCAAGAAGACATAAAAACTAATCAACAAGACTTAAAAACTAATCATTCAGACTTAAAAACTAATCAACAAGACTTAACACATAATCAAGCAGACTTGAGAAATAATCAACGAGACTTAAAAAATAATCAAGCAGACTTAAAAATAATCAACCAGACTTAACACATAATCAAGCAGACTTGAGATATAATCAACCACACTTAAAAACTAATCAGCCTGACTTAAGAATTCATCAACCAGACTTAAGAATAATCAACGAGACTTAAGAAATAATTAACCAGACATAAAAACTAATCAACCAGACTTAAAAACTAATCAACCAGACTTTAGAAATAATCAACCAGACTTAAAAACTAATCAACAAGACTTACAAAAAATCAACAAGACTTACAAACTAATCATTCAGACTTAAAAACTAATCAACAAGACTTATCACATAATCAAGCAGACTTGAGAAATAATCAACCAGACTTAACACATAATCAAGCAGACTTGAGAAATAATTAACCAGACTTAAAAACTAATCACCCAGACTTAAGAATTCATCAACAAGACCTATGAATAATCAATGAGACTTAAGAAATAATCAACCAGACTTAAAAAACTAATCAAGAAGACTTAACTAATCAACCAGACTTAAAAACTAATCAATCAGACTTAAAAACGAATCAACAAGACTTAAAAACTAATCAACCAGACTTAAAAAATAATCAACAAGACTTCAGAAATGATCAACCAGACTTAACACATAATCAAGCAGACTACAAAATAAATCAACCAGACTTAAACATAGTAATAAAACAGACTTAAAAACTAATCAAAAAGACTTAAAAACTAATCAACCAGACTTAAAACCTAATCAACAAGACTTACAAACTAATCATTCAGACTTAAAAACTAATCAACAAGACTTATCACATAATCAAGCAGACTTGAGAAATAATCAACCAGTCTTAAAAACTAAACAGCCAGACTTAAATACTAATCAACAAAACATTGAAAAAATCAACCAGTCTTAAAAACTAAGCAAACAGACATAAAAAATAATCAACCAGACTTAAAAACTAATCAATCAGACTTACTATCTAATCAACAAGACTTGACACATAATCAAGCAGACTTGAGAAATAATCAACCAGACTTAACACATAATCAAGCAGACTTGAGAAATAATTAACCAGACTTAAAAACTAATCACCCAGACTTAAGAATTCATCAACAAGACCTATGAATAATCAACGAGACTTAAGAAATAATCAACCAGACTTAAAAAACTAATCAAGAAGACTTAACTAATCAACCAGACTTAAAAACTAATCAATCAGACTTAAAAACTACTCAACAAGACTTAACAAATAATCAAGCAGACTTGAGAAATAATCAACGAGACTTCAAAAATAATCAAGCAGACTTAAAAATAATCAACCAGACTTAACACATAATCAAGCAGACTTGAGATGTAATCAACCAGACTTAAAAACTAATCAACCAGACTTAAGAATTCATCAACCAGACTTAAGAATAATCAACGAGACTTAAGAAATAATTAACCAGACATAAAAACTAATCAACCAGACTTAAAAACTAATCAACCAGACTTTAGAAATAATCAACCAGACTTAAAAACTAATCAACAAGACTTACAAAAAATCAACCAGACTTACAAACTAATCATTCAGACTTAAAAACTAATCAACAAGACTTATCAAATAATCAAGCAGACTTGAGAAATAATCAACCAGACTTAAAACATAATCAAGCAGACTTGAGAAATAATTAACCAGACTTAAAAACTAATCACCCAGACTTAAGAATTCATCAACAAGACCTATGAATAATCATCGAGACTTAAGAAATAATCAACAAGACTTCAGAAATGATCAACCAGACTTAACACATAGTCAAGCAGACTACAAAATAAATCAACCAGACCTAAACATAGTAATAAAACAGACTTAAGAAATAATCAACCAGACTTAAAAACTAATCAACCAGACTTAAAACCTAATCAACAAGACTTTTAAAAAAATCAACCAGTCTTAAAAGCTAACCAACCAGACTTAAAAACTAATCAACCAAACTTAAAAACTACTCAACAAGACTTAAAAACTAATCATTCAGACTTAAAAACTAATCAACAAGACTTAACACATAATCAAGCAGACTTGAGAAATAATCAACCAGACTTAACACATAGTCAAGCAGACTTGAGAAATAATCAACCAGACTTAAAAAGTAATCAACAAGACTTTAAAATAGTCAACAAGACTTTAAAAACAAATCAACCAGTCGTAAAAACTAAACAACCAGACTTAAAAACTAACCAACAAGACATTGAAAAAATCAACCAGTCTTAAAAACTAAGCAAAGAGACTTAAAAAATAATCAACCAGACTTAAAAACTAATCAATCAGACTTAAAAACTGATCAACAAGACTTAAAAACTAATCAATCAGACTTAATAACTAATCAACAAGACTTAACACATAATCAAGCAGACCTGAGAAATAATCAACCAAACTTAAAAACGAATCAACCAGACTTAAGAATTCATCAACCAGACTTAAAAACTGATCAACGAGACATAAAAAATAAATAACCAGACTTAAAAACGAATAAACCAGACTTAAAAACTAATCATTCAGACTTAAAAACTAATCAACCACACTTAAAAACTAATCAAGAAGACATAAAAACTAATCAACAAGACTTAAAAACTAATCATTCAGACTTAAAAACTAATCAACAAGACTTAACACATAATCAAGCAGACTTGAGAAATAATCAACGAGACTTAAAAAATAATCAAGCAGACTTAAAAATAATCAACCAGACTTAACACATAATCAAGCAGACTTGAGATATAATCAACCACACTTAAAAACTAATCAACCAGACTTAAGAATTCATCAACCAGACTTAAGAATAATCAACGAGACTTAAGAAATAATTAACCAGACATAAAAACTAATCAACCAGACTTAAAAACTAATCAACCAGACTTTAGAAATAATCAACCAGACTTAAAAACTAATCAACAAGACTTACAAAAAATCAACAAGACTTACAAACTAATCATTCAGACTTAAAAACTAATCAACAAGACTTATCACATAATCAAGCAGACTTGAGAAATAATCAACCAGACTTAACACATAATCAAGCAGACTTGAGTAATAATTAACCAGACTTAAAAACTAATCACCCAGACTTAAGAATTCATCAACAAGACCTATGAATAATCAATGAGACTTAAGAAATAATCAACCAGACTTAAAAAACTAATCAAGAAGACTTAACTAATCAACCAGACTTAAAAACTAATCAATCAGACTTAAAAACGAATCAACAAGACTTAAAAACTAATCAACCAGACTTAAAAAATAATCAACAAGACTTCAGAAATGATCAACCAGACTTAACACATAATCAAGCAGACTACAAAATAAATCAACCAGACTTAAACATAGTAATAAAACAGACTTAAAAACTAATCAAAAAGACTTAAAAACTAATCAACCAGACTTAAAACCTAATCAACAAGACTTACAAACTAATCATTCAGACTTAAAAACTAATCAACAAGACTTATCACATAATCAAGCAGACTTGAGAAATAATCAACCAGACTTAAAAAGTAATCAACAAGACTTTAAAATAGTCAACAAGACTTTAAAAACAAATCAACCAGTCTTAAAAACTAAACAGCCAGACTTAAATACTAATCAACAAAACATTGAAAAAATCAACCAGTCTTAAAAACTAAGCAAACAGACATAAAAAATAATCAACCAGACTTAAAAACTAATCAATCAGACTTACTATCTAATCAACAAGACTTGACACATAATCAAGCAGACTTGAGAAATAATCAACCAGACTTAACACATAATCAAGCAGACTTGAGAAATAATTAACCAGACTTAAAAACTAATCACCCAGACTTAAGAATTCATCAACAAGACCTATGAATAATCAACGAGACTTAAGAAATAATCAACCAGACTTAAAAAACTAATCAAGAAGACTTAACTAATCAACCAGACTTAAAAACTAATCAATCAGACTTAAAAACTACTCAACAAGACTTAACACATAATCAAGCAGACTTGAGAAATAATCAACGAGACTTCAAAAATAATCAAGCAGACTTAAAAATAATCAACCAGACTTAACACATAATCAAGCAGACTTGAGATGTAATCAACCAGACTTAAAAACTAATCAACCAGACTTAAGAATTCATCAACCAGACTTAAGAATAATCAACGAGACTTAAGAAATAATTAACCAGACATAAAAACTAATCAACCAGACTTAAAAACTAATCAACCAGACTTTAGAAATAATCAACCAGACTTAAAAACTAATCAACAAGACTTACAAAAAATCAACCAGACTTACAAACTAATCATTCAGACTTAAAAACTAATCAACAAGACTTATCAAATAATCAAGCAGACTTGAGAAATAATCAACCAGACTTAAAACATAATCAAGCAGACTTGAGAAATAATTAACCAGACTTAAAAACTAATCACCCAGACTTAAGAATTCATCAACAAGACCTATGAATAATCATCGAGACTTAAGAAATAATCAACAAGACTTCAGAAATGATCAACCAGACTTAACACATAGTCAAGCAGACTACAAAATAAATCAACCAGACCTAAACATAGTAATAAAACAGACTTAAGAAATAATCAACCAGACTTAAAAACTAATCAACCAGACTTAAAACCTAATCAACAAGACTTAAGAATTCATCAACCAGACTTAAGAATAATCAACGAGACTTAAGAAATAATTAACCAGACATAAAAACTAATCAACCAGACTTAAAAACTAATCAACCACACTTTAGAAATAATCAACCAGACTTAAAAACTAATCAACAAGACTTACAAAAAATCAACAAGACTTACAAACTAATCATTCAGACTTTAAAACTAATCAACAAGACTTATCACATAATCAAGCAGACTTGAGAAATAATCAACCAGACTTAAAAACTAATCACCCAGACTTAAGAATTCATCAACAAGACCTATGAATAATCAATGAGACTTAAGAAATAATCAACCAGACTTAAAAAACTAATCAAGAAGACTTAACTAATCAACCAGACTTAAAAACTAATCAATCAGACTTAAAAACGAATCAACAAGACTTAAAAACTAATCAACCAGACTTAAAAAATAATCAACAAGACTTCAGAAATGATCAACCAGACTTAACACATAATCAAGCAGACTACAAAATAAATCAACCAGACTTAAACATAGTAATAAAACAGACTTAAAAACTAATCAAAAAGACTTAAAAACTAATCAACCAGACTTAAAACCTAATCAACAAGACTTACAAACTAATCATTCAGACTTAAAAACTAATCAACAAGACTTATCACATAATCAAGCAGACTTGAGAAATAATCAACCAGACTTAAAAAGTAATCAACAAGACTTTAAAATAGTCAACAAGACTTTAAAAACAAATCAAACAGTCTTAAAAACTAAACAGCCAGACTTAAATACTAATCAACAAAACATTGAAAAAATCAACCAGTCTTAAAAACTAAGCAAACAGACATAAAAAATAATCAACCAGACTTAAAAACTAATCAATCAGACTTACTATCTAATCAACAAGACTTGACACATAATCAAGCAGACTTGAGAAATAATCAACCAGACTTAACACATAATCAAGCAGACTTGAGAAATAATTAACCAGACTTAAAAACTAATCACCCAGACTTAAGAATTCATCAACAAGACCTATGAATAATCAACGAGACTTAAGAAATAATCAACCAGACTTAAAAATCTAATCAAGAAGACTTAACTAATCAACCAGACTTAAAAACTAATCAATCAGACTTAAAAACTACTCAACAAGACTTAACACATAATCAAGCAGACTTGAGAAATAATCAACGAGACTTCAAAAATAATCAAGCAGACTTAAAAATAATCAACCAGACTTAACACATAATCAAGCAGACTTGAGATGTAATCAACCAGACTTAAAAACTAATCAACCAGACTTAAGAATTCATCAACCAGACTTAAGAATAATCAACGAGACTTAAGAAATAATTAACCAGACATAAAAACTAATCAACCAGACTTAAAAACTAATCAACCAGACTTTAGAAATAATCAACCAGACTTAAAAACTAATCAACAAGACTTACAAAAAATCAACCAGACTTACAAACTAATCATTCAGACTTAAAAACTAATCAACAAGACTTATCAAATAATCAAGCAGACTTGAGAAATAATCAACCAGACTTAAAACATAATCAAGCAGACTTGAGAAATAATTAACCAGACTTAAAAACTAATCACCCAGACTTAAGAATTCATCAACAAGACCTATGAATAATCATCGAGACTTAAGAAATAATCAACAAGACTTCAGAAATGATCAACCAGACTTAACACATAGTCAAGCAGACTACAAAATAAATCAACCAGACCTAAACATAGTAATAAAACAGACTTAAGAAATAATCAACCAGACTTAAAAACTAATCAACCAGACTTAAAACCTAATCAACAAGACTTTTAAAAAATCAACCAGTCTTAAAAGCTAACCAACCAGACTTAAAAACTAATCAACCAAACTTAAAAACTACTCAACAAGACTTAAAAACTAATCATTCAGACTTAAAAACTAATCAACAAGACTTAACACATAATCAAGCAGACTTGAGAAATAATCAACCAGACTTAACACATAGTCAAGCAGACTTGAGAAATAATCAACCAGACTTAAAAAGTAATCAACAAGACTTTAAAATAGTCAACAAGACTTTAAAAACAAATCAACCAGTCGTAAAAACTAAACAACCAGACTTAAAAACTAACCAACAAGACATTGAAAAAATCAACCAGTCTTAAAAACTAAGCAAAGAGACTTAAAAAATAATCAACCAGACTTAAAAACTAATCAATCAGACTTAAAAACTGATCAACAAGACTTAAAAACTAATCAATCAGACTTAATAACTAATCAACAAGACTTAACACATAATCAAGCAGACCTGAGAAATAATCAACCAAACTTAAAAACGAATCAACCAGACTTAAGAATTCATCAACCAGACTTAAAAACTGATCAACGAGACATAAAAAATAAATAACCAGACTTAAAAACGAATAAACCAGACTTAAAAACTAATCATTCAGACTTAAAAACTAATCAACCACACTTAAAAACTAATCAAGAAGACATAAAAACTAATCAACAAGACTTAAAAACTAATCATTCAGACTTAAAAACTAATCAACAAGACTTAACACATAATCAAGCAGACTTGAGAAATAATCAACGAGACTTAAAAAATAATCAAGCAGACTTAAAAATAATCAACCAGACTTAACACATAATCAAGCAGACTTGAGATATAATCAACCACACTTAAAAACTAATCAACCAGACTTAAGAATTCATCAACCAGACTTAAGAATAATCAACGAGACTTAAGAAATAATTAACCAGACATAAAAACTAATCAACCAGACTTAAAAACTAATCAACCAGACTTTAGAAATAATCAACCAGACTTAAAAACTAATCAACAAGACTTACAAAAAATCAACAAGACTTACAAACTAATCATTCAGACTTAAAAACTAATCAACAAGACTTATCACATAATCAAGCAGACTTGAGAAATAATCAACCAGACTTAACACATAATCAAGCAGACTTGAGTAATATATAACCAGACTTAAAAACTAATCACCCAGACTTAAGAATTCATCAACAAGACCTATGAATAATCAATGAGACTTAAGAAATAATCAACCAGACTTAAAAAACTAATCAAGAAGACTTAACTAATCAACCAGACTTAAAAACTAATCAATCAGACTTAAAAACGAATCAACAAGACTTAAAAACTAATCAACCAGACTTAAAAAATAATCAACAAGACTTCAGAAATGATCAACCAGACTTAACACATAATCAAGCAGACTACAAAATAAATCAACCAGACTTAAACATAGTAATAAAACAGACTTAAAAACTAATCAAAAAGACTTAAAAACTAATCAACCAGACTTAAAACCTAATCAACAAGACTTACAAACTAATCATTCAGACTTAAAAACTAATCAACAAGACTTATCACATAATCAAGCAGACTTGAGATGTAATCAACCAGACTTAAAAACTAATCAACCAGACTTAAGAATTCATCAACCAGACTTAAGAATAATCAACGAGACTTAAGAAATAATTAACCAGACATAAAAACTAATCAACCAGACTTAAAAACTAATCAACCAGACTTTAGAAATAATCAACCAGACTTAAAAACTAATCAACAAGACTTACAAAAAATCAACCAGACTTACAAACTAATCATTCAGACTTAAAAACTAATCAACAAGACTTATCAAATAATCAAGCAGACTTGAGAAATAATCAACCAGACTTAAAACATAATCAAGCAGACTTGAGAAATAATTAACCAGACTTAAAAACTAATCACCCAGACTTAAGAATTCATCAACAAGACCTATGAATAATCATCGAGACTTAAGAAATAATCAACAAGACTTCAGAAATGATCAACCAGACTTAACACATAGTCAAGCAGACTACAAAATAAATCAACCAGACCTAAACATAGTAATAAAACAGACTTAAGAAATAATCAACCAGACTTAAAAACTAATCAACCAGACTTAAAACCTAATCAACAAGACTTTTAAAAAATCAACCAGTCTTAAAAGCTAACCAACCAGACTTAAAAACTAATCAACCAAACTTAAAAACTACTCAACAAGACTTAAAAACTAATCATTCAGACTTAAAAACTAATCAACAAGACTTAACACATAATCAAGCAGACTTGAGAAATAATCAACCAGACTTAACACATAGTCAAGCAGACTTGAGAAATAATCAACCAGACTTAAAAAGTAATCAACAAGACTTTAAAATAGTCAACAAGACTTTAAAAACAAATCAACCAGTCGTAAAAACTAAACAACCAGACTTAAAAACTAACCAACAAGACATTGAAAAAATCAACCAGTCTTAAAAACTAAGCAAAGAGACTTAAAAAATAATCAACCAGACTTAAAAACTAATCAATCAGACTTAAAAACTGATCAACAAGACTTAAAAACTAATCAATCAGACTTAATAACTAATCAACAAGACTTAACACATAATCAAGCAGACCTGAGAAATAATCAACCAAACTTAAAAACTAATCACCCAGACTTAAGAATTCATCAACAAGACCTATGAATAATCAATGAGACTTAAGAAATAATCAACCAGACTTAAAAAACTAATCAAGAAGACTTAACTAATCAACCAGACTTAAAAACTAATCAATCAGACTTAAAAACGAATCAACAAGACTTAAAAACTAATCAACCAGACTTAAAAAATAATCAACAAGACTTCAGAAATGATCAACCAGACTTAACACATAATCAAGCAGACTACAAAATAAATCAACCAGACTTAAACATAGTAATAAAACAGACTTAAAAACTAATCAAAAAGACTTAAAAACTAATCAACCAGACTTAAAACCTAATCAACAAGACTTACAAACTAATCATTCAGACTTAAAAACTAATCAACAAGACTTATCACATAATCAAGCAGACTTGAGAAATAATCAACCAGACTTAAAAAGTAATCAACAAGACTTTAAAATAGTCAACAAGACTTTAAAAACAAATCAAACAGTCTTAAAAACTAAACAGCCAGACTTAAATACTAATCAACAAAACATTGAAAAAATCAACCAGTCTTAAAAACTAAGCAAACAGACATAAAAAATAATCAACCAGACTTAAAAACTAATCAATCAGACTTACTATCTAATCAACAAGACTTGACACATAATCAAGCAGACTTGAGAAATAATCAACCAGACTTAACACATAATCAAGCAGACTTGAGAAATAATTAACCAGACTTAAAAACTAATCACCCAGACTTAAGAATTCATCAACAAGACCTATGAATAATCAACGAGACTTAAGAAATAATCAACCAGACTTAAAAATCTAATCAAGAAGACTTAACTAATCAACCAGACTTAAAAACTAATCAATCAGACTTAAAAACTACTCAACAAGACTTAACACATAATCAAGCAGACTTGAGAAATAATCAACGAGACTTCAAAAATAATCAAGCAGACTTAAAAATAATCAACCAGACTTAACACATAATCAAGCAGACTTGAGATGTAATCAACCAGACTTAAAAACTAATCAACCAGACTTAAGAATTCATCAACCAGACTTAAGAATAATCAACGAGACTTAAGAAATAATTAACCAGACATAAAAACTAATCAACCAGACTTAAAAACTAATCAACCAGACTTTAGAAATAATCAACCAGACTTAAAAACTAATCAACAAGACTTACAAAAAATCAACCAGACTTACAAACTAATCATTCAGACTTAAAAACTAATCAACAAGACTTATCAAATAATCAAGCAGACTTGAGAAATAATCAACCAGACTTAAAACATAATCAAGCAGACTTGAGAAATAATTAACCAGACTTAAAAACTAATCACCCAGACTTAAGAATTCATCAACAAGACCTATGAATAATCATCGAGACTTAAGAAATAATCAACAAGACTTCAGAAATGATCAACCAGACTTAACACATAGTCAAGCAGACTACAAAATAAATCAACCAGACCTAAACATAGTAATAAAACAGACTTAAGAAATAATCAACCAGACTTAAAAACTAATCAACCAGACTTAAAACCTAATCAACAAGACTTTTAAAAAATCAACCAGTCTTAAAAGCTAACCAACCAGACTTAAAAACTAATCAACCAAACTTAAAAACTACTCAACAAGACTTAAAAACTAATCATTCAGACTTAAAAACTAATCAACAAGACTTAACACATAATCAAGCAGACTTGAGAAATAATCAACCAGACTTAACACATAGTCAAGCAGACTTGAGAAATAATCAACCAGACTTAAAAAGTAATCAACAAGACTTTAAAATAGTCAACAAGACTTTAAAAACAAATCAACCAGTCGTAAAAACTAAACAACCAGACTTAAAAACTAACCAACAAGACATTGAAAAAATCAACCAGTCTTAAAAACTAAGCAAAGAGACTTAAAAAATAATCAACCAGACTTAAAAACTAATCAATCAGACTTAAAAACTGATCAACAAGACTTAAAAACTAATCAATCAGACTTAATAACTAATCAACAAGACTTAACACATAATCAAGCAGACCTGAGAAATAATCAACCAAACTTAAAAACGAATCAACCAGACTTAAGAATTCATCAACCAGACTTAAAAACTGATCAACGAGACATAAAAAATAAATAACCAGACTTAAAAACGAATAAACCAGACTTAAAAACTAATCATTCAGACTTAAAAACTAATCAACCACACTTAAAAACTAATCAAGAAGACATAAAAACTAATCAACAAGACTTAAAAACTAATCATTCAGACTTAAAAACTAATCAACAAGACTTAACACATAATCAAGCAGACTTGAGAAATAATCAACGAGACTTAAAAAATAATCAAGCAGACTTAAAAATAATCAACCAGACTTAACACATAATCAAGCAGACTTGAGATATAATCAACCACACTTAAAAACTAATCAACCAGACTTAAGAATTCATCAACCAGACTTAAGAATAATCAACGAGACTTAAGAAATAATTAACCAGACATAAAAACTAATCAACCAGACTTAAAAACTAATCAACCAGACTTTAGAAATAATCAACCAGACTTAAAAACTAATCAACAAGACTTACAAAAAATCAACAAGACTTACAAACTAATCATTCAGACTTAAAAACTAATCAACAAGACTTATCACATAATCAAGCAGACTTGAGAAATAATCAACCAGACTTAACACATAATCAAGCAGACTTGAGTAATATATAACCAGACTTAAAAACTAATCACCCAGACTTAAGAATTCATCAACAAGACCTATGAATAATCAATGAGACTTAAGAAATAATCAACCAGACTTAAAAAACTAATCAAGAAGACTTAACTAATCAACCAGACTTAAAAACTAATCAATCAGACTTAAAAACGAATCAACAAGACTTAAAAACTAATCAACCAGACTTAAAAAATAATCAACAAGACTTCAGAAATGATCAACCAGACTTAACACATAATCAAGCAGACTACAAAATAAATCAACCAGACTTAAACATAGTAATAAAACAGACTTAAAAACTAATCAAAAAGACTTAAAAACTAATCAACCAGACTTAAAACCTAATCAACAAGACTTACAAACTAATCATTCAGACTTAAAAACTAATCAACAAGACTTATCACATAATCAAGCAGACTTGAGATGTAATCAACCAGACTTAAAAACTAATCAACCAGACTTAAGAATTCATCAACCAGACTTAAGAATAATCAACGAGACTTAAGAAATAATTAACCAGACATAAAAACTAATCAACCAGACTTAAAAACTAATCAACCAGACTTTAGAAATAATCAACCAGACTTAAAAACTAATCAACAAGACTTACAAAAAATCAACCAGACTTACAAACTAATCATTCAGACTTAAAAACTAATCAACAAGACTTATCAAATAATCAAGCAGACTTGAGAAATAATCAACCAGACTTAAAACATAATCAAGCAGACTTGAGAAATAATTAACCAGACTTAAAAACTAATCACCCAGACTTAAGAATTCATCAACAAGACCTATGAATAATCATCGAGACTTAAGAAATAATCAACAAGACTTCAGAAATGATCAACCAGACTTAACACATAGTCAAGCAGACTACAAAATAAATCAACCAGACCTAAACATAGTAATAAAACAGACTTAAGAAATAATCAACCAGACTTAAAAACTAATCAACCAGACTTAAAACCTAATCAACAAGACTTTTAAAAAATCAACCAGTCTTAAAAGCTAACCAACCAGACTTAAAAACTAATCAACCAAACTTAAAAACTACTCAACAAGACTTAAAAACTAATCATTCAGACTTAAAAACTAATCAACAAGACTTAACACATAATCAAGCAGACTTGAGAAATAATCAACCAGACTTAACACATAGTCAAGCAGACTTGAGAAATAATCAACCAGACTTAAAAAGTAATCAACAAGACTTTAAAATAGTCAACAAGACTTTAAAAACAAATCAACCAGTCGTAAAAACTAAACAACCAGACTTAAAAACTAACCAACAAGACATTGAAAAAATCAACCAGTCTTAAAAACTAAGCAAAGAGACTTAAAAAATAATCAACCAGACTTAAAAACTAATCAATCAGACTTAAAAACTGATCAACAAGACTTAAAAACTAATCAATCAGACTTAATAACTAATCAACAAGACTTAACACATAATCAAGCAGACCTGAGAAATAATCAACCAAACTTAAAAACGAATCAACCAGACTTAAGAATTCATCAACCAGACTTAAAAACTGATCAACGAGACATAAAAAATAAATAACCAGACTTAAAAACGAATAAACCAGACTTAAAAACTAATCATTCAGACTTAAAAACTAATCAACCACACTTAAAAACTAATCAAGAAGACATAAAAACTAATCAACAAGACTTAAAAACTAATCATTCAGACTTAAAAACTAATCAACAAGACTTAACACATAATCAAGCAGACTTGAGAAATAATCAACGAGACTTAAAAAATAATCAAGCAGACTTAAAAATAATCAACCAGACTTAACACATAATCAAGCAGACTTGAGATATAATCAACCACACTTAAAAACTAATCAACCAGACTTAAGAATTCATCAACCAGACTTAAGAATAATCAACGAGACTTAAGAAATAATTAACCAGACATAAAAACTAATCAACCAGACTTAAAAACTAATCAACCAGACTTTAGAAATAATCAACCAGACTTAAAAACTAATCAACAAGACTTACAAAAAATCAACAAGACTTACAAACTAATCATTCAGACTTAAAAACTAATCAACAAGACTTATCACATAATCAAGCAGACTTGAGAAATAATCAACCAGACTTAACACATAATCAAGCAGACTTGAGTAATATATAACCAGACTTAAAAACTAATCACCCAGACTTAAGAATTCATCAACAAGACCTATGAATAATCAATGAGACTTAAGAAATAATCAACCAGACTTAAAAAACTAATCAAGAAGACTTAACTAATCAACCAGACTTAAAAACTAATCAATCAGACTTAAAAACGAATCAACAAGACTTAAAAACTAATCAACCAGACTTAAAAAATAATCAACAAGACTTCAGAAATGATCAACCAGACTTAACACATAATCAAGCAGACTACAAAATAAATCAACCAGACTTAAACATAGTAATAAAACAGACTTAAAAACTAATCAAAAAGACTTAAAAACTAATCAACCAGACTTAAAACCTAATCAACAAGACTTACAAACTAATCATTCAGACTTAAAAACTAATCAACAAGACTTATCACATAATCAAGCAGACTTGAGAAATAATCAACCAGACTTAAAAAGTAATCAACAAGACTTTAAAATAGTCAACAAGACATTAAAAACAAATCAACCAGTCTTAAAAACTAAACAGCCAGACTTAAATACTAATCAACAAAACATTGAAAAAATCAACCAGTCTTAAAAACTAAGCAAACAGACATAAAAAATAATCAACTACTTAAAAACTAATCAATCAGACTTACTATCTAATCAACAAGACTTGACACATAATCAAGCAGACTTGAGAAATAATCAACCAGACTTAACACATAATCAAGCAGACTTGAGAAATAATTAACCAGACTTAAAAACTAATCACCCAGACTTAAGAATTCATCAACAAGACCTATGAATAATCAACGAGACTTAAGAAATAATCAACCAGACTTAAAAAACTAATCAAGAAGACTTAACTAATCAACCAGACTTAAAAACTAATAAATCAGACTTAAAAACTACTCAACAAGACTTAACACATAATCAAGCAGACTTGAGAAATAATCAACGAGACTTCAAAAATAATCAAGCAGACTTAAAAATAATCAACCAGACTTAACACATAATCAAGCAGACTTGAGATGTAATCAACCAGACTTAAAAACTAATCAACCAGACTTAAGAATTCATCAACCAGACTTAAGAATAATCAACGAGACTTAAGAAATAATTAACCAGACATAAAAACTAATCAACCAGACTTAAAAACTAATCAACCAGACTTTAGAAATAATCAACCAGACTTAAAAACTAATCAACAAGACTTACAAAAAATCAACCAGACTTACAAACTAATCATTCAGACTTAAAAACTAATCAACAAGACTTATCAAATAATCAAGCAGACTTGAGAAATAATCAACCAGACTTAAAACATAATCAAGCAGACTTGAGAAATAATTAACCAGACTTAAAAACTAATCACCCAGACTTAAGAATTCATCAACAAGACCTATGAATAATCATCGAGACTTAAGAAATAATCAACAAGACTTCAGAAATGATCAACCAGACTTAACACATAGTCAAGCAGACTACAAAATAAATCAACCAGACCTAAACATAGTAATAAAACAGACTTAAGGAATAATCAACCAGACTTAAAAACTAATCAACCAGACTTAAAACCTAATCAACCAGACTTTTAAAAAAATCAACCAGTCTTAAAAGCTAACCAACCAGACTTAAAAACTAATCAACCAAACTTAAAAACTACTCAACAAGACTTAAAAACTAATCATTCAGACTTAAAAACTAATCAACAAGACTTAACACATAATCAAGCAGACTTGAGAAATAATCAACCAGACTTAACACATAGTCAAGCAGACTTGAGAAATAATCAACCAGACTTAAAAAGTAATCAACAAGACTTTAAAATAGTCAACAAGACTTTAAAAACAAATCAACCAGTCGTAAAAACTAAACAACCAGACTTAAAAACTAACCAACAAGACATTGAAAAAATCAACCAGTCTTAAAAACTAAGCAAAGAGACTTAAAAAATAATCAACCAGACTTAAAAACTAATCAATCAGACTTAAAAACTGATCAACAAGACTTAAAAACTAATCAATCAGACTTAATAACTAATCAACAAGACTTAACACATAATCAAGCAGACCTGAGAAATAATCAACCAAACTTAAAAACGAATCAACCAGACTTAAGAATTCATCAACCAGACTTAAAAACTGATCAACGAGACATAAAAAATAAATAACCAGACTTAAAAACGAATAAACCAGACTTAAAAACTAATCATTCAGACTTAAAAACTAATCAACCACACTTAAAAACTAATCAAGAAGACATAAAAACTAATCAACAAGACTTAAAAACTAATCATTCAGACTTAAAAACTAATCAACAAGACTTAACACATAATCAAGCAGACTTGAGAAATAATCAACGAGACTTAAAAAATAATCAAGCAGACTTAAAAATAATCAACCAGACTTAACACATAATCAAGCAGACTTGAGATATAATCAACCACACTTAAAAACTAATCAACCAGACTTAAGAATTCATCAACCAGACTTAAGAATAATCAACGAGACTTAAGAAATTATTAACCAGACATAAAAACTAATCAACCAGACTTAAAAACTAATCAACCAGACTTTAGAAATAATCAACCAGACTTAAAAACTAATCAACAAGACTTACAAAAAATCAACAAGACTTACAAACTAATCATTCAGACTTAAAAACTAATCAACAAGACTTATCACATAATCAAGCAGACTTGAGAAATAATCAACCAGACTTAACACATAATCAAGCAGACTTGAGTAATAATTAACCAGACTTAAAAACTAATCACCCAGACTTAAGAATTCATCAACAAGACCTATGAATAATCAATGAGACTTAAGAAATAATCAACCAGACTTAAAAAACTAATCAAGAAGACTTAACTAATCAACCAGACTTAAAAACTAATCAATCAGACTTAAAAACGAATCAACAAGACTTAAAAACTAATCAACCAGACTTAAAAAATAATCAACAAGACTTCAGAAATGATCAACCAGACTTAACACATAATCAAGCAGACTACAAAATAAATCAACCAGACTTAAACATAGTAATAAAACAGACTTAAAAACTAATCAAAAAGACTTAAAAACTAATCAACCAGACTTAAAACCTAATCAACAAGACTTACAAACTAATCATTCAGACTTAAAAACTAATCAACAAGACTTATCACATAATCAAGCAGACTTGAGAAATAATCAACCAGACTTAAAAAGTAATCAACAAGACTTTAAAATAGTCAACAAGACTTTAAAAACAAATCAACCAGTCTTAAAAACTAAACAGCCAGACTTAAATACTAATCAACAAAACATTGAAAAAATCAACCAGTCTTAAAAACTAAGCAAACAGACTTACTATCTAATCAACAAGACTTGACACATAATCAAGCAGACTTGAGAAATAATCAACCAGACTTAACACATAATCAAGCAGACTTGAGAAATAATTAACCAGACTTGAAAACTAATCACCCAGACTTAAGAATTCATCAACAAGACCTATGAATAATCAACGAGACTTAAGAAATAATCAACCAGACTTAAAAAACTAATCAAGAAGACTTAACTAATCAACCAGACTTAAAAACTAATCAATCAGACTTAAAAACTACTCAACAAGACTTAACACATAATCAAGCAGACTTGAGAAATAATCAACGAGACTTCAAAAATAATCAAGCAGACTTAAAAATAATCAACCAGACTTAACACATAATCAAGCAGACTTGAGATGTAATCAACCAGACTTAAAAACTAATCAACCAGACTTAAGAATTCATCAACCAGACTTAAGAATAATCAACGAGACTTAAGAAATAATTAACCAGACATAAAAACTAATCAACCAGACTTAAAAACTAATCAACCAGACTTTAGAAATAATCAACCAGACTTAAAAACTAATCAACAAGACTTACAAAAAATCAACCAGACTTACAAACTAATCATTCAGACTTAAAAACTAATCAACAAGACTTATCAAATAATCAAGCAGACTTGAGAAATAATCAACCAGACTTAAAACATAATCAAGCAGACTTGAGAAATAATTAACCAGACTTAAAAACTAATCACCCAGACTTAAGAATTCATCAACAAGACCTATGAATAATCATCGAGACTTAAGAAATAATCAACAAGACTTCAGAAATGATCAACCAGACTTAACACATAGTCAAGCAGACTACAAAATAAATCAACCAGACCTAAACATAGTAATAAAACAGACTTAAGAAATAATCAACCAGACTTAAAAACTAATCAACCAGACTTAAAACCTAATCAACCAGACTTTTAAAAAAATCAACCAGTCTTAAAAGCTAACCAACCAGACTTAAAAACTAATCAACCAAACTTAAAAACTACTCAACAAGACTTAAAAACTAATCATTCAGACTTAAAAACTAATCAACAAGACTTAACACATAATCAAGCAGACTTGAGAAATAATCAACCAGACTTAACACATAGTCAAGCAGACTTGAGAAATAATCAACCAGACTTAAAAAGTAATCAACAAGACTTTAAAATAGTCAACAAGACTTTAAAAACAAATCAACCAGTCGTAAAAACTAAACAACCAGACTTAAAAACTAACCAACAAGACATTGAAAAAATCAACCAGTCTTAAAAACTAAGCAAAGAGACTTAAAAAATAATCAACCAGACTTAAAAACTAATCAATCAGACTTAAAAACTGATCAACAAGACTTAAAAACTAATCAATCAGACTTAATAACTAATCAACAAGACTTAACACATAATCAAGCAGACCTGAGAAATAATCAACCAAACTTAAAAACGAATCAACCAGACTTAAGAATTCATCAACCAGACTTAAAAACTGATCAACGAGACATAAAAAATAAATAACCAGACTTAAAAACGAATAAACCAGACTTAAAAACTAATCATTCAGACTTAAAAACTAATCAACCACACTTAAAAACTAATCAAGAAGACATAAAAACTAATCAACAAGACTTAAAAACTAATCATTCAGACTTAAAAACTAATCAACAAGACTTAACACATAATCAAGCAGACTTGAGAAATAATCAACGAGACTTAAAAAATAATCAAGCAGACTTAAAAATAATCAACCAGACTTAACACATAATCAAGCAGACTTGAGATATAATCAACCACACTTAAAAACTAATCAACCAGACTTAAGAATTCATCAACCAGACTTAAGAATAATCAACGAGACTTAAGAAATAATTAACCAGACATAAAAACTAATCAACCAGACTTAAAAACTAATCAACCAGACTTTAGAAATAATCAACCAGACTTAAAAACTAATCAACAAGACTTACAAAAAATCAACAAGACTTACAAACTAATCATTCAGACTTAAAAACTAATCAACAAGACTTATCACATAATCAAGCAGACTTGAGAAATAATCAACCAGACTTAACACATAATCAAGCAGACTTGAGTAATAATTAACCAGACTTAAAAACTAATCACCCAGACTTAAGAATTCATCAACAAGACCTATGAATAATCAATGAGACTTAAGAAATAATCAACCAGACTTAAAAAACTAATCAAGAAGACTTAACTAATCAACCAGACTTAAAAACTAATCAATCAGACTTAAAAACGAATCAACAAGACTTAAAAACTAATCAACCAGACTTAAAAAATAATCAACAAGACTTCAGAAATGATCAACCAGACTTAACACATAATCAAGCAGACTACAAAATAAATCAACCAGACTTAAACATAGTAATAAAACAGACTTAAAAACTAATCAAAAAGACTTAAAAACTAATCAACCAGACTTAAAACCTAATCAACAAGACTTACAAACTAATCATTCAGACTTAAAAACTAATCAACAAGACTTATCACATAATCAAGCAGACTTGAGAAATAATCAACCAGACTTAAAAAGTAATCAACAAGACTTTAAAATAGTCAACAAGACTTTAAAAACAAATCAACCAGTCTTAAAAACTAAACAGCCAGACTTAAATACTAATCAACAAAACATTGAAAAAATCAACCAGTCTTAAAAACTAAGCAAACAGACTTACTATCTAATCAACAAGACTTGACACATAATCAAGCAGACTTGAGAAATAATCAACCAGACTTAACACATAATCAAGCAGACTTGAGAAATAATTAACCAGACTTGAAAACTAATCACCCAGACTTAAGAATTCATCAACAAGACCTATGAATAATCAACGAGACTTAAGAAATAATCAACCAGACTTAAAAAACTAATCAAGAAGACTTAACTAATCAACCAGACTTAAAAACTAATCAATCAGACTTAAAAACTACTCAACAAGACTTAACACATAATCAAGCAGACTTGAGAAATAATCAACGAGACTTCAAAAATAATCAAGCAGACTTAAAAATAATCAACCAGACTTAACACATAATCAAGCAGACTTGAGATGTAATCAACCAGACTTAAAAACTAATCAACCAGACTTAAGAATTCATCAACCAGACTTAAGAATAATCAACGAGACTTAAGAAATAATTAACCAGACATAAAAACTAATCAACCAGACTTAAAAACTAATCAACCAGACTTTAGAAATAATCAACCAGACTTAAAAACTAATCAACAAGACTTACAAAAAATCAACCAGACTTACAAACTAATCATTCAGACTTAAAAACTAATCAACAAGACTTATCAAATAATCAAGCAGACTTGAGAAATAATCAACCAGACTTAAAACATAATCAAGCAGACTTGAGAAATAATTAACCAGACTTAAAAACTAATCACCCAGACTTAAGAATTCATCAACAAGACCTATGAATAATCATCGAGACTTAAGAAATAATCAACAAGACTTCAGAAATGATCAACCAGACTTAACACATAATCAAGCAGACTACAAAATAAATCAACCAGACCTAAACATAGTAATAAAACAGACTTAAGAAATAATCAACCAGACTTAAAAACTAATCAACCAGACTTAAAACCTAATCAACAAGACTTTAAAAAAAATCAACCAGTCTTAAAAGCTAACCAACCAGACTTAAAAACTAATCAACCAAACTTAAAAACTACTCAACAAGACTTAAAAACTAATCATTCAGACTTAAAAACTAATCAACAAGACTTAACACATAATCAAGCAGACTTGAGAAATAATCAACCAGACTTAACACATAGTCAAGCAGACTTGAGAAATAATCAACCAGACTTAAAAAGTAATCAACAAGACTTTAAAATAGTCAACAAGACTTTAAAAACAAATCAACCAGTCGTAAAAACTAAACAACCAGACTTAAAAACTAACCAACAAGACATTGAAAAAATCAACCAGTCTTAAAAACTAAGCAAAGAGACTTAAAAAATAATCAACCAGACTTAAAAACTAATCAATCAGACTTAAAAACTGATCAACAAGACTTAAAAACTAATCAATCAGACTTAATAACTAATCAACAAGACTTAACACATAATCAAGCAGACCTGAGAAATAATCAACCAAACTTAAAAACGAATCAACCAGACTTAAGAATTCATCAACCAGACTTAAAAACTGATCAACGAGACATAAAAAATAAATAACCAGACTTAAAAACGAATAAACCAGACTTAAAAACTAATCATTCAGACTTAAAAACTAATCAACCACACTTAAAAACTAATCAAGAAGACATAAAAACTAATCAACAAGACTTAAAAACTAATCATTCAGACTTAAAAACTAATCAACAAGACTTAACACATAATAGAGCAGACTTGAGAAATAATCAACGAGACTTAAAAAATAATCAAGCAGACTTAAAAATAATCAACCAGACTTAACACATAATCAAGCAGACTTGAGATATAATCAACCACACTTAAAAACTAATCAACCAGACTTAAGAATTCATCAACCAGACTTAAGAATAATCAACGAGACTTAAGAAATAATTAACCAGACATAAAAACTAATCAACCAGACTTAAAAACTAATCAACCAGACTTTAGAAATAATCAACCAGACTTAAAAACTAATCAACAAGACTTACAAAAAATCAACAAGACTTACAAACTAATCATTCAGACTTAAAAACTAATCAACAAGACTTATCACATAATCAAGCAGACTTGAGAAATAATCAACCAGACTTAACACATAATCAAGCAGACTTGAGAAATAATTAACCAGACTTAAAAACTAATCACCCAGACTTAAGAATTCATCAACAAGACCTATGAATAATCAACGAGACTTAAGAAATAATCAACCAGACTTAAAAAACTAATCAAGAAGACTTAAGTAATCAACCAGACTTAAAAACTAATCAATCAGACTTAAAAACTACTCAACAAGACTTAACACATAATCAAGCAGACTTGAGAAATAATCAACGAGACTTAAAAAATAATCAAGCAGACTTAAAAATAATCAACCAGACTTAACACATAATCAAGCAGACTTGAGATATAATCAACCAGACTTAAAAACTAATCAACCAGACTTAAGAATTCATCAACCAGACTTAAGAATAATCAACGAGACTTAAGAAATAATTAACCAGACATAAAAACTAATCAACCAGACTTAAAAACTAATCAACCAGACTTTAGAAATAATCAACCAGACTTAAAAACTAATCAACAAGACTTACAAAAAATCAACCAGACTGACAAACTAATCATTCACACTTAAAAACTAATCAACAAGACTTATCAAATAATCAAGCAGACTTGAGAAATAATCAACCAGACTTAAAACATAATCAAGCAGACTTGAGAAATAATAAACCAGACTTAAAAACTAATCACCCAGACTTAAGAATTCATAAACAAGACCTATTAATAATCAACGAGACTTAAGAAATAATCAACCAGACTTAAAAACTAATCAAGAAGACTTAACTAATCAACCAGTCTTAAAAACTAAGCAAAGAGACTTAAAAAATAATCAACCAGACTTAAAAACTAATCAATCAGACTTAAAAACTGATCAACAAGACTTAAAAACTAATCAATCAGACTTAATAACTAATCAACAAGACTTAACACATAATCAAGCAGACCTGAGAAATAATCAACCAAACTTAAAAACGAATCAACCAGACTTAAGAATTCATCAACCAGACTTAAAAACTGATCAACGAGACATAAAAAATAAATAACCAGACTTAAAAACGAATAAACCAGACTTAAAAACTAATCATTCAGACTTAAAACTAATCAACCACACTTAAAAACTAATCAAGAAGACATAAAAACTAATCAACAAGACTTAAAAACTAATCATTCAGACTTAAAAACTAATCAACAAGACTTAACACATAATCAAGCAGACTTGAGAAATAATCAACGAGACTTAAAAAATAATCAAGCAGACTTAAAAATAATCAACCAGACTTAACACATAATCAAGCAGACTTGAGATATAATCAACCACACTTAAAAACTAATCAACCAGACTTAAGAATTCATCAACCAGACTTAAGAATAATCAACGAGACTTAAGAAATAATTAACCAGACATAAAAACTAATCAACCAGACTTAAAAACTAATCAACCAGACTTTAGAAATAATCAACCAGACTTAAAAACTAATCAACAAGACTTACAAAAAATCAACAAGACTTACAAACTAATCATTCAGACTTAAAAACTAATCAACAAGACTTATCACATAATCAAGCAGACTTGAGAAATAATCAACCAGACTTAACACATAATCAAGCAGACTTGAGAAATAATTAACCAGACTTAAAAACTAATCACCCAGACTTAAGAATTCATCAACAAGACCTATGAATAATCAACGAGACTTAAGAAATAATCAACCAGACTTAAAAAACTAATCAAGAAGACCTAAGTAATCAACCAGACTTAAAAACTAATCAATCAGACTTAAAAACTACTCAACAAGACTTAACACATAATCAAGCAGACTTGAGAAATAATCAACGAGACTTAAAAAATAATCAAGCAGACTTAAAAATAATCAACCAGACTTAACACATAATCAAGCAGACTTGAGATATAATCAACCAGACTTAAAAACTAATCAACCAGACTTAAGAATTCATCAACCAGACTTAAGAATAATCAACGAGACTTAAGAAATAATTAACCAGACATAAAAACTAATCAACCAGACTTAAAAACTAATCAACCAGACTTTAGAAATAATCAACCAGACTTAAAAACTAATCAACAAGACTTACAAAAAATCAACCAGACTGACAAACTAATCATTCACACTTAAAAACTAATCAACAAGACTTATCAAATAATCAAGCAGACTTGAGAAATAATCAACCAGACTTAAAACATAATCAAGCAGACTTGAGAAATAATAAACCAGACTTAAAAACTAATCACCCAGACTTAAGAATTCATAAACAAGACCTATTAATAATCAACGAGACTTAAGAAATAATCAACCAGACTTAAAAACTAATCAAGAAGACTTAACTAATCAATCAGACTTAAAAAATAATCAACAAGACTTCAGAAATGATCAACCAGGCTTAACACATAATCAAGCAGACTACAAAATAAATCAACCAGACTTAAACATAGTAATAAAACAGACTTACAAACTAATCAAAAAGACTTAAAAACTAATCAACCAGACTTAAAACCAAATCAACAAGACTTTAAAAAAAATCAACTAGTCTTAAAAGCAAACCTACCAGACTTAAAAACTAATCAAACAAACTTAAAAACTACTCAACAAGACTTACAAACTAATCATTCAGACTTAAAAACTAATCAACAAGACTTAACACATAATCAAGCAGACTTGAGAAATAATCAACCAGACTTTACACATAATCAAGCAGATTTGAGAAATAATCAACCAGACTTAAAAAGTAATCAACAAGACTTTAAAATAGTCAACAAGACTTTAAAAACAAATCAACCAGTCTTAAAAACTAAACAACCAGACTTAAAAACTAATCCACAAGACATTGAAAAAATCAACCAGTCTTAAAAACTAAGCAAAAAGACTTAAAAAATAATCAACCAGACTTAAAAACCAATCAATCAGACTTAAAAACTGATCAACAAGACTTAAAAACTAATCAATCAGACTTAATAACTAATCAACAAGACTTAACACATAATCAAGCAGACCTGAGAAATAATCAACCAAACTTAAAAACGAATCAACCAGACTTAAGAATTCATCAACCAGACTTAAGAATAATCAACCAGACTTAAAAACTAATCAACCAGACATAAAAAATAATCAACCAGACTTAAAAACGAATAAACCAGACTTAAAAACTAATCATTCAGACTTAAAAACTAATCAACCACAATTAAAAACTAATCAAGAAGACATAAAAACTAATCAACAAGACTTAAAAACTAATCAACAAGACTTAAAAACTAATCAACAAGACTTAACACATAATCAAGCAGACTTGAGAAATAATCAACGAGACTTAAAAAATAATCAAGCAGACTTAAAAATAATCAACCAGACTTAACACATAATCAAGCAGACTTGAGATATAATCAACCACACTTAAAAACTAATCAACCAGACTTAAGAATTCATCAACCAGACTTAAGAATAATCAACGAGACTTAAGAAATAATTAACCACACATAAAAACTAATCAACCAGACTTAAAAACTAATCAACCAGACTTTAGAAATAATCAACCAGACTTAAAAACTAATCAACAAGACTTACAAAAAATCAACCAGGATTAAAAACTAATCAAGAAGACTTAAAAAATAATCAACCAGACCTAAAAATAATCAACCAGACTTAACACATAATCAAGCAGACTTAAAAATAATCAACAAGACTTCAGAAATGATCAACCAGACTCAACACATAATCAGGCAGATTTAAAAATAAATCAACCAGACTTAAACATAATAATAAAACAGACTAAAAACTAATCAAAAAGACTTAAAAACTAATCAACCAGACTTAAAAACTAATCAACAAGACTTAAAAACTAATCATTCAGACTTAAAAACTAATCAACAAGACTTAACACATAATCAAGCAGACTTGAGAAATAATCAACCAGACTTTACACATAATCAAGCAGACTTGAGAAATAATCAACCAGACTTAAAAAGTAATCAACAAGACTTTAAAATAGTCAACAAGACTTTAAAAACAAATCAACCAGTCTTAAAAACTAAACAACCAGACTTAAAAACTAATCAACAAGACATTGAAAAAATCAACCAGTCTTAAAAACTAAGCAAAAAGACTTAAAAAATAATCAACCAGACTTAAAAACCAATCAATCAGACTTAAAAACTGATCAACAAGACTTAAAAACTAATCAATCAGACTTAATAACTAATCAACAAGACTTAACACATAATCAAGCAGACCTGAGAAATAATCAACCAAACTTAAAACGAATCAACCAGACTTAAGAATTCATCAACCAGACTTAAGAATAATCAACCAGACTTAAAAACTAATCAACCAGACATAAAAAATAATCAACCAGACTTAAAAACGAATAAACCAGACTTAAAAACTAATCATTCAGACTTAAAAACTAATCAACCACACTTAAAAACTAATCAAGAAGACATAAAAACTAATCAACAAGACTTAAAAACTAATCAACAAGACTTAAAAGCTAATCAACAAGACTTAACACATAATCAAGCAGACTTGAGAAATAATCAACGAGACTTAAAAAATAATCAAGCAGACTTATAAAATAATCAACCAGACTTAAGAATTCATCAACCAGACTTAAGAATAATCAACGAGACTTAAGAAATAATTAACCAGACATAAAAACTAATCAACCAGACTTAAAAACTAATCAACCATACTTTAGAAATAATCAACCAGACTTAAAAACTAATCAACAAGACTTAACACATAATCAAGCAGACTTGAGAAATAATAAACCAGACTTAAAAACTAATCACCCAGACTTAAGAATTCATCAACAAGACCTAAGAATAATCAACCAGACTTAAAAACTAATCAAGAAGACTTAACTAATCAACCAGACTTAAAAACCAGTCAATCAGACTAAAAAGCTAATCAACAAGACTCTAAAAAAATCAACCAGTCTTAAAAACTAATCAAGAAGACTTAAAAAATAATCAACCACACTTAAAAACTAATCAAGAAGACATAAAAACTAATCAACAAGACTTAAAAACTAATCATTCAGACTTAAAAACTTATCAACAAGACTTAACACATAATCAAGCAGACTTGAGAAATAAACAACGAGACTTAAAAAATAATCAAGCAGACTTAAAAATAATCAACCAGACTTAACACATAATCAAGCAAACTTGAGATATAATCAACCAGACTTAAAAACTAATCAACCAGACTTAAGAATTCATCAACAAGACCTAAGAATAATCAACCAGACTTAAAAACTAATCAAGGAGACTTAACTAATCAACCAGACTAAAAAACTAATCAATCAGACTAAAAAGCTAATCAACAAGACTGTAAAAAAATCAACCAGTCTTAAAAACTAATCATTCAGACTTAAAAACTAATCAACCACACTTAAAAACTAATCAAGAAGACATAAAAACTAATCAACAATACTTAAAAACTAATCATTCAGACTTAAAAACTAATCAACAAGACTTAACACATAATCAAGCAGACTTGAGAAATAATCAACGAGACTTAAAAAATAATCAAGCAGACTTAAAAATAATCAACCAGACTTAACACATAATCAAGCAGACTTGAGATATAATCAACCAGACTTAAAAACTAATCAACCAGACTTAAGAATTCATCAACCAGACTTAAGAATAATCAACGAGACTTAAGAAATAATTAACCAGACATAAAAACCAATCAACAAGACTTACAAAAAATCAACAAGACTTACAAACTAATCATTCAGACTTAAAAACTAATCAACAAGACTTATCACATAATCAAGCAGACTTGAGAAATAATCAACCAGACTTAACACATAATCAAGCAGACTTGAGAAATAATTAACCAGACTTAAAAACTAATCACCCAGACTTAAGAATTCATCAACAAGACCTATGAATAATCAACGAGACTTAAGAAATAATCAACCAGACTTAAAAAACTAATCAAGAAGACTTAAGTAATCAACCAGACTTAAAAACTAATCAATCAGACTTAAAAACTACTCAACAAGACTTAACACATAATCAAGCAGACTTGAGAAATAATCAACGAGACTTAAAAAATAATCAAGCAGACTTAAAAATAATCAACCAGACTTAACACATAATCAAGCAGACTTGAGATATAATCAACCAGACTTAAAAACTAATCAACCAGACTTAAGAATTCATCAACCAGACTTAAGAATAATCAACGAGACTTAAGAAATAATTAACCAGACATAAAAACTAATCAACCAGACTTAAAAACTAATCAACCAGACTTTAGAAATAATCAACCAGACTTAAAAACTAATCAACAAGACTTACAAAAAATCAACCAGACTGACAAACTAATCATTCACACTTAAAAACTAATCAACAAGACTTATCAAATAATCAAGCAGACTTGAGAAATAATCAACCAGACTTAAAACATAATCAAGCAGACTTGAGAAATAATAAACCAGACTTAAAAACTAATCACCCAGACTTAAGAATTCATAAACAAGACCTATTAATAATCAACGAGACTTAAGAAATAATCAACCAGACTTAAAAACTAATCAAGAAGACTTAACTAATCAATCAGACTTAAAAAATAATCAACAAGACTTCAGAAATGATCAACCAGGCTTAACACATAATCAAGCAGACTACAAAATAAATCAACCAGACTTAAACATAGTAATAAAACAGACTTACAAACTAATCAAAAAGACTTAAAAACTAATCAACCAGACTTAAAACCAAATCAACAAGACTTTAAAAAAAATCAACCAGTCTTAAAAGCAAACCTACCAGACTTAAAAACTAATCAACCAAACTTAAAAACTACTCAACAAGACTTACAAACTAATCATTCAGACTTAAAAACTAATCAACAAGACTTAACACATAATCAAGCAGACTTGAGAAATAATCAACCAGACTTTACACATAATCAAGCAGATTTGAGAAATAATCAACCAGACTTAAAAAGTAATCAACAAGACTTTAAAATAGTCAACAAGACTTTAAAAACAAATCAACCAGTCTTAAAAACTAAACAACCAGACTTAAAAACTAATCCACAAGACATTGAAAAAATCAACCAGTCTTAAAAACTAAGCAAAAAGACTTAAAAAATAATCAACCAGACTTAAAAACCAATCAATCAGACTTAAAAACTGATCAACAAGACTTAAAAACTAATCAATCAGACTTAATAACTAATCAACAAGACTTAACACATAATCAAGCAGACCTGAGAAATAATCAACCAAACTTAAAAACGAATCAACCAGACTTAAGAATTCATCAACCAGACTTAAGAATAATCAACCAGACTTAAAAACTAATCAACCAGACATAAAAAATAATCAACCAGACTTAAAAACGAATAAACCAGACTTAAAAACTAATCATTCAGACTTAAAAACTAATCAACCACAATTAAAAACTAATCAAGAAGACATAAAAACTAATCAACAAGACTTAAAAACTAATCAACAAGACTTAAAAACTAATCAACAAGACTTAACACATAATCAAGCAGACTTGAGAAATAATCAACGAGACTTAAAAAATAATCAAGCAGACTTAAAAATAATCAACCAGACTTAACACATAATCAAGCAGACTTGAGATATAATCAACCACACTTAAAAACTAATCAACCAGACTTAAGAATTCATCAACCAGACTTAAGAATAATCAACGAGACTTAAGAAATAATTAACCACACATAAAAACTAATCAACCAGACTTAAAAACTAATCAACCAGACTTTAGAAATAATCAACCAGACTTAAAAACTAATCAACAAGACTTACAAAAAATCAACCAGGATTAAAAACTAATCAAGAAGACTTAAAAAATAATCAACCAGACCTAAAAATAATCAACCAGACTTAACACATAATCAAGCAGACTTAAAAATAATCAACAAGACTTCAGAAATGATCAACCAGACTCAACACATAATCAGGCAGATTTAAAAATAAATCAACCAGACTTAAACATAATAATAAAACAGACTAAAAACTAATCAAAAAGACTTAAAAACTAATCAACCAGACTTAAAAACTAATCAACAAGACTTAAAAACTAATCATTCAGACTTAAAAACTAATCAACAAGACTTAACACATAATCAAGCAGACTTGAGAAATAATCAACCAGACTTTACACATAATCAAGCAGACTTGAGAAATAATCAACCAGACTTAAAAAGTAATCAACAAGACTTTAAAATAGTCAACAAGACTTTAAAAACAAATCAACCAGTCTTAAAAACTAAACAACCAGACTTAAAAACTAATCAACAAGACATTGAAAAAATCAACCAGTCTTAAAAACTAAGCAAAAAGACTTAAAAAATAATCAACCAGACTTAAAAACCAATCAATCAGACTTAAAAACTGATCAACAAGACTTAAAAACTAATCAATCAGACTTAATAACTAATCAACAAGACTTAACACATAATCAAGCAGACCTGAGAAATAATCAACCAAACTTAAAACGAATCAACCAGACTTAAGAATTCATCAACCAGACTTAAGAATAATCAACCAGACTTAAAAACTAATCAACCAGACATAAAAAATAATCAACCAGACTTAAAAACGAATAAACCAGACTTAAAAACTAATCATTCAGACTTAAAAACTAATCAACCACACTTAAAAACTAATCAAGAAGACATAAAAACTAATCAACAAGACTTAAAAACTAATCAACAAGACTTAAAAGCTAATCAACAAGACTTAACACATAATCAAGCAGACTTGAGAAATAATCAACGAGACTTAAAAAATAATCAAGCAGACTTATAAAATAATCAACCAGACTTAAGAATTCATCAACCAGACTTAAGAATAATCAACGAGACTTAAGAAATAATTAACCAGACATAAAAACTAATCAACCAGACTTAAAAACTAATCAACCATACTTTAGAAATAATCAACCAGACTTAAAAACTAATCAACAAGACTTAACACATAATCAAGCAGACTTGAGAAATAATAAACCAGACTTAAAAACTAATCACCCAGACTTAAGAATTCATCAACAAGACCTAAGAATAATCAACCAGACTTAAAAACTAATCAAGAAGACTTAACTAATCAACCAGACTTAAAAACCAGTCAATCAGACTAAAAAGCTAATCAACAAGACTCTAAAAAAATCAACCAGTCTTAAAAACTAATCAAGAAGACTTAAAAAATAATCAACCACACTTAAAAACTAATCAAGAAGACATAAAAACTAATCAACAAGACTTAAAAACTAATCATTCAGACTTAAAAACTTATCAACAAGACTTAACACATAATCAAGCAGACTTGAGAAATAATCAACGAGACTTAAAAAATAATCAAGCAGACTTAAAAATAATCAACCAGACTTAACACATAATCAAGCAAACTTGAGATATAATCAACCAGACTTAAAAACTAATCAACCAGACTTAAGAATTCATCAACAAGACCTAAGAATAATCAACCAGACTTAAAAACTAATCAAGGAGACTTAACTAATCAACCAGACTAAAAAACTAATCAATCAGACTAAAAAGCTAATCAACAAGACTGTAAAAAAATCAACCAGTCTTAAAAACTAATCATTCAGACTTAAAAACTAATCAACCACACTTAAAAACTAATCAAGAAGACATAAAAACTAATCAACAATACTTAAAAACTAATCATTCAGACTTAAAAACTAATCAACAAGACTTAACACATAATCAAGCAGACTTGAGAAATAATCAACGAGACTTAAAAAATAATCAAGCAGACTTAAAAATAATCAACCAGACTTAACACATAATCAAGCAGACTTGAGATATAATCAACCAGACTTAAAAACTAATCAACCAGACTTAAGAATTCATCAACCAGACTTAAGAATAATCAACGAGACTTAAGAAATAATTAACCAGACATAAAAACCAATCAACAAGACTTACAAAAAATCAACCAGACTTACAAACTAATCATTCAGACTTAAAAACTAATCAACAAGACTTATCAAATAATCAAGCAGACTTGAGAAATAATCAACCAGACTTAAAACATAATCAAGCAGACTTGAGAAATAATTAACCAGACTTAAAAACTAATCACCCAGACTTAAGAATTCATAAACAAGACCTATGAATAATCAACGAGACTTAAGAAATAATCAACCAGACTTAAAAACTAATCAAGAAGACTTAACTAATCAATCAGACTTAAAAAGGAATCAATAAGACTTAAAAACTAATCAACCAGACTTAAAAAATAATCAACAAGACTTCAGAAATGATCAACCAGGCTTAACACATAATCAAGCAGACTACAAAATAAATCAACCAGACTTAAACATAGTAATAAAACAGACTGACAAACTAATCAAAAAGACTTAAAAACTAATCAACCAGACTTAAAACCAAATCAACAAGACTTTAAAAAAATCAACCAGTCTTAAAAGCTAACCAACCAGACTTAAAAACTAATCAACCAAACTTAAAAACTACTCAACAAGACTTAAAAACTAATCATTCAGACTTAAAAACTAATCAACAAGACTTAACACATAATCAAGCAGACTTGAGAAATAATCAACCAGACTTTACACATAATCAAGCAGACTTGAGAAATAATCAACCAGACTTAAAAAGTAATCAACAAGACTTTAAAATAGTCAACAAGACTTTAAAAACAAATCAACCAGTCTTAAAAACTAAACAGCCAGACTTAAAAACTAATCAACAAGACATTGAAAAAATCAACCAGTCTTAAAAACTAAGCAAAAAGACTTAAAAAATAATCAACCAGACTTAAAAACCAATCAATCAGACTTAAAAACTGATCAACAAGACTTAAAAACTAAACAATAAGACTTAATAACTAATCAACAAGACTTAACACATAATCAAGCAGACCTGAGAAATAATCATCCAAACTTAAAAACGAATCAACCAGACTTAAGAATTCATCAACCAGACTTAAGAATAATCAACCAGACTTAAAAACTAATCAACCAGACATAAAAAATAATAAACCAGACTTAAAAACGAATAAACCAGACTTAAAAACTAAACATTCAGACTTAAAAACTAATCAACCACACTTAAAAACTAATCAAGAAGACATAAAAACTAATCAACAAGACTTAAAAACTAATCAACAAGACTTAAAAACTAATCAACAAGACTTAACACATAATCAAGCAGACTTGAGAAATAATTAACCAGACTTAAAAACTAATCACCCAGACTTAAGAATTCATCAACAAGACCTAAGAATAATCAACCAGACTTAAAAACTAATCAAGAAGACTTAACTAATCAACCAGACTAAAAAACTAATCAATCAGACTAAAAAGCTAATCAACAAGACTGTAAAAAAATCAACCAGTCTTAAAAACTAATCATTCAGACTTAAAAACTAATCAACCACACTTAAAAACTAATCAAGAAGACATAAAAACTAATCAACAAGACTTAAAAACTAATCATTCAGACTTAAAAACTAATCAACAAGACTTAACACATAATCAAGCAGACTTGAGAAATAATCAACGACACTTAAAAAATAATCAAGCAGACTTAAAAATAATCAACCAGACTTAACACATAATCAAGCAGACTTGAGATATAATCAACCAGACTTAAAAACTAATCAACCAGACTTAAGAATTCATCAACCAGACTTAAGAATAATCAACGAGACTTAAGAAATAATTAACCAGACATAAAAACCAATCAACAAGACTTACAAAAAATCAACCAGACTTACAAACTAATCATTCAGACTTAAAAACTAATCAACAAGACTTATCAAATAATCAAGCAGACTTGAGAAATAATCAACCAGACTTAAAACATAATCAAGCAGACTTGAGAAATAATTAACCAGACTTAAAAACTAATCACCCAGACTTAAGAATTCATAAACAAGACCTATGAATAATCAACGAGACTTAAGAAATAATCAACCAGACTTAAAAACTAATCAAGAAGACTTAACTAATCAATCAGACTTAAAAAGGAATCAATAAGACTTAAAAACTAATCAACCAGACTTAAAAAATAATCAACAAGACTTCAGAAATGATCAACCAGGCTTAACACATAATCAAGCAGACTACAAAATAAATCAACCAGACTTAAACATAGTAATAAAACAGACTGACAAACTAATCAAAAAGACTTAAAAACTAATCAACCAGACTTAAAACCAAATCAACAAGACTTTAAAAAAAATCAACCAGTCTTAAAAGCTAACCAACCAGACTTAAAAACTAATCAACCAAACTTAAAAACTACTCAACAAGACTTAAAAACTAATCATTCAAACTTAAAAACTAATCAACAAGACTTAACACATAATCAAGCAGACTTGAGAAATAATCAACCAGACTTAAGAATTCATCCACCAGACTTAAGAATAATCAACGAGACTTAAGAAATAATTAACCAGACATAAAAACCAATCAACAAGACTTACAAAAAATCAACCAGACTTACAAACTAATCATTCAGACTTAAAAACTAATCAACAAGACTTATCAAATAATCAAGCAGACTTGAGAAATAATCAACCAGACTTAAAACATAATCAAGCAGACTTGAGAAATAATTAACCAGACTTAAAAACTAATCACCCAGACTTAAGAATTCATAAACAAGACCTATGAATAATCAACGAGACTTAAGAAATAATCAACCAGACTTAAAAACTAATCAAGAAGACTTAACTAATCAATCAGACTTAAAAAGGAATCAATAAGACTTAAAAACTAATCAACCAGACTTAAAAAATAATCAACAAGACTTCAGAAATGATCAACCAGGCTTAACACATAATCAAGCAGACTACAAAATAAATCAACCAGACTTAAACATAGTAATAAAACAGACTGACAAACTAATCAAAAAGACTTAAAAACTAATCAACCAGACTTAAAACCAAATCAACAAGACTTTAAAAAAAATCAACCAGTCTTAAAAGCTAACCAACCAGACTTAAAAACTAATCAACCAAACTTAAAAACTACTCAACAAGACTTAAAAACTAATCATTCAGACTTAAAAACTAATCAACAAGACTTAACACATAATCAAGCAGACTTGAGAAATAATCAACCAGACTTTACACATAATCAAGCAGACTTGAGAAATAATCAACCAGACTTAAAAAGTAATCAACAAGACTTTAAAATAGTCAACAAGACTTTAAAAACAAATCAACCAGTCTTAAAAACTAAACAGCCAGACTTAAAAACTAATCAACAAGACATTGAAAAAATCAACCAGTCTTAAAAACTAAGCAAAAAGACTTAAAAAATAATCAACCAGACTTAAAAACCAATCAATCAGACTTAAAAACTGATCAACAAGACTTAAAAACTAAACAATAAGACTTAATAACTAATCAACAAGACTTAACACATAATCAAGCAGACCTGAGAAATAATCATCCAAACTTAAAAACGAATCAACCAGACTTAAGAATTCATCAACCAGACTTAAGAATAATCAACCAGACTTAAAAACTAATCAACCAGACATAAAAAAATAATAAACCAGACTTAAAAACGAATAAACCAGACTTAAAAACTAAACATTCAGACTTAAAAACTAATCAACCACACTTAAAAACTAATCAAGAAGACATAAAAACTAATCAACAAGACTTAAAAACTAATCAACAAGACTTAAAAACTAGTCAACAAGACTTAACACATAATCAAGCAGACTTGAGAAATAATTAACCAGACTTAAAAACTAATCACCCAGACTTAAGAATTCATCAACAAGACCTAAGAATAATCAACCAGACTTAAAAACTAATCAAGAAGACTTAACTAATCAACCAGACTAAAAAACTAATCAATCAGACTAAAAAGCTAATCAACAAGACTGTAAAAAAATCAACCAGTCTTAAAAACTAATCATTCAGACTTAAAAACTAATCAACCACACTTAAAAACTAATCAAGAAGACATAAAAACTAATCAACAAGACTTAAAAACTAATCATTCAGACTTAAAAACTAATCAACAAGACTTAACACATAATCAAGCAGACTTGAGAAATAATCAACGACACTTAAAAAATAATCAAGCAGACTTAAAAATAATCAACCAGACTTAACACATAATCAAGCAGACTTGAGATATAATCAACCAGACTTAAAAACTAATCAACCAGACTTAAGAATTCATCAACCAGACTTAAGAATAATCAACGAGACTTAAGAAATAATTAACCAGACATAAAAACTAATCAACAAGACTTACAAAAAATCAACCAGACTGACAAACTAATCATTCAGACTTAAAAACTAATCAACAAGACTTATCAAATAATCAAGCAGACTTGAGAAATAATTAACCAGACTTAAAAACTAATCACCCAGACTTAAGAATTCATAAACAAGACCTATGAATAATCAACGAGACTTAAGAAATAATCAACCAGACTTAAAAACTAATCAAGAAGACTTAACTAATCAATCAGACTTAAAAACGAATCAATAAGACTTAAAAACTAATCAACCAGACTTAAAAACTAATCAACAAGACTTAAAAACTAATCATTCAGACTTAAAAACTAATCAACAAGACATAACACATAATCAAGCAGACTTGAGAAATAATTAACCAGACTTAAAAACTAATCACCCAGACTTAAGAATTCATCAACAAGACCTAAGAATAATCAACCAGACTTAAAAACTAATCAAGAAGACTTAACTAATCAACCAGACTTAAAAACCAGTCAATCAAACTAAAAAGCTAATCAACAAGACTCTAAAAAAATCAACCAGTCTTAAAAACTAATCAAGAAGACTTAAAAAATAATCAACCACACTTAAAAACTAATCAAGAAGACATAAAAACTAATCAACAAGACTTAAAAACTAATCATTCAGACTTAAAAACTTATCAACAAGACTTAACACATAATCAAGCAGACTTGAGAAATAATCAACGAGACTTAAAAAATAATCAAGCAGACTTAAAAATAATCAACCAGACTTAACACATAATCAAGCAAACTTGAGATATAATCAACCAGACTTAAAAACTAATCAACCAGACTTAAAAAATAATCAACAAGACTTCAGAAATGATCAACCAGACTTAACACATAATCAAACAGACTACAAAATAAATCAACCAGACTTAAACATAGTAATAAAAGAGACTTACAAACTAATCAAAAAGACTTAAAAACTAATCAACCAGACTTAAAACCTAATCAACAAGACTTTAAAAAAAATCAACCAGTCTTAAAAGCTAACCAACCAGACTTAAAAACTAATCAACCAAACTTAAAAACTACTCAACAAGACTTAAAAACTAATCAACAAGACTTAACACATAATCAAGCAGACTTGAGAAATAATCAACCAGACTTAACACATAATCAAGCAGACTTGAGAAATAATCAACCAGACTTAAAAAGTAATCAACAAGACTTAAAAACTAATCAAAAAGACATTGAAAAAATCAACCAGTCTTAAAAACAAAGCAAAAAGACTTAAAAAATAATCAACCAGACTTAAAAACTTATCAATCAGACTTAAAAACTGATCAACAAGACTTAAAAACTAATCAATCAGACTTAATAACTAATCAACAAGACTTAACACATAATCAAGCAGACCTGAGAAATAATCAACCAAACTTAAAAACGAATCAACCAGACTTAAGAATTCGTCAACCAGACTTAAGAATAATCAACCAGACTTAAAAACTAATCAACCAGACATAAAAAATAATCAACCAGACTTAAAAACGAATAAACCAGACTTAAAAACTAATCATTCAGACTTAAAAACTAATCAACCACACTTAAAAACTAATCAAGAAGACATAAAAACTAATCAACAAGACTTAAAAACTAATCATTCAGACTTAAAAACTAATCAACCAGACTTAAGAATTCATCAACGAGACTTAAGAAATAATTAACCATACTTAAAAACTAATCAAGAAGACTTAAAAACTAATCAATCAGACTTAAAAACGAATAAACCAGACTTAAAAACTAATCAACCAGACTTAAGAATTCATCAACCAGACTTAAGAATAATCAACCAGACTTAAGAAATAATCAACCAGACTTAAGATATAATAAGCCAGACTTAAAAACTAATCAACCAGACTTAAGAATTAATCAACCAGACATAAGAAATAATCAAGAAGACTTAAAAACTAATCAATCAGACTTAAAAACGAATAAACCAGACTTAAAAACTAATCAACCAGACTTAAGATTTCATCAACCAGACTTAAGAATAATCAACCAGACTTAAGAAATAATAAGCCAGACATAAAAAATAATCAACCAGACTTAAAAACTAATCAAGAAGACTTAAAAACTAATCAATCAGACTTAAAAACGAATAAACCAGACTTAAAAACTAATCGACCAGACTTAAGAATTCATCAACCAGACTTAAGAATAATCAACCAGACTTAAGAAATAATAAGCCAGACATAAAAAATAATCAACCAGACTTAAAAACTAATCAAGAAGACTTAAAAACTAATCAACCAGACTTAAAAATAATCAACCAGACTTAAATGTAATCAACGAGACTTAACACATAATCAAGCAGACTTGAGATATAATCAACCAGACTTAAAAACTAATCAACCAGACTTAAGAATTAATCAACCAGACTTAAAAATAATCAACAAGACTTAAGAAATAATCAAGCAGACTTAAAACTAATCAACCAGACTTAAGAATTAATCAACCAGACATAAGAAATAATCAAGAAGACTTAAAAACTAATCAATCAGACTTAAAAACGAATAAACCAGACTTAAAAACTAATCAACCAGACTTAAGAATTCATCAACCAGACTTAAGAATAATCAACCAGACTTAAGAAATAATAAGCCAGACATAAAAAATAATCAACCAGACTTAAAAACTAATCAAGAAGACTTAAAAACTAATCAATCAGACTTAAAAACGAATAAACCAGACTTAAAAACTAATCAACCAGACTTAAGAATTCATCAACCAGACTTAAGAATAATCAACCAGACTTAAGAAATAATCAACCAGACTTAAGAAATAATAAGCCAGACTTAAAAACTAATCAACCAGACTTAAGAATTAATCAACCAGACATAAGAAATAATCAACCAGACTTAAAAACTAATCAACCATACTTAGAAATAATCAACAAGACTTAAGAAATAATCATTCAGTCTTAAAAAATAACCAACCAGACTTAAGAAATAATCAACCAGACTTAAAAACTAATCAACAAGACTTTTAAAAAAATCAACAAGACTTAAAGACTAATCAACCAGACTTAAAAACTAATCAACGAAACTTAAAAAATAATCAACCAGACTTAACACATAATCAAGCAGACTTGAGATATAATCAACCAGACTTAAAAACTAATCAACCAGACTTAAGAATTAATCAACCACACTTAAAAATAATCAACCAGACTTAAAAACTAATCAACCAGACTTAAGAATTAATCAACCAGACATAAGAAATAATCAAAAAGACTTAAAAACGAATAAACCAGACTTAAAAACTAATCAACCAGACTTAAAAACTAATCAACAAGACTTTTAAAAAAATCAACCAGTCTCAAAAACTAACCAACCAGACTTAAAACTAATCAACAAGACTTAAAGAGTAATCAACCAGACTTAAAAACTAATCAACGAGACTTAAAAAATAATCAACCAGACTTAACACATAATCAAGCAGACTTGAGATATAATCAACCAGACTTAAAAACTAATCAACCAGACTTAAGAATTAATCAACCACACTTAAAAATAATCAACCAGACTTAAAAACTAATCAACCAGACTTAAGAAATAATCAACCAGACTTAAAAACTAATCAATCAGGCTTAAAACGAATAAACCAGACTTAAAAACTAATCAACGAGACATAAGAAATAATCATTCAGGCTTAAAAACTAATCAATCAGACTTAAAAACTAACCAACCACACTTAAGAAATAATAAACCAGACATAAGAAATAATCAATCAGGCTTAAAAACTAATCAATCAGGCTTTAAAAACGCATAAACCAGAGTTAAAAACTAATCAACCAAACTTAAAAACTAATCAACAAGACATTAAAAAAATCAACCAGTCTTAAAAACTAAGCAAGAAGACTTAAAAAATAATCAGCCAGACTTAAAAAGTAATCAATCAGACTTAAAACTAATGAACAAGACTTAAAAACTAATCATTCAGACTTAAAAACTAATCAACAAGACTTAACACATTAACAAGCAGACCTGAGAAATAATCAACCAAACGTAAAAACTAATCAACCAGACTTAAGAATTCATCAACAAGACCTAAGAATAATCAACCAGACTTAAAAACTAATCAAGAAGACTTAACTAATCAACCAGACTTAAAAACCAGTCAATCAAACTAAAAAGCTAATCAACAAGACTCTAAAAAAATCAACCAGTCTTAAAAACTAATCAAGAAGACTTAAAAAATAATCAACCACACTTAAAAACTAATCAAGAAGACATAAAAACTAATCAACAAGACTTAAAAACTAATCATTCAGACTTAAAAACTTATCAACAAGACTTAACACATAATCAAGCAGACTTGAGAAATAATCAACGAGACTTAAAAAATAATCAAGCAGACTTAAAAATAATCAACCAGACTTAACACATAATCAAGCAAACTTGAGATATAATCAACCAGACTTAAAAACTAATCAACCAGACTTAAAAAATAATCAACAAGACTTCAGAAATGATCAACCAGACTTAACACATAATCAAACAGACTACAAAATAAATCAACCAGACTTAAACATAGTAATAAAAGAGACTTACAAACTAATCAAAAAGACTTAAAAACTAATCAACCAGACTTAAAACCTAATCAACAAGACTTTAAAAAAAATCAACCAGTCTTAAAAGCTAACCAACCAGACTTAAAAACTAATCAACCAAACTTAAAAACTACTCAACAAGACTTAAAAACTAATCAACAAGACTTAACACATAATCAAGCAGACTTGAGAAATAATCAACCAGACTTAACACATAATCAAGCAGACTTGAGAAATAATCAACCAGACTTAAAAAGTAATCAACAAGACTTAAAAACTAATCAAAAAGACATTGAAAAAATCAACCAGTCTTAAAAACAAAGCAAAAAGACTTAAAAAATAATCAACCAGACTTAAAAACTTATCAATCAGACTTAAAAACTGATCAACAAGACTTAAAAACTAATCAATCAGACTTAATAACTAATCAACAAGACTTAACACATAATCAAGCAGACCTGAGAAATAATCAACCAAACTTAAAAACGAATCAACCAGACTTAAGAATTCGTCAACCAGACTTAAGAATAATCAACCAGACTTAAAAACTAATCAACCAGACATAAAAAATAATCAACCAGACTTAAAAACGAATAAACCAGACTTAAAAACTAATCATTCAGACTTAAAAACTAATCAACCACACTTAAAAACTAATCAAGAAGACATAAAAACTAATCAACAAGACTTAAAAACTAATCATTCAGACTTAAAAACTAATCAACCAGACTTAAGAATTCATCAACGAGACTTAAGAAATAATTAACCATACTTAAAAACTAATCAAGAAGACTTAAAAACTAATCAATCAGACTTAAAAACGAATAAACCAGACTTAAAAACTAATCAACCAGACTTAAGAATTCATCAACCAGACTTAAGAATAATCAACCAGACTTAAGAAATAATCAACCAGACTTAAGAAATAATAAGCCAGACTTAAAAACTAATCAACCAGACTTAAGAATTAATCAACCAGACATAAGAAATAATCAAGAAGACTTAAAAACTAATCAATCAGACTTAAAAACGAATAAACCAGACTTAAAAACTAATCAACCAGACTTAAGAATTCATCAACCAGACTTAAGAATAATCAACCAGACTTAAGAAATAATAAGCCAGACATAAAAAATAATCAACCAGACTTAAAAACTAATCAAGAAGACTTAAAAACTAATCAATCAGACTTAAAAACGAATAAACCAGACTTAAAAACTAATCGACCAGACTTAAGAATTCATCAACCAGACTTAAGAATAATCAACCAGACTTAAGAAATAATAAGCCAGACATAAAAAATAATCAACCAGACTTAAAAACTAATCAAGAAGACTTAAAAACTAATCAACCAGACTTAAAAATAATCAACCAGACTTAAATGTAATCAACCAGACTTAACACATAATCAAGCAGACTTGAGATATAATCAACCAGACTTAAAAACTAATCAACCAGACTTAAGAATTAATCAACCAGACTTAAAAATAATCAACAAGACTTAAGAAATAATCAAGCAGACTTAAAACTAATCAACCAGACTTAAGAATTAATCAACCAGACATAAGAAATAATCAAGAAGACTTAAAAACTAATCAATCAGACTTAAAAACGAATAAACCAGACTTAAAAACTAATCAACCAGACTTAAGAATTCATCAACCAGACTTAAGAATAATCAACCAGACTTAAGAAATAATAAGCCAGACATAAAAAATAATCAACCAGACTTAAAAACTAATCAAGAAGACTTAAAAACTAATCAATCAGACTTAAAAACGAATAAACCAGACTTAAAAACTAATCAACCAGACTTAAGAATTCATCAACCAGACTTAAGAATAATCATTCAGTCTTAAAAAATAACCAACCAGACTTAAGAAATAATCAACCAGACTTAAAAACTAATCAACAAGACTTTTTAAAAAATCAACAAGACTTAAAGACTAATCAACCAGACTTAAAAACTAATCAACGAAACTTAAAAAATAATCAACCAGACTTAACACATAATCAAGCAGACTTGAGATATAATCAACCAGACTTAAAAACTAATCAACCAGACTTAAGAATTAATCAACCACACTTAAAAATAATCAACCAGACTTAAAAACTAATCAACCAGACTTAAGAATTAATCAACCAGACATAAGAAATAATCAAAAAGACTTAAAAACGAATAAACCAGACTTAAAAACTAATCAACCAGACTTAAAAACTAATCAACAAGACTTTTAAAAAAATCAACCAGTCTCAAAAACTAACCAACCAGACTTAAAACTAATCAACAAGACTTAAAGAGTAATCAACCAGACTTAAAAACTAATCAACGAGACTTAAAAAATAATCAACCAGACTTAACACATAATCAAGCAGACTTGAGATATAATCAACCAGACTTAAAAACTAATCAACCAGACTTAAGAATTCATCAACCAGACTTAAGAATAATCAACCAGACTTAAAAACTAATCAACCAGACATAAAAAATAATCAACCAGACTTAAAAACGAATAAACCAGACTTAAAAACTAATCATTCAGACTTAAAAACTAATCAACCACACTTAAAAACTAATCAAGAAGACATAAAAACTAATCAACAAGACTTAAAAACTAATCAACAAGACTTAAAAACTAATCAACAAGACTTAACACATAATCAAGCAGACTTGAGAAATAATCAACGAGACTTAAAAAATAATCAAGCAGACTTAAAAATAATCAACCAGACTTAACACATAATCAAGCAGACTTGAGATATAATCAACCACACTTAAAAACTAATCAACCAGACTTAAGAATTCATCAACCAGACTTAAAAACTAATCAACCAGACTTTAGAAATAATCAACCAGACTTAAAAACTAATCAACAAGACTTACAAAAAATCAACCAGGATTAAAAACTAATCAAGAAGACTTAAAAAATAATCAACCAGACCTAAAAATAATCAACCAGACTTAACACATAATCAAGCAGACTTAAAAATAATCAACAAGACTTCAGAAATGATCAACCAGACTCAACACATAATCAGGCAGATTTAAAAATAAATCAACCAGACTTAAACATAATAATAAAACAGACTAAAAACTAATCAAAAAGACTTAAAAACTAATCAACCAGACTTAAAAACTAATCAACAAGACTTAAAAACTAATCATTCAGACTTAAAAACTAATCAACAAGACATAACACATAATCAAGCAGACTTGAGAAATAATTAACCAGACTTAAAAACTAATCACCCAGACTTAAGAATTCATCAACAAGACCTAAGAATAATCAACCAGACTTAAAAACTAATCAAGAAGACTTAACTAATCAACCAGACTTAAAAACCAGTCAATCAAACTAAAAAGCTAATCAACAAGACTCTAAAAAAATCAACCAGTCTTAAAAACTAATCAAGAAGACTTAAAAAATAATCAACCACACTTAAAAACTAATCAAGAAGACATAAAAACTAATCAACAAGACTTAAAAACTAATCATTCAGACTTAAAAACTTATCAACAAGACTTAACACATAATCAAGCAGACTTGAGAAATAATCAACGAGACTTAAAAAATAATCAAGCAGACTTAAAAATAATCAACCAGACTTAACACATAATCAAGCAAACTTGAGATATAATCAACCAGACTTAAAAACTAATCAACCAGACTTAAAAAATAATCAACAAGACTTCAGAAATGATCAACCAGACTTAACACATAATCAAACAGACTACAAAATAAATCAACCAGACTTAAACATAGTAATAAAAGAGACTTACAAACTAATCAAAAAGACTTAAAAACTAATCAACCAGACTTAAAACCTAATCAACAAGACTTTAAAAAAAATCAACCAGTCTTAAAAGCTAACCAACCAGACTTAAAAACTAATCAACCAAACTTAAAAACTACTCAACAAGACTTAAAAACTAATCAACAAGACTTAACACATAATCAAGCAGACTTGAGAAATAATCAACCAGACTTAACACATAATCAAGCAGACTTGAGAAATAATCAACCAGACTTAAAAAGTAATCAACAAGACTTAAAAACTAATCAAAAAGACATTGAAAAAATCAACCAGTCTTAAAAACAAAGCAAAAAGACTTAAAAAATAATCAACCAGACTTAAAAACTTATCAATCAGACTTAAAAACTGATCAACAAGACTTAAAAACTAATCAATCAGACTTAATAACTAATCAACAAGACTTAACACATAATCAAGCAGACCTGAGAAATAATCAACCAAACTTAAAAACGAATCAACCAGACTTAAGAATTCGTCAACCAGACTTAAGAATAATCAACCAGACTTAAAAACTAATCAACCAGACATAAAAAATAATCAACCAGACTTAAAAACGAATAAACCAGACTTAAAAACTAATCATTCAGACTTAAAAACTAATCAACCACACTTAAAAACTAATCAAGAAGACATAAAAACTAATCAACAAGACTTAAAAACTAATCATTCAGACTTAAAAACTAATCAACCAGACTTAAGAATTCATCAACGAGACTTAAGAAATAATTAACCATACTTAAAAACTAATCAAGAAGACTTAAAAACTAATCAATCAGACTTAAAAACGAATAAACCAGACTTAAAAACTAATCAACCAGACTTAAGAATTCATCAACCAGACTTAAGAATAATCAACCAGACTTAAGAAATAATCAACCAGACTTAAGAAATAATAAGCCAGACTTAAAAACTAATCAACCAGACTTAAGAATTAATCAACCAGACATAAGAAATAATCAAGAAGACTTAAAAACTAATCAATCAGACTTAAAAACGAATAAACCAGACTTAAAAACTAATCAACCAGACTTAAGAATTCATCAACCAGACTTAAGAATAATCAACCAGACTTAAGAAATAATAAGCCAGACATAAAAAATAATCAACCAGACTTAAAAACTAATCAAGAAGACTTAAAAACTAATCAATCAGACTTAAAAACGAATAAACCAGACTTAAAAACTAATCGACCAGACTTAAGAATTCATCAACCAGACTTAAGAATAATCAACCAGACTTAAGAAATAATAAGCCAGACATAAAAAATAATCAACCAGACTTAAAAACTAATCAAGAAGACTTAAAAACTAATCAACCAGACTTAAAAATAATCAACCAGACTTAAATGTAATCAACCAGACTTAACACATAATCAAGCAGACTTGAGATATAATCAACCAGACTTAAAAACTAATCAACCAGACTTAAGAATTAATCAACCAGACTTAAAAATAATCAACAAGACTTAAGAAATAATCAAGCAGACTTAAAACTAATCAACCAGACTTAAGAATTAATCAACCAGACATAAGAAATAATCAAGAAGACTTAAAAACTAATCAATCAGACTTAAAAACGAATAAACCAGACTTAAAAACTAATCAACCAGACTTAAGAATTCATCAACCAGACTTAAGAATAATCAACCAGACTTAAGAAATAATAAGCCAGACATAAAAAATAATCAACCAGACTTAAAAACTAATCAAGAAGACTTAAAAACTAATCAATCAGACTTAAAAACGAATAAACCAGACTTAAAAACTAATCAACCAGACTTAAGAATTCATCAACCAGACTTAAGAATAATCAACCAGACTTAAGAAATAATCAACCAGACTTAAGAAATAATAAGCCAGACTTAAAAACTAATCAACCAGACTTAAGAATTAATCAACCAGACATAAGAAATAATCAACCAGACTTAAAAACTAATCAACCATACTTAGAAATAATCAACAAGACTTAAGAAATAATCATTCAGTCTTAAAAAATAACCAACCAGACTTAAGAAATAATCAACCAGACTTAAAAACTAATCAACAAGACTTTTAAAAAAATCAACAAGACTTAAAGACTAATCAACCAGACTTAAAAACTAATCAACGAAACTTAAAAAATAATCAACCAGACTTAACACATAATCAAGCAGACTTGAGATATAATCAACCAGACTTAAAAACTAATCAACCAGACTTAAGAATTAATCAACCACACTTAAAAATAATCAACCAGACTTAAAAACTAATCAACCAGACTTAAGAATTAATCAACCAGACATAAGAAATAATCAAAAAGACTTAAAAACGAATAAACCAGACTTAAAAACTAATCAACCAGACTTAAAAACTAATCAACAAGACTTTTAAAAAAATCAACCAGTCTCAAAAACTAACCAACCAGACTTAAAACTAATCAACAAGACTTAAAGAGTAATCAACCAGACTTAAAAACTAATCAACGAGACTTAAAAAATAATCAACCAGACTTAACACATAATCAAGCAGACTTGAGATATAATCAACCAGACTTAAAAACTAATCAACCAGACTTAAGAATTAATCAACCACACTTAAAAATAATCAACCAGACTTAAAAACTAATCAACCAGACTTAAGAAATAATCAACCAGACTTAAAAACTAATCAATCAGGCTTAAAACGAATAAACCAGACTTAAAAACTAATCAACGAGACATAAGAAATAATCATTCAGGCTTAAAAACTAATCAATCAGACTTAAAAACTAACCAACCACACTTAAGAAATAATAAACCAGACATAAGAAATAATCAATCAGGCTTAAAAACTAATCAATCAGGCTTTAAAAACGCATAAACCAGAGTTAAAAACTAATCAACCAAACTTAAAAACTAATCAACAAGACATTAAAAAAATCAACCAGTCTTAAATACTAAGCAAGAAGACTTAAAAAATAATCAGCCAGACTTAAAAAGTAATCAATCAGACTTAAAACTAATGAACAAGACTTAAAAACTAATCATTCAGACTTAAAAACTAATCAACAAGACTTAACACATTAACAAGCAGACCTGAGAAATAATCAACCAAACGTAAAAACTAATCAACCAGACTTAAGAATTCATCAACCAGACTTAAGAATAATCAACCAGACTTAAGAAATAATCAACCAGACTTAAGAAATAATAAGCCAGACTTAAAAACTAATCAACCAGACTTAAGAATTAATCAACCAGACATAAGACATAATCAACCAGACTTAAAAAAGAATAAACCAGACTTAAAAACTAATCAACCAGACTTAAAAACTAATCAACAAGACTTAAAAACTAATCAACGAGACTTAAAAAATAATCAACCAGACTTAAATGTAATCAACCAGACTTAACACATAATCAAGCAGACTTAACACATAATCAAGCAGACTTGAGATATTATCAACCAGACTTAAAAACTAATCAACCAGACTTAAGAATTAATCAACCAGACATAAGAAATAATCAAAAAGACTTAAAAACGAATAAACCAGACTTAAAAACTAATCAACCAGACTTAAAAACTAATCAACAAGACTTTTAAAAAAATCAACCAGTCTCAAAAACTAAGCAACCAGACTTAAAACTAATCAACAAGACTTAAAGAGTAATCAACCAGACTTAAAAACTAATCAACCAGACTTAAAAAATAATCAACCAGACTTAACACATAATCAAGCAGACTTGAGATCTAATCAACCAGACTTAAGAATTAATCAACCACACTTAAAAATAATCAACCAGACTTAAAAACTAATCAACCAGACTTAAGAAATAATCAACCAGACTTAAAAACTAATCAATCAGGCTTAAAACGAATAAACCAGACTTAAAAACTAATCAACGAGACATAAGAAATAATCATTCAGGCTTAAAAACTAATCAATCAGACTTAAAAACTAACCAACCACACTTAAGAAATAATCAACCAGACATAAGAAATAATCAATCAGGCTTAAAAACTAATCAATCAGGCTTAAAAACGAATAAACCAGAGTTAAAAACTAATCAACCAAACTTAAAAACTAATCAACAAGACATTAAAAAAACTAATCAGTCTTAAAAAATAAGCAAGAAGACTTAAAAAATAATCAGCCAGACTTAAAAAGTAATCAATCAGACTTAAAAACTAATCAACAAGACTTAAAAACTAATCATTCAGACTTAAAAACTAATCAACAAGACTTAACACATAATCAAGCAGACCTGAGAAATAATCAACCAAACTTAAAAACTAATCAACCAGACTTAAGAATTCATCAACCAGACTTAAGAATAATCAACCAGACTTAAGAAATAATCAACCAGACTTAAGAAATAATAAGCCAGACTTAAAAACTAATCAACCAGACTTAAGAATTAATCAACCAGACATAAGAAATAATCAACCAGACTTAAAAAAGAATAAACCAGACTTAAAAACTAATCAACCAGACTTAAAAACTAATCAACAAGACTTAAAAACTAATCAACCAGACTTAAAAATAATCAACCAGACTTAAATGTAATCAACCAGACTTAACACATAATCAAGCAGACTTGAGATATAATCAACCAGACTTAAAAACTAATCAACCAGACTTAAGAATTAATCAACCAGACTTAAAAATAATCAACAAGACTTAAGAAATAATCAAGCAGACTTAAAACTAATCAACCAGACTTAAGAAAAAATCAACCAGACTTAAAAACTAATCAACATGACTTTAAAAAAAATCCACCAGTCTTAAAAACTAACCAACCAGACTTAAAAACTAATCAACGAGACTTAAAAAATAATCAACCAGACTTAACACATAATCAAGCAGACTTGAGATATAATCAACCAGACTTAAAATCTAATCAACCAGACTTAAGAATTAATCAACCACACTTAAAAATAATCAACCAGACTTAAAAACTAATCAAGAAGACTTAAAAAATAATCAACCAGACTTAAAAATTAATCAATCAGACTTAAAAACTAATCAACAAGACTTAAAAACGAATCATTCAGACTTAAAAACTAATCAACAAGACTTAACACATAATCAAGCAGACTTGAGAAATAATCAACCAGACTTAACACATAATCAAGCAGAATTGAGAAATAATTAACCAGGCTTAAAAACTAATCAACCAGACTTAAGAATTCATCAACGAGACTTAAGAAATAATTAACCATACTTAAAAACTAATCAAGAAGACTTAAAAACCAATCAACCAGACTTAAAAACTAATCAATCAGCCTTAAAAACGAATAAACCAGACTTAAAAACTAATCAACGAGACATAAAAAATAATCAATCTGGCTTAAAAACTAATCAATCAGGCTTAAAAACGAATAAACCAGAGATAAAAACTAATCAACCAGACTTAAAAAATAATCAACCAGACTTAACACATAATCAAGCAGACTTGAGATATAATCAACCAGACTTAAAAACTAACCAAACAGACTTAAAACTAATCAACAAGACTTAAAGAGTAATCAACCAGACTTAAAAACTAATCAACGAGACTTAAAAAATAATCAACCAGACTTAACACATAATCAAGCAGACTTGAGATATAATCAACCAGACTTAAAAACTAATCAACCAGACTTAAGAATTCATCAACCAGACTTAAGAATAATCAACCAGACTTAAAAACTAATCAACCAGACATAAAAAATAATCAACCAGACTTAAAAACGAATAAACCAGACTTAAAAACTAATCATTCAGACTTAAAAACTAATCAACCACACTTAAAAACTAATCAAGAAGACATAAAAACTAATCAACAAGACTTAAAAACTAATCAACAAGACTTAAAAACTAATCAACAAGACTTAACACATAATCAAGCAGACTTGAGAAATAATCAACGAGACTTAAAAAATAATCAAGCAGGCTTAAAAATAATCAACCAGACTTAACACATAATCAAGCAGACTTGAGATATAATCAACCACACTTAAAAACTAATCAACCAGACTTAAGAATTCATCAACCAGACTTAAAAACTAATCAACCAGACTTTAGAAATAATCAACCAGACTTAAAAACTAATCAACAAGACTTACAAAAAATCAACCAGGATTAAAAACTAATCAAGAAGACTTAAAAAATAATCAACCAGACCTAAAAATAATCAACCAGACTTAACACATAATCAAGCAGACTTAAAAATAATCAACAAGACTTCAGAAATGATCAACCAGACTCAACACATAATCAGGCAGATTTAAAAATAAATCAACCAGACTTAAACATAATAATAAAACAGACTAAAAACTAATCAAAAAGACTTAAAAACTAATCAACCAGACTTAAAAACTAATCAACAAGACTTAAAAACTAATCATTCAGACTTAAGAATTCATCAACAAGACCTAAGAATAATCAACCAGACTTAAAAACTAATCAAGAAGACTTAACTAATCAACCAGACTTAAAAACCAGTCAATCAAACTAAAAAGCTAATCAACAAGACTCTAAAAAAATCAACCAGTCTTAAAAACTAATCAAGAAGACTTAAAAAATAATCAACCACACTTAAAAACTAATCAAGAAGACATAAAAACCAATCAACAAGACTTAAAAACTAATCATTCAGACTTAAAAACTTATCAACAAGACTTAACACATAATCAAGCAGACTTGAGAAATAATCAACGAGACTTAAAAAATAATCAAGCAGACTTAAAAATAATCAACCAGACTTAACACATAATCAAGCAAACTTGAGATATAATCAACCAGACTTAAAAACTAATCAACCAGACTTAAAAAATAATCAACAAGACTTCAGAAATGATCAACCAGACTTAACACATAATCAAACAGACTACAAAATAAATCAACCAGACTTAAACATAGTAATAAAAGAGACTTACAAACTAATCAATAAGACTTAAAAACTAATCAACCAGACTTAAAACCTAATCAACAAGACTTTAAAAAAAATCAACCAGTCTTAAAAGCTAACCAACCAGACTTAAAAACTAATCAACCAAACTTAAAAACTACTCAACAAGACTTAAAAACTAATCAACAAGACTTAACACATAATCAAGCAGACTTGAGAAATAATCAACCAGACTTAACACATAATCAAGCAGACTTGAGAAATAATCAACCAGACTTAAAAAGTAATCAACAAGACTTAAAAACTAATCAAAAAGACATTGAAAAAATCAACCAGTCTTAAAAACAAAGCAAAAAGACTTAAAAAATAATCAACCAGACTTAAAAACTTATCAATCAGACTTAAAAACTGATCAACAAGACTTAAAAACTAATCAATCAGACTTAATAACTAATCAACAAGACTTAACACATAATCAAGCAGACCTGAGAAATAATCAACCAAACTTAAAAACGAATCAACCAGACTTAAGAATTCGTCAACCAGACTTAAGAATAATCAACCAGACTTAAAAACTAATCAACCAGACATAAAAAATAATCAACCAGACTTAAAAACGAATAAACCAGACTTAAAAACTAATCATTAAGACTTAAAAACTAATCAACCACACTTAAAAACTAATCAAGAAGACATAAAAACTAATCAACAAGACTTAAAAACTAATCATTCAGACTTAAAAACTAATCAACCAGACTTAAGAATTCATCAACGAGACTTAAGAAATAATTAACCATACTTAAAAACTAATCAAGAAGACTTAAAAACTAATCAATCAGACTTAAAAACGAATAAACCAGACTTAAAAACTAATCAACCAGACTTAAGAATTCATCAACCAGACTTAAGAATAATCAACCAGACTTAAGAAATAATCAACCAGACTTAAGAAATAATAAGCCAGACTTAAAAACTAATCAACCAGACTTAAGAATTTATCAACCAGACATAAGAAATAATCAAGAAGACTTAAAAACTAATCAATCAGACTTAAAAACGAATAAACCAGACTTAAAAACTAATCAACCAGACTTAAGAATTCATCAACCAGACTTAAGAATAATCAACCAGACTTAAGAAATAATAAGCCAGACATAAAAAATAATCAACCAGACTTAAAAACTAATCAAGAAGACTTAAAAACTAATCAATCAGACTTAAAAACGAATAAACCAGACTTAAAAACTAATCGACCAGACTTAAGAATTCATCAACCAGACTTAAGAATAATCAACCAGACTTAAGAAATAATAAGCCAGACATAAAAAATAATCAACCAGACTTAAAAACTAATCAACCAGACTTAAAAACTAATCAACCAGACTTAAGAATTAATCAACCAGACTTAAAAATAATCAACAAGACTTAAGAAATAATCAAGCAGACTTAAAACTAATCAACCAGACTTAAGAATTAATCAACCAGACATAAGAAATAATCAAGAAGACTTAAAAACTAATCAATCAGACTTAAAAACGAATAAACCAAACTTAAAAACTAATCAACCAGACTTAAGAATTCATCAACCAGACTTAAGAATAATCAACCAGACTTAAGAAATAATAAGCCAGACATAAAAAATAATCAACCAGACTTAAAAACTAATCAAGAAGACTTAAAAACTAATCAATCAGACTTAAAAACGAATAAACCAGACTTAAAAACTAATCAACCAGACTTAAGAATTCATCAACCAGACTTAAGAATAATCAACCAGACTTAAGAAATAATCAACCAGACTTAAGAAATAATAAGCCAGACTTAAAAACTAATCAACCAGACTTAAGAATTAATCAACCAGACATAAGAAATAATCAACCAGACTTAAAAACTAATCAACCATACTTAGAAATAATCAACAAGACTTAAGAACTAATCATTCAGTCTTAAAAAATAACCAACCAGACTTAAGAAATAATCAACCAGACTTAAAAACTAATCAACAAGACTTTTAAAAAAATCAACAAGACTTAAAGACTAATCAACCAGACTTAAAAACTAATCAACGAAACTTAAAAAATAATCAACCAGACTTAACACATAATCAAGCAGACTTGAGATATAATCAACCAGACTTAAAAACTAATCAACCAGACTTAAGAATTAATCAACCACACTTAAAAATAATCAACCAGACTTAAAAACTAATCAACCAGACTTAAGAATTAATCAACCAGACATAAGAAATAATCAAAAAGACTTAAAAACGAATAAACCAGACTTAAAAACTAATCAACCAGACTTAAAAACTAATCAACAAGACTTTTAAAAAAATCAACCAGTCTCAAAAACTAACCAACCAGACTTAAAACTAATCAACAAGACTTAAAGAGTAATCAACCAGACTTAAAAACTAATCAACGAGACTTAAAAAATAATCAACCAGACTTAACACATAATCAAGCAGACTTGAGATATAATCAACCAGACTTAAAAACTAATCAACCAGACTTAAGAATTAATCAACCACACTTAAAAATAATCAACCAGACTTAAAAACTAATCAACCAGACTTAAGAAATAATCAACCAGACTTAAAAACTAATCAATCAGGCTTAAAACGAATAAACCAGACTTAAAAACTAATCAACGAGACATAAGAAATAATCATTCAGGCTTAAAAACTAATCAATCAGACTTAAAAACTAACCAACCACACTTAAGAAATAATAAACCAGACATAAGAAATAATCAATCAGGCTTAAAAACTAATCAATCAGGCTTTAAAAACGCATAAACCAGAGTTAAAAACTAATCAACCAAACTTAAAAACTAATCAACAAGACATTAAAAAAATCAACCAGTCTTAAAAACTAAGCAAGAAGACTTAAAAAATAATCAGCCAGACTTAAAAAGTAATCAATCAGACTTAAAACTAATGAACAAGACTTAAAAACTAATCATTCAGACTTAAAAACTAATCAACAAGACTTAACACATTAACAAGCAGACCTGAGAAATAATCAACCAAACGTAAAAACTAATCAACCAGACTTAAGAATTCATCAACCAGACTTAAGAATAATCAACCAGACTTAAGAAATAATCAACCAGACTTAAGAAATAATAAGCCAGACTTAAAAACTAATCAACCAGACTTAAGAATTAATCAACCAGACATAAGACATAATCAACCAGACTTAAAAAAGAATAAACCAGACTTAAAAACTAATCAACCAGACTTAAAAACTAATCAACCAGACTTAAAAAAGAATAAACCAGACTTAAAAACTAATCAATCAGGCTTTAAAAACGCATAAACCAGAGTTAAAAACTAATCAACCAAACTTAAAAACTAATCAACAAGACATTAAAAAAATCAACCAGTCTTAAAAACTAAGCAAGAAGACTTAAAAAATAATCAGCCAGACTTAAAAAGTAATCAATCAGACTTAAAACTAATGAACAAGACTTAAAAACTAATCATTCAGACTTAAAAACTAATCAACAAGACTTAACACATTAACAAGCAGACCTGAGAAATAATCAACCAAACGTAAAAACTAATCAACCAGACTTAAGAATTCATCAACCAGACTTAAGAATAATCAACCAGACTTAAGAAATAATCAACCAGACTTAAGAAATAATAAGCCAGACTTAAAAACTAATCAACCAGACTTAAATGTAATCAACCAGACTTAACACATAATCAAGCAGACTTAACACATAATCAAGCAGACTTGAGATATTATCAACCAGACTTAAAAACTAATCAACCAGACTTAAGAATTAATCAACCAGACATAAGAAATAATCAAAAAGACTTAAAAACGAATAAACCAGACTTAAAAACTAATCAACCAGACTTAAAAACTAATCAACAAGACTTTTAAAAAAATCAACCAGTCTCAAAAACTAAGCAACCAGACTTAAAACTAATCAACAAGACTTAAAGAGTAATCAACCAGACTTAAAAACTAATCAACCAGACTTAAAAAATAATCAACCAGACTTAACACATAATCAAGCAGACTTGAGATCTAATCAACCAGACTTAAGAATTAATCAACCACACTTAAAAATAATCAACCAGACTTAAAAACTAATCAACCAGACTTAAGAAATAATCAACCAGACTTAAAAACTAATCAATCAGGCTTAAAACGAATAAACCAGACTTAAAAACTAATCAACGAGACATAAGAAATAATCATTCAGGCTTAAAAACTAATCAATCAGACTTAAAAACTAACCAACCACACTTAAGAAATAATCAACCAGACATAAGAAATAATCAATCAGGCTTAAAAACTAATCAATCAGGCTTAAAAACGAATAAACCAGAGTTAAAAACTAATCAACCAAACTTAAAAACTAATCAACAAGACATTAAAAAAACTAATCAGTCTTAAAAAATAAGCAAGAAGACTTAAAAAATAATCAGCCAGACTTAAAAAGTAATCAATCAGACTTAAAAACTAATCAACAAGACTTAAAAACTAATCATTCAGACTTAAAAACTAATCAACAAGACTTAACACATAATCAAGCAGACCTGAGAAATAATCAACCAAACTTAAAAACTAATCAACCAGACTTAAGAATTCATCAACCAGACTTAAGAATAATCAACCAGACTTAAGAAATAATCAACCAGACTTAAGAAATAATAAGCCAGACTTAAAAACTAATCAACCAGACTTAAGAATTAATCAACCAGACATAAGAAATAATCAACCAGACTTAAAAAAGAATAAACCAGACTTAAAAACTAATCAACCAGACTTAAAAACTAATCAACAAGACTTAAAAACTAATCAACCAGACTTAAAAATAATCAACCAGACTTAAATGTAATCAACCAGACTTAACACATAATCAAGCAGACTTGAGATATAATCAACCAGACTTAAAAACTAATCAACCAGACTTAAGAATTAATCAACCAGACTTAAAAATAATCAACAAGACTTAAGAAATAATCAAGCAGACTTAAAACTAATCAACCAGACTTAAGAAAAAATCAACCAGACTTAAAAACTAATCAACATGACTTTAAAAAAAATCCACCAGTCTTAAAAACTAACCAACCAGACTTAAGAAATAATCAACCAGACTTAAAAACTAATCAACAAGACTTTTAAAAAAATCAACAAGACTTAAAGACTAATCAACCAGACTTAAAAACTAATCAACGAGACTTAAAAAATAATCAACCAGACTTAACACATAATCAAGCAGACTTGAGATATAATCAACCAGACTTAAAATCTAATCAACCAGACTTAAGAATTAATCAACCACACTTAAAAATAATCAACCAGACTTAAAAACTAATCAAGAAGACTTAAAAAATAATCAACCAGACTTAAAAATTAATCAATCAGACTTAAAAACTAATCAACAAGACTTAAAAACGAATCATTCAGACTTAAAAACTAATCAACAAGACTTAACACATAATCAAGCAGACTTGAGAAATAATCAACCAGACTTAACACATAATCAAGCAGACTTGAGAAATAATTAACCAGGCTTAAAAACTAATCAACCAGACTTAAGAATTCATCAACGAGACTTAAGAAATAATTAACCATACTTAAAAACTAATCAAGAAGACTTAAAAACCAATCAACCAGACTTAAAAACTAATCAATCAGCCTTAAAAACGAATAAACCAGACTTAAAAACTAATCAACGAGACATAAAAAATAATCAATCTGGCTTAAAAACTAATCAATCAGGCTTAAAAACGAATAAACCAGAGATAAAAACTAATCAACCAGACTTAAAAATAATCAACCAGACTTAACACATAATCAAGCAGACTTGAGATATAATCAACCAGACTTAAAAACTAATCAACCAGACATAAGAATTAATCAACCATATTTAAAAATAATCAACAAGACTTAAGAAATAATCAACCAGACTTAAAAACTAATCAACCAGACTTAAAAACTAATCAACCAGACATAAGAATTAATCAACCACATTTAAAAATAATCAACAAGACTTAAGAAATAATCAACCAGACTTAAAAACTAATCAACCAGACTTAAAAACTAACCAACCACACTTAAGAAATAATCAACCAGACATAAGAAATAATCAATCAGGCTTAAAAACTAATCAATCAGGCTTAAAAACGAATAAACCAGAGTTAAAAACTAATCAACCAGACTTAAAAAGTAATCAACAAGACTTTAAAAAAGTCGAAAAGACTTTAAAAACAAATCAACCAGTCTTAAAAACTAACAAACCACACTTAAGAAATAATCAACCAGACATAAGAAATAATCAATCAGGCTTAAAAACTAATCAATCAGGCTTAAAAACGAATAAAGCAGAGTTAAAAACTAATCAACCAAACTTAAAAACTAATCAACAAGACATTAAAAAAATCAACCAGTCTTAAAAACTAAGCAAGAAGACATAAAAAATAATCAGCCAGACTTAAAAAGTAATCAATCAGACTTAAAAACTAATCAACAAGACTTAAAAACTAATCATTCAGACTTAAAAACTAATCAACAAGACTTAACACATAATCAAGCAGACCTGAGAAATAATCAACCAAACTTAAAAACTAATCAACCAGACTTAAGAATTCATCAACCAGACTTAAGAATAATCAACCAGACTTAAGAAATAATCAACCAGACTTAAGAAATAATAAGCCAGACTTAAAAACTAATCAACCAGACTTAAGAATTAATCAACCAGACATAAGAAATAATCAACCAGACTTAAAAAAGAATAAACCAGACTTAAAAACTAATCAACCAGACTTAAAAACTAATCAACAAGACTTTTAAAAAAAAATCAACCAGTCTCAAAAACTAACCAACCAGACTTAAAACTAATCAACAAGACTTAAAGACTAATCAACCAGACTTAAAAACGAATCAACGAGACTTAAAAAATAATCAACCAGATTAAATTTAATCAACCAGACTTAAAAATAATCAACAAGACTTAAGAAATAATCAACCAGACTTAAAACTAATCAACCAGACTTAAGAAATAATCAACCAGACTTAAAAACTAATCAACATGACTTTAAAAAAAATCAACCAGTCTTAAAAACTAACCAACCAGACTTAAGAAATAATCAACCAGACTTAAAAACTAATCAACAAGACTTTTAAAAAAATCAACCAGTCTCAAAAACTAACCAACCAGACTTAAAACTAATCAACAAGACTTAAAAACGAATCATTCAGACTTAAAAACTAATCAACAAGACTTAACACATAATCAAGCAGACTTGAGAAATAATCAACCAGACTTAACACATAATCAAGCAGACTTGAGAAATAATTAATCAGGCTTAAAAACTAATCAACCAGACTTAAAAAGTAATCAATCAGACTTAAAAACTAATCAACGAGACATAACAAATAATCAATCAGGCTTAAAAACTAATCAATCAGGCTTAAAAACGAATAAACCAGAGATAAAAACTAATCAACCAGACTTAAAAATAATCAACCAGACTTAACACAATCAAGCAGACTTGAGATATAATCAACCAGACTTAAAAACTAATCAACCAGACATAAGAATTAATCAACCATATTTAAAAATAATCAACAAGACTTAAGAAATAATCAACCAGACTTAAAAACTAATCAACCAGACTTAAAAACTAATCAACCAGACATAAGAATTAATCAACCATATTTAAAAATAATCAACAAGACTTAAGAAATAATCAACCAGACTTAAAAACTAATCAACCAGACTTAAAAACTAACCAACCACACTTAAGAAATAATCAACCAGACATAAGAAATAATCAATCAGGCTTAAAAACTAATCAATCAGGCTTAAAAACGAATAAAGCAGAGTTAAAAACTAATCAACCAAACTTAAAAACTAATCAACAAGACATTAAAAAAATCAACCAGTCTTAAAAACTAAGCAAGAAGACTTAAAAAATAATCAGCCAGACTTAAAAAGTAATCAATCAGACTTAAAAACTAATCAACAAGACTTAAAAACTAATCATTCAGACTTAAAAACTAATCAACAAGACTTAACACATAATCAAGCAGACCTGAGAAATAATCAACCAAACTTAAAAACTAATCAACCAGACTTAAGAATTCATCAACCAGACTTAAGAATAATCAACCAGACTTAAGAAATAATCAACCAGACTTAAGAAATAATAAGCCAGACTTAAAAACTAATCAACCAGACTTAAGAATTAATCAACCAGACATAAGAAATAATCAACCAGACTTAAAAAAGAATAAACCAGACTTAAAAACTAATCAACCAGACTTAAAAACTAATCAACAAGACTTTTAAAAAAAATCAACCAGTCTCAAAAACTAACCAACCAGACTTAAAACTAATCAACAAGACTTAAAGACTAATCAACCAGACTTAAAAACTAATCAACGAGACTTAAAAAATAATCAACCAGACTTAAATGTAATCAACCAGACTTAACACATAATCAAGCAGACTTGAGATATAATCAACCAGACTTAAAAACTAATCAACCAGACTTAAGAATTAATCAACCAGACTTAAAAATAATCAACAAGACTTAAGAAATAATCAACCAGACTTAAAACTAATCAACCAGACTTAAGAAATAATCAACCAGACTTAAAAACTAATCAACATGACTTTAAAAAAAATCAACCAGACTTAAAAACTAATCAACCAGACTTAAAAATAATCAACAAGACTTAAGAAATAATCAACCAGACTTAAGAATTAATCAACCACACTTAAAAATAATCAACCAGACTTAAAAACTAATCAACCAGACTTAAGAAATAATCAACCAGACTTAAAAACTAATCAACAAGACTTTTAAAAAAATCAACAAGACTTAAAGACTAATCAACCAGACTTAAAAACTAATCAACGAGACTTAAAAAATAATCAACCAGATTTAACACATAATCAAGCAGACTTGAGATATAATCAACCAGACTTAAAAACTAATCAACCAGACTTAAGAATTAATCAACCACACTTAAAAATAATCAACCAGACTTAAAAACTAATCAAGAAGACTTAAAAAATAATCAACCAGACTTAAAAAATAATCAATCAGACTTAAAAACTAATCAACAAGACTTAAAAACGAATCATTCAGACTTAAAAACTAATCAATAAGACTTAACACATAATCAAGCACACTTGAGAAATAATCAACCAGACTTAACACATAATCAAGCAGACTTGAGAAATAATTAACCAGGCTTAAAAACTAATCAACCAGACTTAAGAATTCATCAACGAGACTTAAGAAATAATTAACCATACTTAAAAACTAATCAAGAAGACTTAAAAACCAATCAACCAGACTTAAAAACTAATCAATCAGACTTAAAAACGAATAAACCAGACTTAAAAACTAATCAACGAGACATAAGAAATAATCAATCAGGCTTAAAAACTAATCAATCAGGCTTAAAAACGAATAAACCAGAGATAAAAACTAATCAACCAGACTTAAAAATAATCAACCAGACTTAACACATAATCAAGCAGACTTGAGATATAATCAACCAGACTTAAAAACTAATCAACCATACATAAGAATTAATCAACCATATTTAAAAATAATCAACAAGACATAAGAATTAATCAACCATATTTAAAACTAACCAACCACACTTAAGAAATAATCAACCAGACATAAGAAATAATCAATCAGGCTTAAAAACTAATCAATCAGGCTTAAAAACGAATAAACCAGAGTTAAACACTAATCAACCAGACTTAAAAAGTAATCAACAAGACTTTAAAAAAGTCGAAAAGACTTTAAAAACAAATCAACCAGTCTTAAAAACTAACCAACCACACTTAAGAAATAATCAACCAGACATAAGAAATAATCAATCAGGCTTAAAAACTAATCAATCAGGCTTAAAAACGAATAAACCAGAGTTAAAAACTAATCAACCAAACTTAAAAACTAATCAACAAGACATTAAAAAAATCAACCAGTCTTAAAAACTAAGCAAGAAGACTTAAAAAATAATCAGCCAGACTTAAAAAGTAATCAATCAGACTTAAAAAATAATCAACAAGACTTAAAAAATAATCATTCAGACTTAAAAACTAATCAACAAGCCTTAAGAATTCATCAACGAGACTTAAGAAATAATTAACCATACTTAAAAACTAATCAAGAAGACTTAAAAACCAATCAACCAGACTTAAAAACTAATCAATCAGACTTAAAAACGAATAAACCAGACTTAAAAACTAATCAACGAGACATAAGAAATAATCAATCAGGCTTAAAAACTAATCAATCAGGCTTAAAAACGAATAAACCAGAGATAAAAACTAATCAACCAGACTTAAAAATAATCAACCAGACTTAACACATAATCAAGCAGACTTGAGATATAATCAACCAGACTTAAAAACTAATCAACCATACATAAGAATTAATCAACCATATTTAAAAATAATCAACAAGACATAAGAATTAATCAACCATATTTAAAAATAATCAACAAGACTTAAGAAATAATCAACCAGACTTAAAAACTAATCAACCAGACTTAAAAACTAACCAACCACACTTAAGAAATAATCAACCAGACATAAGAAATAATCAATCAGGCTTAAAAACTAATCAATCAGGCTTAAAAACGAATAAACCAGAGTTAAACACTAATCAACCAGACTTAAAAAGTAATCAACAAGACTTTAAAAAAGTCGAAAAGACTTTAAAAACAAATCAACCAGTCTTAAAAACTAACCAACCACACTTAAGAAATAATCAACCAGACATAAGAAATAATCAATCAGGCTTAAAAACTAATCAATCAGGCTTAAAAACGAATAAACCAGAGTTAAAAACTAATCAACCAAACTTAAAAACTAATCAACAAGACATTAAAAAAATCAACCAGTCTTAAAAACTAAGCAAGAAGACTTAAAAAATAATCAGCCAGACTTAAAAAGTAATCAATCAGACTTAAAAAATAATCAACAAGACTTAAAAAATAATCATTCAGACTTAAAAACTAATCAACAAGCCTTAAGAATTCATCAACGAGACTTAAGAAATAATTAACCATACTTAAAAACTAATCAAGAAGACTTAAAAACCAATCAACCAGACTTAAAAACTAATCAATCAGACTTAAAAACGAATAAACCAGACTTAAAAACTAATCAACGAGACATAAGAAATAATCAATCAGACTTAAAAACTAATCAATCAGGCTTAAAAACGAATAAACCAGAGATAAAAACTAATCAACCAGACTTAAAAATAATCAACCAGACTTAAGAAATAATCAACCAGACTTAAAAACTAATCAACCAGACTTAAAAACTAACCAACCACACTTAAGAAATAATCAACCAGACATAAGAAATAATCAATCAGGCTTAAAAACTAATCAATCAGGCTTAAAAACGAATAAACCAGAGTTAAACACTAATCAACCAGACTTAAAAAGTAATCAACAAGACTTTAAAAAAGTCGAAAAGACTTTAAAAACAAATCAACCAGTCTTAAAAACTAACCAACCACACTTAAGAAATAATCAACCAGACATAAGAAATAATCAATCAGGCTTAAAAACTAATCAATCAGGCTTAAAAACGAATAAACCAGAGTTAAAAACTAATCAACCAAACTTAAAAACTAATCAACAAGACATTAAAAAAATCAACCAGTCTTAAAAACTAAGCAAGAAGACTTAAAAAATAATCAGCCAGACTTAAAAAGTAATCAATCAGACTTAAAAAATAATCAACAAGACTTAAAAAATAATCATTCAGACTTAAAAACTAATCAACAAGCCTTAAGAATTCATCAACGAGACTTAAGAAATAATTAACCATACTTAAAAACTAATCAAGAAGACTTAAAAACCAATCAACCAGACTTAAAAACTAATCAATCAGACTTAAAAACGAATAAACCAGACTTAAAAACTAATCAACGAGACATAAGAAATAATCAATCAGACTTAAAAACTAATCAATCAGGCTTAAAAACGAATAAACCAGAGATAAAAACTAATCAACCAGACTTAAAAATAATCAACCAGACTTAACACATAATCAAGCAGACTTGAGATATAATCAACCAGACTTAAAAACTAATCAACCAGACATAAGAATTAATCAACCATATTTAAAAATAATCAACAAGACTTAAGAAATAATCAACCATACTTAAAAACTAATCAACCAGACTTAAAAACTAATCAACCAGACATAAGAATTAATCAACCATATTTAAAAATAATCAACAAGACTTAAGAAATAATCAACCAGACTTAAAAACTAATCAACCAGACTTAAAAACTAACCAACCACACTTAAGAAATAATCAACCAGACATAAGAAATAATCAATCAGGCTTAAAAACTAATCAATCAGGCTTAAAAACGAATAAACCAGAGTTAAAAACTAATCAACCAGACTTAAAAAGTAATCAACAAGACTTTAAAAAAGTCGAAAAGACTTTAAAAACAAATCAACCAGTTTTAAAAACTAACCAACCACACTTAAGAAATAATCAACCAGACATAAGAAATAATCAATCAGGCTTAAAAACTAATCAATCAGGCTTAAAAACGAATAAACCAGAGTTAAAAACTAATCAACCAAACTTAAAAACTAATCAACAAGACATTAAAAAAATCAACCAGTCTTAAAAACTAAGCTAGAAGACTTAAAAAATAATCAGCCAGACTTAAAAAGTAATCAATCAGACTTAAAAACTAATCAACAAGACTTAAAAAATAATCATTCAGACTTAAAAACTAATCAACAAGACTTAACACATAATCAAGCAGACCTGAGAAATAATCAACCAATCTTAAAAACTAATCAACCAGACTTAAGAATTCATCAACCAGACTTAAGAATAATCAACCAGACTTAAGAAATAATCAACCAGACTTAAGAAATAATAAGCCAGACTTAAAAACTAATCAACCAGACTTAAGAATTAATCAACCAGACATAAGAAATAATCAACCAGACTTAAAAAAGAATAAACCAGACTTAAAAACTAATCAACCAGACTTAAAAACTAATCAACAAGACTTTTAAAAAAAATCAACCAGTCTCAAAAACTAACCAACCAGACTTAAAACTCATCAACAAGACTTAAAGACTAATCAACCAGACTTAAAAACTAATCAACGAGACTTAAAAAATAATCAACCAGACTTAACACATAATCAAGCAGACTTGAGATATTATCAACCAGACTTAAAAACTAATCAACCAGACTTAAGAATTAATCAACCACACTTAAAAATAATCAACCAGACTTAAAAACTAATCAACCAGACTTAAGAAATAATCAACCAGACTTAAAAACTAATCAATCAGGCTTAAAACGAATAAACCACACTTAAAAACTAATCAATCAGACTTAAAAATAATCAACCAGACTTAAAAACTTGTAATACTGTACAGAGTGAAGGTAACACATAGTAGGACAATACAGAATCAAACAACACAACAAAGATATCGCAAAGGCATTAACAAAAACTGAAAATGTACAGCAGTTTAAAAATATACTGCAAAGTAAACTGTTACGTGTACTTATTTACAGTGAATAAGTCCACTTTTAGTGGTATACCTGAAGTTGACTCAAAATACAATTGTGCAGAACACCCAGCATTCTGAAAGCAAGAATTAAAAAAATATAAAAACATCTGTAGTTCTATATGAGCTGTAAGGACACTTGTACATGTTTCTCCAGTGCTGTTCAGGTACTGCATTTCAATCTAAATGGACTTAATGAGAAAAACATTTCACAACTTTCAGAAATACTAAAATTCACTTCTTTTACTGTGTAGTAGACCTAGAAAGTCCTGACACTGTTACTGTGTGGTACACCTAGTAAGTCCCAATACTTTTCAAATGTAGTAGACCTAATGAATCCCAACACTTTTACTTTGTAGTAGACCTAGTGAGTCCTAACACTTTTACTGTGTAGTAGACCGAGTAAGTCCTAAAACTTTTATTATGTAGTAGACATAGTAAGTCCCAACACTTTTACTGTGCAGTAGACATAGTGAGTCCTAACACTTTTACTGTGTAGTAAACCTAGTAAGACTTTAACACATAATCAAGCAGACTTAAGAAATAATCAACCAGACTTAAAAACTAATCAACCAGACTTAAAAACTAACCAACCACACTTAAGAAATAATCAACCAGACATAAGAAATAATCAATTAGGCTTACAAACTAATCAATCAGGCTTAAAAACGAATAAACCAGAGTTAAAAACTAATCAACCAGACTTAAAAAGTAACCAACAAGACTTTAAAAAAGTCAACAAGACTTTAAAAACAAATCAACTAGTCTTAAAAACTAAACAACCAGACTTAAAAACTAATCAACAAGACATTAAAAAAATCAACCAGTCTTAAAAACTAAGCAAGAAGACTTAAAAAATAATCAACCAGGCTTAAAAACTAATCAATCAGACTTAAAAACTAATCAACAAGACTTAAAGACTAATCAACCAGACTTAAAAACTAATCAACGAGACTTAAAAAATAATCAACCAGACTTAAATATAATCAACCAGATTTAACACATAATCAACCAGACTTAAAAACTAATCAACCAGACTTAAGAATTAATCAAACACACTTAAAAATAATCAACCAGACTTAAAAACTAATCAGCCAGACTTAAGAAATAATCAACCAGACTTAAAAACTAATCAATCAGGCTTAAAACGAATAAACCACACTTAAAAACTAATCAATCAGACTTAAAAATAATCAACCAGACTTAAAAACTTGTAATACTGTACAGAGTGAAGGTAACACATAGTAGGACAATACAGAATCAAACAACACAACAAAGATATCGCAAAGGCATTAACAAAAACTGAAAATGTACAGCAGTTTAAAAATATACTGCAAAGTAAACTGTTACGTGTACTTATTTACAGTGAATAAGTCCACTTTTAGTGGTATACCTGAAGTATACTCAAAATACAATTGTGCAGAACACCCAGCATTCTGAAAGCAAGAATTAAAAAAATATAAAAACATCTGTAGTTCTATATGAGCTGTAAGGACACTTGTACATGTTTCTCCAGTGCTGTTCAGGTACTGCATTTCAATCTAAATGGACTTAATGAGAAAAACATTTCACAACTTTCAGAAATACTAAAATTCACTTCTTTTACTGTGTAGTAGACCTAGAAAGTCCTGACACTGTTACTGTGTGGTACACCTAGTAAGTCCCAATACTTTTCAAATGTAGTAGACCTAGTGAATCCCAACACTTTTACTGTGTAGTAGACCTAGTGAGTCCTAACACTTTTACTGTGTAGTAGACCGAGTAAGTCCTAAAACTTTTATTATGTAGTAGACATAGTAAGTCCCAACACTTTCACTGTGTAGTAGACGTAATAAACCCTAACACATATACTGTGTAGTAGACCTAGTAGGTCCTAACAGTTTTACTATGTAGTAGACCTAGTAAGTCCCAACACTTTTACCGCATAGTAGACTTAGTAAGTCCTAACACTTTTACTGTGTAGTAGACCTAGTTAGTCCCAACACTTTTACTGTGTAGTAGACCTAGTAAGTCCTAACACCTTTACTATGCAGTAGACCTAGTAAGTCCTAACACTTTTACTGTGTAGTATACCTATTTAGTCCCAACACTTTTACTATGTAGTAGACCTAGTGAGTCCTAACACTTTTACTATGTAGTAGACATAGTGAGTCCTGGCACTGATACACAGTTACATGGTGTAAATCAATTTTAATGTCTTTATCAGTTTCTGAATATTTTTCCAAGTGTCCTGTGCCTGTAATATTTTAAATTGTATGATATTCTTTAGTTGTATTTCCATATTTGAAAAACATAAATGTTGAACACTGAACCACATCAGACATTGTGCACAATATTAATAAATACAAAGGTTCCACAGAAAGTGATGTATGTAAAACTGACAGTGGTTGTAAGGAGTGCATTATGTCACATTTTATTAACCTCATCAATAATTGTCTAGTTTGAGACGTGTCATTCGAACAAGCTCAAACAATAATTTCTTGATGTATGTTGCCAGAATATACATCGTCACATACTGCAGTACTTGTGACTTCAAACTGGATTCTGTTGTATATTACCACTTCAGTTGGTCAAATACGTTCTCTATTTCCAACACCCTGAAAGTAGTAGTCACACAACATACCTGTCTGCATGACAGGAAACAGTGAAGGACAGCAGGACAAATTTAGGTCTTGTGTTGGATCATTTTTATCAAAAATAAATAAACAAATAAATAAATAAGAAATCAAGATTTTTTTCATTTTTTAATTTTAATTAATAAATTAATTGAAAAATTATTAATTAACAATTTAATTAATTAACATTATTTCGATAAACATTTCATTAAAAGATTAAAGTCAATATTTTGAGCCTGACATATTTCAGACCACATACTTGACATTAATGTGCATACTATGTAATGGGAGTAATGTGTAATGGGAGTACTGTATAATGAGAGTACTATGTAATGGGAGTACTATGTAATGGGCGTACTATGTAATGGGAGTACTGTGTAATGGGAGTACTATGTAATGGGAGTACTGTGTAATGGGAGTACTGTGTAATGGGAGTACTATGTAATGGGAGTACTGTGTAATGGGAGTACTGTGTGTTTCAGCCAGTATCAACATCATGATGCATTGGAGCACAATAGTCTTTAATAGTTGGATGTCTGTGTAATTGTTGCACACAACAGTCAGTTGACCTGATATTACAGACAGGTTCATCTGGAGTGAGCAGGGGCCCGCGGGACGGGGTAGGAGTAGAAAGAGGGGCGCAGGATGCGGGTAAATGGGATTTGGGATGTTAAAATGTTAAAAACTACCATCTTTAAGCTGTAGTTGTTCAGTTCGATTTGTTTTCCTTGAAAAAAAAAGTATACTATCGCCAAGTTTAACTTTTGCAAATACAACAAAAGTAAAATAAATGTACACTTTCTCACTTGTATTTTAAAAGAGGTGTACTGAAAGTGCACTGCAGTAAATATTTTCCTACAGCAGCTAGAGTCTTGATGCTGCTCCACAACCCAGGTGACAAACTCAAAGAAGGTCAAATCAGTTCATCTGGACACAACGTGTCTCCTGCCACAACGCTCACACGAGCCGTGTGGGTGGACACACTGCTCACATGAGCCGTGTGGGTGGACACACTGCTCACATGAGCCGTGTGGACACACTGCTCACACGAGCCATGTGGTTGGACACACTGCTCACACGAGCCGTGTGGGTGGACACACTGCTCACACGAGCCGTGTGGGTGGACACACTGCTCACATGAGCCGTGTGGACACACGGCTCACACGAGCCATGTGGTTGGACACACTGCTCACACGAGCCGTGTGGGTGGACACACTGCTCACACGAGCCGTGTGGGTGGACACACTGCTCACACAAGCCGTGTGGACACACTACCAGCTGGAAAACTAACAGAGACAGACACATACATACAGCACCAGGACAAACAAAGCAGCCATTTTCAAAACAAGTGTGATATTACAGCGATGTGATACAGCAATGTGTGGTTTTAATAGAGAACATGGGAACAGCTGCAGTCAGCCCTGTGGCTGTCCAGGCTTTGCCTCAAACTGCTTCGTCACAATTTGGCATCTCTTATTCACAGTCCTGCCATTGCACAACACCCACAGAGTTTGGGGAGGGTGTAGACTACCAGGTGCTTCCTCTGATACATATGGAGTCAGTCACCACTCCTATCCACCTCCAGCTTTACCCCAGACCTACCTGTACTGTACCTGTACTGCAGTGGTGGGGCAGCCCTAAAGCTGGGGGGGAGTCACCAATTTCCATGGGGAGTCACCAATTTCCATGGCAGGATACATCACCCTAACTAACCCCCACTTCTGGATGTTGCCAATCATGTTCCCTGTGGAGCCTTTAGCGTTCATGCTGGAGCGCCAACTGTGAACCTCAGTGTTGGGAGGTTAGGATGTTAGTTTGCTGCACCACCTGAGTGCCTTACTCTTCCTTTTTATAGAAATCTGTCAGTTATGCGTGTGATATCTCCGCTGTCATGACAAACCCTTGTTGGCCCATTTTTATTATATATTTCATTATATTCAGTTAAACAAAGTTCATAACTCACATGTTGAGCAAAGTTTGGTGGTCTGTCCAGGATGTCTCCCTGCCTGCTGGGACTGGCTCCAGCATCCCCGTGACCCTGAGAGCAGGATAAGTGGTTTGGATGATGGATGGATGGATGTTGAGCAAATTGAATGCTCTTATTTCCAGTCAATTTAAAGCCCTTTCAGAGAATTTCAAAAAAATTGTGGCTGTCAATGTGTAAAGAATCTGTTTTTCAATAAAGTTCAACTCTTGGAGGTACGATGTTTGAGCCAAAAGCAGCAATAGTAGCAGGAAACAGGCAGAAGAACAGAAAGGTCACAACGAGCAGCAGCTGAGTCCTTCTGACTTGTGACGACAGTTCACTTTTTTACATAGAAGATCCACCAACCTAAGAAATGCTACCCAGACAACACAACAGCGACAGTTCAAACTCTATCCATTCCACTATCCATTCCAGGGCGTCCAGGTAGTGTAGTGGTCTATTACATTACCTGCCAACACGGGGATCTCCGGTTCGAATCCCCGTGTTACCTCCGGCTTGGTCGGGCGTCCCCACAGACACAGTTGGCCGTGTCTGCGTGTGGGAAGACGGATGTGGGTATGTGTCCTGGTCGCTGCACTAGCGCCTCCTCTGGTCGGTCGGGGCGCCTGTTCGGGAGGGAGGGGGAACTGGAGGGAATAGCGTGATCCTCCCACGCGCTACGGCCCCCTGGTGAAACTCCGCACTGTCAGGTGAAAAGAAGCGGCTGGTGAGTCCACATGTATGGGAGGAGGCATGTGGTAGTCTGCAGCCCTCCCCGGATCAGCAGAGGGGGTGGAGCAGAGACCGGCACGGCTCAGAGAGTGGGGTAATTGGCCGGATACAATTGGAGAGAAAAAAAAAGGGGGGGAGTCACATACCACTGCCTACCAGTTGGTAGGTTCTTCTGCACATTTTAACCAGCAGTAGGCTGTCACAATATCCCAGAATTCATTGTAAGCTCGCTGTATCTTCTATTTAGATGCCCCACCCCAGGCTGTGATGGTAGTGGACACATTACTGGCAACTATGCATCACATCGCAGGTAAGATCAACATTGGATCTTGGAAGTGATGGGCAGTGTTTTGCCTCGTTCCAACTGAAAGTTTCTTCAGTCATTCCTGTTGTGCACTATTTGTGTTTGCATGTCAGCAATTATTAATCTAGACACAAAGCCGATGCTCCTCTGATGGGCACTGTCCTCTTTCACTCTGGTGCGGGAGCAACCAGTCTTGTTCATGGTTTAGGTTGTGAAGCTGTCTTTTCCCTGATTCACACTTGATTCGGCTCCTTTCTGAGTCTAACTTGCTTTTTCTTGCTCCCTTGTCTCTGGAAAACTCCAGCCTGTCAGGCTGTCCTCTTGCTGATAAATCTCTCCGGACCCTCATGGCTGCACACAGTGCTGAACTCAAGTATGCTTCATTGTTCTTCCTTTCCCCTCTTCTAACTGGTGCGCTCTGCACTGCCCCCTACTGGAAGTTGTAACCACAGCTACAACTCTTGCTTGCTCTTTCTTCACAGAATCGTCCACTGTTATTAGTTCCCCAGATGTTTCAGAAGGGCTTGGATTATAACTTTAAGAAAAATAGATTGTAAAACTAAGTTAAAATGACCCAAGCCAAGATATGCCTAACGTATGCCAGTGTTTGTACTGTTCTGAGCGGTGTCTCCCTGTGTGTCAGGTGTCCAACTCCAGGCTGCGATGGATCAGGTCACATCACTGGAAACTATGCCTCTCACAGAAGGTACAAATATGTTAACACCACGTGTCGCTGTCAAACATTCAATTCTTTGTCGAAATGTTTTGCTAAATTCTTGCTGCGGGGGCGTGCGGGTAGCGTAGCGGTCTATTCCACTGCCTACCAACACAGGGGTCGGCGGTTCGAACCCCCGTGTGGGGGACAGTGATGGAGGTGTCCATGTATAAAGGATATAAAAGGATGTAGATGTAGAGGACAGTGATGGAGGTGTCCATGTATAAAGGATATAAAGGGTGTAGATGTAGAAGACAGTGATGGATGTGTCCATGTATAAAGGATATAAAAGGATGTAGATGTAGAGGACAGTGATGGCTGTGTCCATGTATAAAGAATATAAAGGGGTCTAGATGTAGAGGACAGTGATGGAGGTGTCCATGTATAAAGGATATAAAGGGTGTAGATGTAGAAGACAGTGATGGATGTGTCCATGTATAAAGATATAAAAGGATGTAGATGTAGAGGACAGTGATGGCTGTGTCCATGTATAAAGAATATAAAGGGGTCTAGATGTAGAGGACAGTGATGGAGGTGTCCATGTATAAAGGATATAAAGGGGTGTAGATGTGGGGGACACTGATGGAGGTGTCCATGTATAAGGGATATAAAGGGGTGTAGCTGTGGGGGACAGTGATGGAGGTGTCCATGTATAAAGGATATGAAGAGGTGTAGATGTAGAGTACACTGATGGTGCTTTCCAAGTATAAAGGATATAAAGGGATGTAGATGTAGGTGACAGTGATGGAGGTGTCCATGTACAAAGGATATAAAAGGTGTAGATGCAGAGGACAGTGATGAGGTGGGGGTTAGACAGAAGGTGACAGTGGTGTAGTAGAACATCTTGTCCCAGCTTCTAACAGATGTAGGCAGAGGGTGTAGCTGGCTCATGCCGGCATGTCGTCTTTACAGGCGCCTCACGTGTCCCCGGTCTACCTTGCTGGATGCCATGCATATGTAAGCAGTGTGGTGTGTTGTTGTTTTTAATGCCCCCAAACCACTTAGAACAATTATGGGGTGTTGGGCGTCCGGGTAGCATAGCGGTCTATTCCGTTGCCTACCAACATGGGGATCGCTGGTTTGAATCCGTGTTACCTCCGGCTTGGTCGGGCGTCCCTACAGACACAATTGGCCGTGTCTGCGGGTGGGAGGCCGGATGTGGGTATGTGTCCTGGTCGCTGCACTGGTCGGCGGGGGCGCCTGTTCGGGGGGAGGGGGAACTGGGGGGAATAGCGTGATCCTCCCACGCGCTACGTCCCCCTGGTGAAACTCCTCACTGTCAGGTGAAAAGAAGCGGCTGGTGACTCCACGTGTATGGGAGGAGGCATGTGGTAGTCTGCAGCCCTCCTGGATCATTAGAGGGGGTGGAGCAGCGACTGGGACGGCTTGAAAGAGTGGGGTAATTGGCCAAGTACAATTGGGGAGAAAAAAGGGGAACCCCCCCCCAAAAAAATTGGGGGGATATGGATGCTCTTAATGTGTATTTTACCTCAGAGGATTTGGGGGGGGGGGTCTACTCCGGTTACATACAAGCTGCCTTTTGTGGACACTGGGTTGATGGACATTATTTTCTGCTTACCCAAGAGAGAGGTAAGAGTGAGGAACGAGAGAGGAGAGAGAGAGGAAAGAGAGGAAAGAGAGGAATGAGAGAAAAGAGAGAGGAAAGAGGAACGAGAGAGGAAAGAGAGGAATGATAGAGGAACAAGAGAGCAGGGAGAGGAAGGATAGGAAAGAGAGAGGAGAGAGGAATGAGAGCCGAAAGTGAGAGGAAAGAGTGAGGAACGAAAGAGGAAAGAGAGAGGAGAGAGAGGAAGGAGAGGAAAGAGAGAGGAGAGAGGAATGAGAGCCGAAAGTGAGAGGAAAGAGTGAGGAACGAAAGAGGAAAGAGAGAGGAGAGAGAGGAAGGAGAGGAAAGAGAGAGGAGAGAGGAATGAGAGCCAAAAGAGAGAGGAAAGAGTGAGGAATGAAAGAGGAAAGAGAGAGGAGAGAGAGGAAAGAGAGGAACGAGAGAAAAGAGAGAGGAAAGAGATAGGAAAGAGAGAGCAGAGAGAGGAACGAGAGAGGAGAGAGAGGACAGAGGAATGAGAGAGGAAAGAGAGAGGAAAGAGAGGAGAGAGGAAAGAGAGGAAAGAGAGGAAAGAGGGGAGAGACAGAGGAAAGAGTGAAAAGAGAGAGGAAAGAGAGGAAAGAGAACAGGACGAGGAAATAGAACGGAGAGCGGAAAGAGAGCGAAAAGAGAGAAAAGAGGAAAGATAGGAATGAGAGGAAAGAGGGGAAAGGAGAAATGAAAGGCAGAGGAAAGACAGGAAAGAGAACAAAAAGAGAGAGGAAAGAGAGAACAGGATGAGGAAAGAGAGAAAAGAGAGGAGAGACAGGGGAAAGAGAGGAAAGAGATAAGAGAGAGGAAAGACAGGAAAGAGAAAAGAGAAAAGAGAAGAGAAAGGAAGGACAGAGGAAAGAGAGAAGAGAGGAAAGAGGAAAGAGAGAGGAAAAAGAAAAGAGAGAAAAGAGAGGGGAGAGAGAAAAGAGAGAAAAGAGAAAAAAAAAGAGGAGGGAGGGAAAAGAGAGAGGAGAAAGAAGAGAGAAAAGAGAGGAAGGGGAGAGGAAAGAGGAAAGAGAGCAGATAGAGGAAACAGAAAAGAGAGGAAAAAGGGAAAAGAGGAAAGAGAAAAAAGAGAGGAACGAGAGAAAAGAGAGGAGAGAGGGAAGACAGGAAAGACAGAGAAGAGAGAGGAAAGAGAGGAGAGAGAAAAGAAAGGAAAGAGGAAAAGCATAGATTTTCTCCCTCAAGGTGGGTCATGATGAGATATCATGTTTTGTTCAACATAATTCAGGGTAATCTGTTTAATGTAATTCAGGATAATTCAGGGTAATCTGTTTAATGTAATTCAGGGTAACCTGTTTAATGTAATTCAGGGTAATTCAGGGTAATCTTAATCAGTTTAATGTAATTCAGGATAATCTGTTCAATGTAATTCAGGGTAATCTGTTTAATGTATTTCAGGGTAATTCAGGGTAATCTGTTTAATGTAATTCAGGATAATTCAGGGTAATCTGTTCAATATAATTCAGGGTAATCTGTTTAATGTATTTCAGGGTAATTCAGGGTAATCTTTCTAATGTAATCCATGGTAATCTGTTTAATGTAATTCAATTTAATCGGTTTAATGTAATTCATGGTAATTCAGGGCAATCTGTTTAATGTAATTCAGGGTAATCTGTTTAATGTAATTCAGGATAATCTGTTCAACGTAATTCAGGGTAATCTGTTTAATGTAATTCAGGGTAATCGGTTTAATGTAATTCAGGATAATCTGTTTGATGTAATTCAATTTAATCGGTTTAATGTAATTCAGGGTAATTCAGGCCAATCTGTTTAATGTAATTCAGGGTAATATGTTTAATATAATTCATTGCAATATGTTTAATGTAATTCAATTTAATCGGTGTAATGTAATTCATGGTAATTCAGGGCAATCTGTTTAATGTAATTCAGGGTAATTCAGGGCAATCTGCTTAAAGTAATTCAGAGTAATTTATGGAAATCTTTTTAATGTAATTCAGGGCAATCTGTTTAATGTAATTCAGGGTAATCTTTTTAATGTAATTCACTGTAGTCTGTTTAATGTAATTCAGGATAATTCAGGGTAATCTTTTTAATGTAATTCCTTGCAATCTGTTTAATGTAATTCAATTTAATCGGTTTAATGTAATTCATGGTAATTCACGGCAATCTGTTTAATGTAATTCAGGGTAATCGATTTAATGTAATTCAGGGTAATTCAGGGCAATCTGTTTAATGTAATTCAGGGTAATTCAGGGCAATCTGCTTAATGTAATTCAGGGTAACCTGTTTAATGTAATTCAGAGTAATTCAGGGTAATCTTAATCAGTTTAATGTAATTCAGGGTAATCTGTTTAATGTAATTCAGGGTAACCTGTTTAATGTAATTCAGGGTAATTCATGGTAATCTTAATCAGTTTAATGTAATTCAGGGTAATTCATGGCAATCTGTTTAATGTAATTCAGGGTAATCTGTTTCATGTAATTCAGGGTAATTCAGGGTAACCCGTTTAATGTAATTCAGGGTAATTCAGGGTAATCTGTTTAATGTAATTCAGGGTAATCTGTTAAACGTAATTCAGGGTAATTCAGGGTAATCTGTTTAATGTAATTCAGGGTAATCTGTTTAATGTAATTCAGGGTAATCTGTTTCATGTAATTCAGGGTAATTTGGGGTCATCTGTTTAATGTAATTCAGGGTAATTCAGGGTAATCTGTTCTAGCATCCCTCATTGAAACCCAGATGTTTGTCATGCAAACATCAGAAGGGAAGTACCTCTTATTAAAGTGTCCTCAGGATGACTCCATCACAAGCTGTTTTGTTGTTTGTTTCTCTCTGCCAGTCTGTCCGGGTGCCCACGGGCCAAGAAGGGCCTCAAGTCAACACCCACCAAGGACGACAAGGAAGACTCAGAACTGTTAAGGTTTGACAAAGACCTTCCCTGTGCTCCTCTAGCTCGTTTGGATCAACTGAGTCGTAGATATACTGTACTGTTCCTCTAGCCTTGGGTTGGGACCACTTTCACCATGTTTATGAAATACGTTTACTAAGAGTTTAATATTTATACTGCATTTCTATCAAAGTAAACGATTTTTATACGTTGTAGAGCAACAGGGGGCATAAATAAGGACAGTAGTGTCTAGTGTTTAATTAGGTTGTCCCCAGCCAAGGGACCAAAGTTCAGTCTCCCATGCAGCAGACTGATGGACTGCGTTTTACTTATAAAGCTGCAGCAGCCCCTCAGGAGGCTTTCCAGTCACTTAACGCCCCACATTCAGTGCATGTGTGTGAGTCTTAACAGCTGATCTGCTCTTCCTCCAACTGATATGGAAGATAATAATGTATGGAAGACTGCATAAAAGGGCGTCTGGGTGGAACAGCAGTCTATTCCATTGCCTACCAACACGGGGATCACTGGTTCGAATCCCCATGTTACCTCCGGCTTGGTCGGGCATCCCTACAGACACATTTGGCCATGTCTGCGGGTGGGAAGCCGGATGTGGGTATGTGTCCTGGTCGCTGCACTACCGCCTCCTCTGGTCAGTCGGGGTGCCTGTTCGGGGGGCAGGGGGAACTGGGGGGAATAGCATGATCCTCCCATGCGCTACATCCCTCTGGTGAAACTCCTCACTGTCAGGTGAAAAGAAGCAGCTGGTGACTCCACATGTATCAGAGGAGGCAGGTGGTAGTCTGCAGCCCTCCCCGGATCAGCAGAGGGGGTGGAGCAGCGACCGGGACGGCTTGGAAGAGTGGGGTAATTGGCCAAGTACAATTGGGGAGAAAAAGGGGGGAAAATCCAACCCCCCCCCAAAAAAAACTGCAAAATAGTAACTTCATTTATACAGCACCTCTCAAAACAATGGTCACAGAGCTTCACAGAACATAAAACCTAAATGTGTAAAACTCCATTATACATGACATGGTTACAATAAAACATAAATCATCCACCTTTACAACACATACAGGTTTTATCGTCATTTCTATATCTTTTACAGTATTCTAATATTTTGTTCATGGCCATGTAGTGTGAGTGCTCGTTGTGTAATCAATGTATGAAAAGCCTCGAGGTGTCAAATTCAAAGTGTTGTATACAAAAAGCTGCTTTGCATTTACAATGCACGAGTTATACAACTTTGCAACAAGCCTTAAATGAATCAGACGGAAAGCAGCTACTGAGGTGGTCTGAGTTTTATTCATCTAGGAGGGGTCTGGGTTTATCTTGCATGTTCAGATATGCGCAAAAAACTTCTGAGTCAAGGTCTGAGTCCACTTTAGAATCTAAAATGAACCAAGATTAAAATCACCCTAAATTTCAGGCCTGACAAGTCATGAGAGCAGCAACCTCTGATATTAACCTCTGTCCTCCCATGTCAAGCTGATGTTGATCTTCTCTCCAGACAGTCTTTGGAACAACCTCTACGTCTTTTGTCTTCACTAGGTGTCCAGTGCCTGGCTGCGACAGCCTGGGCCACATCAGTGGAAAGTATGCCACCCACCGTAGTGCCTATGGCTGCCCACTGGCAGCACGGCGCCAAAAAGAAGGTCTCCTTAATGGCACACCCTTCTCTTGGAAAGCCTTTAAAACGGAGGGTCCCACCTGTCCCACACCAGGCTGTGATGGTTCTGGTCATGCCAATGGAAGCTTCCTTACACACCGCAGGTAGGGCCTTCTCTCAGTTACTGCAGACCTGTCTCTATAGGACACTTTCTCCACAACACTGACATACAGTATATGTAGAGGGATAAACCAGAGGTTCACCGGGTCCTGGGTTAAAGCCCATATTCTGCATGAGTTCTTGTTCTGGATACCAGCTGTTTGTATGAATCTTTGCATTCTGGTCACAACTTCCCTGAAATGTATGAATGAAGGCAATTCTCAGATTATTATCATGTAAAGTGAACTTGTGCAGTTGGGTTGAAATACTACATATGCTTGAGAACCTTGGCCAATATTATGTCATAGGCCAGAATGTCCTGGCATTTTCTCATTATTGAAATAGGGGACAACAACAGTCAGAGCCTTCCCCCCAACAACTCACAGTCATATACAGGCGATCCCCTCATTCCCTGGGGAGAATACCAACAAAACGGCGCTCAACTGGGGACTTGTGAGTATCCCCACACCCGCCCAGCACCTGTCACCTTGGCCAACTCTGGAAAAGTAAAGAGTGCAGCTCCTCTCCAGGAATTTGGTACCAGAGCCCATGCTATGTGTGGAGGTGAGCCCAACTATATCTAGTTGGTACCGCTCCACCTCCTGCACCAGCTCAGGCTCCTTCCCTGCCAGAGAGATGACATTCCACATCCTGTGGATCAGTCTGTGATGCTGGAAGTTGGTCCCTGCCTTTGCCTGCCACCCAGCTTGCATTGCACCCTACCTCAATGTTCATCCCCCTGGGTTTTGGGTCCATGGGGTGGTGGGCCCATGTTGTTTTTTTGGGCTGAGCCCGATTGGGACCACCAGATACTTGCCGGCAAGCTCCCTTCCCAGGTCTGGCTCCAGGATGGGGCCCCGATTTCACCTTTTCCAGGTGAGGTGCAGTGGACAGTTGTGACTGACTATTGTGTGTGCTTATGCGCTGAATAGCGGCTTGGGGTATCCGGCCTTCTTTCGAGTCTTTGGGTGGTGCCCTGGATAGGGTTCTGGCTGGGGACTCTATAGTTCTGCTGGGGGAGTTCAACACTCACGTTGGCAACGATGGAGAAACCTGGAGGGCCGTGATTGGGAGGAATGGCTTCCCCGATTGGAACCTGAGTGGTGCCTTGTTATTGGACTTCTGTGCGAGTCATGGATTGGCCATAACAAACACCACGTTCGAACACAAGGTAGTTCATAAGTGTACTTGGTACTAGAACACCTTAGGCTGAAGATCGATGATAGACTTTGTGGTCATATCATCCGATCTGCGGCCATATGTTTTGGACACTCAGGTGAAGAGAGGAGCAGAGCTGTCAACTGATCATCACCTGGTGGTGAATTGGATTAAATGGTGGGGAAGGCCGGGCAGACAGGCCTTTTGGGCTTGGTTGGTCCAGGGGTCTCCTGAAGCAGCAGACAGGCACTGGGAGGTCAGAAGGGCTGCGGCTTTGGCGGTCACCGAAGCAAAAACTCAGGTGTGGGAGGAGCTCGGTGAGGCTATGGAGGAGGACTTTCAGTTGGCCTCAAGGAAGTTCTGGCAAACCCTCCGGCAACTCAGATGGGGGAAGCAGGGCCTGACTCAGGCTGTGTTCAGCCGGGGAGGGGAACTGCTGACTCGGACTGGGGATGTTGTCAGGCAGTGGAAAGAACACTTTGAGGAGCTCCTGAACCCGGCTAACACATCCCCAGTGGAGGAGGTAGGGTCTGAAGACTTGGGGGAAGCCCCGCCCATATACCTTGGTGATAAATTTAACTAAAAACAAGGCATAGCACACAGCTGCTCTGGAGGACAAAATCTGTGCTTTTTCCTTCTTGTTGGGGATAACTCACATTACAATCAAATCCCCCAATTTGTCTCCATAACATGGGGACATAAAGACACTGAGACCCACATAATGTCTATGTGGCATGTGGAGTCCAGCACATTAGAAAAATAGAATACAAGACAAGTTAAAAGACTTAATGCCGGCTTGAGCCAACACAACTCTCTGGAAGACTTTTGAAAAAGCTGGGATGAGATGTTTCACTACACTACTGCCACCTTCAGTCTAAACGACACCACCATCACCATCCTCTACATCTACACCAGGGAATGCATATATGTGAATGAGAGGGAGGACAGTGGAATGGTGAGGACACAAGGAGTGGAGGTGATGAAGGCGTATGTGTTTAAATAATTGGGGTCAAATGTCCAAAGTAACGGGGAGTGCAGAAGAGAGGTGAAGAAGAGAGTGCAGGCAGGGTAGAGTGGGTAGAGAAGAGTATCAGGAGTGATTTGTGACAGAAGGGTACCAGCAAGAGTTAAAGGGAAGGTTTACAAGATGGTTGTGAGACCAGCTATGTTATATGGTTTGGAGACAGTGGCACTGATGAAAAGACAGGAGGTGGAGCTGGTGGTGGCAGAGTTGAAGATGATAAGATTTTCATTGGGAGTGATGAAGGAGGACAGGATTAGGAATGAGTATATTAGAGGGACAGCTCAGGTTGGAGACAAAGCAAGAGAGGCAATATTGAGATGGTTTGGACATGTGTGGAGGAGAGATGCTGGGTATATTGGGAGAAGGATGCTGAATATGGAGCTGCCAGGGAACAGGAAAAGAGGAAGGCCAAAGAGGAGGTTTATGGATGTGGTGAGGGAGGACATGCAGGTGGTTGGTGAGACAGAGGAAGATGCAAAGGACGGGGGGAAATGGAAATGGATGATCCGCTGTGGCGACCCCTAACGGGAGCAGCCGAAAGTAGTAGTAGATACATGGACATCCCCATCACCATCCTCTACATCTACACCCCTTTATATCCTTTTTAAAACTTTAGGCAAATACAGACTAAAAATTAGTACTTATATGTTCTTAAATGAGGGAATACTTGACTTTTCCAAGTAATGCTAGTATATTTATGTGTATGCTGAACGGAAGCAGTCACTAACAGAGCACGGTTTATAAACAAGGGCAAAGTGGCATCACATCCTGTGTTGGGGTCAAAGATATGGATGAGACCCTGACTCCTTATCCTCTCTCCCTGTCCCCTGATTCTTCCATTAGCCTTTCAGGCTGTCCCAGAGCGTCGGCCAACAAGAAGAAAGCCAAGATCCCTGGAGATGAGTACACCACTGCCAAGTTTAAGGCCAGTGATGGTAAGAGACTCTGATTAGCATCATCTCTGCTTTTATATTTGTTTCCCTACAGTGGCATTGGGCCAATGCTAGATTTAACCAACATCTAAATGTCTAAATGCACTGGGACCAATATCAGGCACATTTCATTTGACCCTACGAGTTTGAACCCTCAGTGGTACATTCTGCTTTTATTTTCAGACCAAAAGTAAAATAGAGTTTGCTAATATGTTGTCAATACAACTCTAGCTTAAGTTCACTGACTCGGTCTTCTGTAATTGCATTATCTGGTTACATGAAACCTCCCAGAATGCTGCCTTAATGACAAACTAGTGCTGGAGCAGGAATTGTGACTTTAAGATAAAAAAAAAACCCCAAAAACTCAATATGGTTTTCATATGCAACCTAGTGTTAGGATTTTGGTCAGTCATTAGAAACATTTGGCATATTTGAAAACATGTATAGCTGTGGCTTCTACTTAATTTCTGCCTTTGATCTTTAATTTCTGTATAATCTTGGACATTTCTTGACCTATCATAACTCAAAATGGAAATCTAGCTTACGGCAATCTTTGCAGACATTACAGATGAAAACAAACTTCCAGAGAATCAAAATACAAATAAAACGTGTCTGTCATAAAACATCAACCCTTTTCTCAAAAGCTAAAAGAACAAGTTTCATGGTTAAGATACACCGATCAGCCAAAACATTAAAGCCACCTGCCTAGTATTGTGTAGGTCCCCTCTTGCCACCAAAACAGCTCTGACCCGTCGAGGCATGGACTCCACAAAACCTCTGAAGGTGTCTTCTGGTATCTAGCACCAAGACGTTAGCAGCAGATCCTTTAAGTCCTGTAAATTGTGAGGTGGGGCCTCCATGGATAAGACTTGTATTTCCAGCACATCCTACAGATGCTCGATCAGGTTGGGATCTGGGGAATTTGGGTGTCAAGGCAACACTTTGAAGTCTTTGTCATGTTCCTCAAACCATTCCTGGACAATGTGTGAAGTGTGGCAGGGTGCATTGTCCTGCTGAAAGAGACCACTGCCATCAGGGAACACCATTGCCATGAAGGGGTGTAGCTGGTCTGCAACCATGTTTAGGTAGGTGTTGTGTCAAAGTAACATCCACATGAATGCTAGGACCCAAGGTTTCCCAGTAGAATACTGCCCAGAGCATCACACTGCCTCCACCGGCTTGCCTTCTTCCCCATAGTGCATCCTGGTGCCATCTCTTCCCCAGGTAAATGACACACAAACACCTGACCATCCACAAAATATTAAAGAAAACGTGATTCATCAGACCAGACCACCCTCTTCCAATGCTCCATGGTCCAGTTCTGATGCTCACATGCCCATTGTAGGCGCTTTAGGCAGCGGACAGGGGTCATCATGGGCCCTCTGACTGGTCTGCAGCTACACAGCTACCACACACAGGAAGCTGTGATGCACTGTGTGTTGTGACACCTGTCTATCATAGCCAGCATTCACTTTTTCAGCAATCTGAGCTACAGTAGCTCTTCTGTGGGATCGGACCAGACAGGCTAGCCTTCACTCCTCACAAGCATCAATGAGTCTTGGGTGCCCATGACCCTGTTGCTGGTTCACCGGTTGTCCTTCATTGGACCACTTTTGGTAGGTACTGACCACTGCATACCCAGAACACCCCACAAGTCCTGCCGTTTTGGAGATGCTGATCCAGTTGTGTAGCCATCACAATTTGGCCCTCGTCAAAGTAGCTCAGATCCTTACGCTTGTCCATTTCTCCTGCTTCCAACACATCAACTACAAGAACTGACTGTTTACTTGCTGCCTGATATAATCCCCCCCCCCCCGACAGGTGCCATTGTAACAAGATAATCAATGTTATTCACTTACCTGCCACTGGTTTTAATGTTTTGGCTGATCGGTGTGTGTATTTTACATGAGAAAATAACTACAGTCACATGCAAAATTCCAGGCACAAATAAACAGTTTAGGCAATACCATATTTGTGTACTTTCACTTTAAAATAAGTGTTTACAGTGGACAACCTTTCAGTATGAGTATAAATAACTACACGGTGTTGTTCATCCTGTGTCCCTGCATGCTTTGGATATGGTATAGGCAGGTATTTAGCTGTGTTCTCCTTTATTAGCTTTTGAGATACAGATCCAATTCTTTAGAGGTGGATAAGCTTGAGCGGTTCTCACCAGATCAGCCTCAGCTGAGCTCACTTTGAAGAAACGGTGTGTGATGACTTTGCTCGTTCATTGTTATAAAACTTTATTCCAGTTCTGGAGAATGATGAGGACATCAGGCAACTCAATAAGGAGATCAGTGAGCTGAATGAGTCCAACTCAGAAATGGAGGCAGACATGATGAACCTGCACACCCAGGTCAGTTGCAAAACTGAGCTGTAGGGAACATTTGACTTAATTTTGACTTACATTTCATGGTATTTAAGAATTTGATCATAATTGTCAATTGGTAGGGCATCTGGGTGGCATGGCGGTCTATTCTGTTGCCTACTAACACGGGCATCGCCAGTTCGAATCCCTGTGTTACCTCCGACTTGGTCGGGCATCCCTACAGACACAATTGGCCGTGTCTGTGGGTGGGAAGCTGGATGTGGGTATGTGTCCTGGTCGCTGCACTAGCACCTCCTCTGGTCGGTCGGGGCGCCTGTTCAGGGGGGAGGGGGAACTGGGGGGAATAGCGTGATCCTCCCAAGTGTTACGTCCCCCTGGTGAAACTCCTCACTGTCAGGTGAAAAGAAGCAGCTGGTGACTCCACATGTATGGGAGGAGGCATGTGGTAGTCTGCAGCCCTCCCCAGATCAGCAGAGGGGGTGGAACAGAGACCGGGACGGCTCAGAGAGTGGGGTAATTGGGCAAGTGCAATTGGGGGATGGAGAGGGGAAAAAAACCCCTCAAAAAACTATTGTCAATTGGTAAGTTTACAATCTGTCAGTATTTTTTTAGTCATTTGAATGTATTAGGAGTACTGTTATGAGGTAAATGCCTCTCATGCGACCCATACATATGTGTCTGTACCGTCCAGCTATATATAAAAGCTGTTTTCTTCACTTCTTTACATAAATGTACAAATTACATCACACTCAAGCTCTAGACAGTCTTTACATATGTGCCAGATGTAACGAAGGGCACGCTGTTCCAACCTTTCACTGTTCAGATGTTCAAGGTGATATGTGTAATATTCCATTTTATGTGTAATATTTTCATTTTCCTGAAGAATAAATAATACGACAAGCCTCGACTCCCAAAAACTTGGCACGCAGCTGCAGCCCTCAGGAACATATACAGGGATTGCAGCAGTCCACAGGGCTTTCAGTAATGGGAGGTTTTGGAGAGCATGCTGGGCATCTACGATCTTTATGTTGTTGGTCATGCTGGCTTTGGATTGTTTTGTTGTTCACATTACTGAACAGTAGATGCCAGGATTCCAGAAGTTACGCAAAGCATTCTAGTGTTATTTTAGTGTCTGGAGTCTACATGCCAGCTGATGATGAACCAAACTATGGCTGTTCTTCACTGAATTGTTTTTGACAAAGGCCAAGACATTTTTATTATTATTAAATATTGACTACAGATTTATTCTGATTCATTCTCAAGTTTTGAGTGTTGATAAGTTCCAGGTTGCTCTGTTTGAAATTATTCCAGTTGAGCAAATGCTTGTTTCTTAAGTGTATGCCACATTTTTTTTCTGACTCTTAATTGCCAAACTTGTTTGTCTGGGTATTTTCCTACTGTTTTCCTGTGGTTGGGCTCCAGATCTCTTCCATGGAGAAGAACCTGAAGAGCATAGAGGAAGAGAACAAACAGATCGAAGAGAAAAACAAAGCTTTGTTTCTGGAACTTTCTGGCTTGAGTCAGGCCCTGATCCACAGTCTGGCTAACATCCGCCTGCCGACCATGGTGAGTTTGGAACTGGAGTGGAGGGTGTTTGATGATACGCATATCAGATACATTACAAGACATTTAGATACGTGAGATAGGCAGGACAAGCAAGTACCAACTTGCCAGTTTATTAGGTACACTATCATGTTGAACGAGTTTTCCTGGGCATGGGTTCTACAAGATGTTGGATGTGTTGTGCAGAAGTGTTGCTTTGCAAATTGGGTGGCTGCACAGTCTTGCTGTGAACAGCCCTTTCCTCCTCATCAAAGATGCTCAATAGGGTTGAGATCCAGGGACTGTGCAGGTCATTGAAGTGATGAAAACTTGCTGTCATGTTCCTGGAATAACATTCCACACCTAGTTCCATGGTGCTGGAAGTGTCCATCCAAATGTGGATAAACTGTTGCCATGATGGGATGACCCTCGCCTATGGTCATGAGCTTTGGGTGGTGACCGAAAGGGTGAGATCATGGATACAAGCAGCTGAAATGAGTTTCCTCCGTAGGGTGTCTGGGCTCAGCCTTAGAGATATGGTGAGGAGCTTGGACATCCAGAGGGAGCTCAGAGTAGAGCCGCTGCTCCTTTGCATCGAAAGGAGCCAATTGAGGTGGTTCGGGCATCTGATTATGATGCCTCCTGGGCACCTCCCTTTGGAGGTTTACCGGGCATGACCAACTGGGAGGAGACCCCGGGGTAGACCCAGAACTTGCTGAAGGGACTACATGTCCAATCTGGCCTGGGAACAGCTTGGAATCCCCCAGGAGGAGCTGGAGAACGTTGCTGGGGAGAGGGACATCTGGAGTGCCCTACTTAGCTTGCTGCCACCGTGACCCGACCCCGGGGAAGTGGCTGAAGATTAATGAATGAATGAATGAATGATGGGATAAACTAGTTCAGTAACGATCAGCTATGTTGTACTGCTCACACCTTCTCTAGGGGACATTAGGAGCCCTAATATATGCCAGGAAACATTCCCACACCCTCCTGTCCCTACTGCTGTGTACTATTGACACCAAACAGAATGGCTCCATCGACTCATGTTGCTTGTGTCAAATTCTGATCCCTCCATCGTGATGATGCAAAAGAAACCTGTATTCTGCTGACCAGGCAGTCCAGTATTAATGTTCCGGGAGATGCGCCTTCTTGCTCTTTGCTGACATTGGCATCCGACATGGTTTTTTGGCTGTTGTAGCCCAGTTAAGACCGTTAAGTGGTGCATTCTGAGATGATATTCTCTGCACCGATGTTGGATTCGGATGTGATTTGCCTGGTTATGGTCTGTTTGTTTACTTGCATGATTCTCGCCCATCTCCTTTGGTGCCTCTGATCCACAACTTGTCTTCATTCACAGGATTGATAATTGGTACTTTGTTGCTTTTCACACCTCTCGGTAAACCCTTGAAAGGGTTGTTTGTGAGGACCCCAGGACTGCTGGTAGGAGATGCTACAACCGGCACACCGAGTTACATATCTTGCCACATTAAAAAGTTATTAAGGTCACGCGCTTCACCCATTCCAACGCTCAGTTGAACCCTAACTGAAGGAGTGCCTGATTTCTACCACACAATCCAGTCACATGAAATGCTGGAGCCATTGGACTATTTGTGTGAAGGTGCGGCGTGTACCTAATAAACTGGCAACTCGGTGTATGCGCACATACAAGTCAGACTTGGATATCTACACACAAATGCATGCGAACGTCCATCCTCGTGCACATTCACAGAGTGCTGAATATTGTCAAGAACTGAACTTAGATGCGTTGTTCTGGATCAGACTTCTGCAGCGTGCATGGCCTGCCCTGCACATCTGCAAAGACACACATAGGACTTAACTTTATCTTTTGCCCTTTACATTTATGTTTATTTTCCATTTTTTTCTTTCTGTAAATGTTGTACCCGTTTAAAATTTCATTTCTGAGAGCAACTGCAGTAATCACTACCTTCCACTGGAGGCACTGCCTCGAGGCTAGAGTATTGTTGGGTTGTTCCCAAATTCATCAATTAAACTGAAGTAACTACGGTAATACCGGTATCGAAATCTTCCATTTTCGGGCGTCCGGGTAGCAACGGTCTATTCCGTTGCCTACCAACATGGCTTAGTCGGGCGTCCCTATAGACACAATTGGTCGTGTCTGCAGGTGGGAAGCCGGATGTGGGTATGTGTCCTGGTCGCTGCACTACCGCCTCCTCTGGTCGGCCGGGGCGCCTGTTCAGGGGGGAGGGGGAACTGGGGGGGGGGAAATAGCGTGATCCTCCCACGCGCTACGCCCCCCCCCCCCGGTGAAACTCCTCAGTCAGGTGAGAAGAAGCGGCTGGTGACTCCACATGTATCGGAGGAGGCATGTGGTAGTCTGCAGTCCTCCCCGGATCGGCAGAGGGGGTGGAGCAGAGACCGGGACGGCTCGGAAGAGTGGGGTAACAGGCTGGATACAGTTGGGGAGAAAAAAAAAGGGGGGGGTAATCTTCCATTTTCAAATGGAATGCTAATCACAGCGCCTTTAGGACTAACACAAGTTGACAGTAGGCACCTCATGAGGATTATTTTGTCTCCCTGAAGAAGGAAATGTGTACTCTGCGGACATGCTCTTACTACCACTACTGCTGGGTGAGGGCCCAGCGTCGGTGTGTTTGAGGTGCTAGGGTCAACCTCATTACAGACACGTGCCGAATGTCGTTTGAATCCCGTGGTCAGAGTCATTATGAAGTGGTGTGTGTGCTTATCTTTTCCTCAGCAGGAGCCACTTTCAGAGCAGAACTTTGACAGCTACGTGGACACCTTGACACACATGTTCACCAATAAAGACTGCTACCAAAACCCGGAGAACAGGGCTCTGCTGGAGTCCATCAACCAGGCAGTGAAGGGAATTGAAGTCTGAAGTCAAAAAGCAAATCTGAGCACCGAGGATTAAAAAGGGGAAAGAAGGGCACCATGATGTGCTGTGGGTTCGAGGCCTGCCCCCAACATTTATTCCTTTTCTTCCAATCGCTTTGAATATCTGATTAGTTCTCATCATTTCAAAGTACTTTTTTTTGTCTGTTCTTTGCGATTGTTTGTTTGCATGTTGCTTTTGGAAGAAATGGACATGAAGCGACCTGAGTATGGGTGAATATGTAAATTCTGTTTGCTAGCACACTAGAATACTGTGCTGATGTGAGCAAGGCTACCGAAACACATAGAGCAAAACCGCACTTATGATATGGGTGTAGAACAACCATATAATGCAGTACACAGTCTTATTGGCCCAGCCTACCACAGTCCCTTGCCACAGTCCCTTGCAGAATCCCTTACCACAGTCCCTTGCCAGAGTCCCTTATCACAGTCCCTTAGCTAGTTGACACGTCCCATCTCCCGTGGGTCATGCTGATAGTGTTCGTAAGAACAGTGCCGTGGCACTTTCAGGGTTAGTTTGTGGAATTATTCTTATTATTTCTGTGTATTTGAGTCTTGAGAAGATTTTGGTTCACTGATGTTATTTATACAAGTCTGCTGAATTATGTTTGCTTTTTCTTTATTAACTATTTCAAAAGAATTCAGATGGTTTTAAACTGCAACCAGGACGAGGAATTAATTTCTTCTGTATTGCAAAATGAGGAGGAAAATATTTTAAGATATCAACTATGAATTGTTTTATATACCTTATTTATGTGAAATGCTGGGATCTTTTTAAGTGCAAATATTTTGTAACTGACAATTTTGATAATTTTCTAAAAATTCTTTGCCTCTGTTCATGATTTTCCTCATTATTTCCTCAAAACAATGAGAACCCTGCAATGAGCTGGGGATAATGTGCTGTACATATTTGATATTTGTTGAAGAACAAAGTAATTGTGTATATTTGGTATTGTCTGTGTATATCATTGACGTGTGTGGATTAGTCCAAGCTGTTCTTGAAATAAAGGAAACCCACAGTGAAACTGTCATGTACACTTAGCGCTACAGGTTTCTTTTTGAAGTACTGATTTTAACTTTTACATGGCAAGCTTTATGTTCAGATGAGTGCCAGTCACAACAAAAACCTTGTTGTTCCTGCAGAACACAATGCTTTGTTGTAATGACAAAACACAACTGCTAGGTTTGCTGACTATGTAGACAAAAACTGACATTCCCAAATTAGCAGTCCCCTTGTTAATTCCAAATATGGCCTTTTATAGTCATAAAATCCTTATCTGTGAACCACCACAATCGTGACCTCCACGAGTCCGAATCTGCACCTGTGACGTATTTTCTACAACTGTCAGGGACAAAAACCAGCCGAGGACACAGGGCATGCACCACACACTGGTACCCCTACCAGCCCATACCTCAGTAACCTTTCCCTTTTTTTCTGGATTTCCCCCTTTTTCTCCCCAATTGTACCCGGCCAATTACCCCACTCTTCTGAGCCGTCCCGGTCTCTGCCCCACCCCCTCTGCTTATCCGGGGAGGGCTGTAGACTACCACATGCATCCTCCATACGTGTGGAGTCACCAGCTGCTTCTTTTCACCTGACAGTGAGGAGTTTCGCCAGGGGGACGTAGTGCGCGGGAGGATCATGCTATTCCCCCCGTTCCCCCTCCCCTCCCAAATAGGCACCCCGACCGACCAGAGGAGGCGCTAGTGCAGCCACCAGGACACATACCCACATCTGGCTACCCACCCGCAGACACGGCCAATTGTGTCTGTAGGGATGCCCGACCAAGCCGGAGGTACCACGGGGATTCGATCCAGCGATCCGTGTTGGTAGGCAACAAAATAAACCACCATGCCACTCGGACACCCAGCCTTTTCCTTTCATCAGTAAGGTTGCCAAAAGATTCCGAGTTTGTGCAGCAGTGGGGATCCATTTTTTTAATAAAAATGCTTAATCTGGAAAAAAAAGTTGTTTATGAGGCTCAGATAATTTAAGATGGGGTAACTCCAGACTGACCCTCGCAATAAAAAAAACCTCACCTATGGAAGTCAATACAGACCTGACAATGTGCTAGTCTGAGAACATGTCATGAGTGGAAGCTCTTACTGTAGAGGATGGACTGTGAAGGACATACACAGACCAGTTGGTGGAGCAGTTGGTGGAGCAGCTGGCTCCCCGAGCTCGTCTGGATGTATTAGCAGATGCAGTAAATCTTCTACTGGATGGAGCAACATAAGTGTGGCCCATTCTGAAAGCCAGTCAAACCCATTTAGAAACAACATCCAACTCAAAATCTGCATGTCCAGTGTCGACTGTGACCCCCCCCCCCCCCCCAAAAAAAAACAAATCCTGAGTGGGTGGGGTGGGTGGGTGGGGAAGTAAATCACAGCTTAATTGTTGCTTTATTTGTTAAATTTACTGTGATTAACTGCAAAGTACAGACTTTGGGAACAAAAGGAAATGAGCCGAAACAAACAGCAGCAAATGAGACCATTTACTTGTTTTAATGGTTAAAAAAATATTTTTTTGCGCAAAGAGACAAGAATAAGTTCCTCTTTGAAAAGCAAAGCAGGAACGAAAACAATATTGGCCACCATATCTAATAAGATGAGGTAAATGTTTCTGATGAGAGAGAAAACAAAAGGCACAATTTACAATCAACCATGCCTCAAATTCACAATAGTAATAATAGTAATAATAATTATACGACAACAATAATCACGTAACATTAGAACAGCTTAAAAAATGTGAAAATATGCAACGAAAAAAATACAGACCGATCTCATTATACAAGGCAACACTGCCAGTCTGGGGGCTCCCGTCTGCTCTGCGTTAATCGAAGGTGATGTCTACTTGAAAGCTCCACATCCCTACTGAAGTCCTCCACAAGTCTGCTGCTTAATACTGTACACGTTGACCTACGTAGGAGATGGTGCGACTTGTATCAGCCTCGAGTATTTCATGGACACTATCTGACCACAAGACAGGATACGCACAGTTTGGAGGGGCCGATGCAGTCATCGTGGCAAAAGGCACCGCAGCCCTGGCACATAATCATTGCTTTGAGGCGACACGAGCACTTTAGCGCCACCTCCTCAGCTGCACTGTCTGCAAAAGCCTGGATGCTGAGGGTGGTGGTCTGGGTGGTGCCAAGGCGTGGCCGCAGTTGGAGCACACCATCAGCCAGACTCCGCGAGAAGCCGCTGCCATCCATCACTGACATGTTAGCTGTATAGCTAACTCCTCCCATACCTCCGCCCTGTTTTGGCAGCTTCCCGTACAGATGGAAAGGAAGGGAGGATGCAGAAGAACAGGGTGTGGGGGAAGAGGAAGACAGAGAGGAGTATGGAACTTTACTATGCTCTTTCTTGGCCATTCTAGCTAAAGTCATCTCCATGTTAAGCAGTCCCTCCATCGCCCCTCCACTGAGGTAGCCATCCACACAGTTTCCAGGCTCCTTTTTGGTAACACTCATAGGAGTGGTGGGGGAGGATTTGGCAAGAGCTTGGCATGAGGGCCGTGTGTTGACTTCACTTTTTACACTGGATACAGTGGAGATCTGCTGATGGTGGGGGGGCTGGGATTGTGGTGGGCGCCAATTGATCTTCATAGCAGGCAGCATTTCTGAGGGGCAGGGGTCTGCATGCGGTGGTGAGGGGCCATTAGGGGTTGTCCGAATGGCTGTCTGGGGTCTGTCTGGAGTGTCGCCCTGTGATGGTTGTAGTCCAGGAGATTCTTTGATGATAACAGATCCAGCCATGGTTTTTTGAGAAGTGTGGTCTAACAGACGCCTGGATACAGGAGAGCAGGAGGAGGAAGAGGATGGTGGCAGGGAGGTGATGACAGGTACAGCTCCTGGGGGCACAGCACCACTAGGCTGTGGGGACACGAATTGCTGCATGGCAGTTGCCTCCATCAGACAGGAGACACTGCGTCCAGTTCCGGGAGACTTCTGCTGGCCTCGGTTCTGAGAAGACGAGATATCTGGACCAGAGGATGCAGCTATAGTCTCATGGGCGACCCTGACACAGGGGCCAGGGTTCCTAGTAGCCAGAGCCTTAGACTGGAACACTCCTGGCAGCCGATTTATCTCCAGTCTGTTAGCTGAGTGGGACTGGGGAAGGACCTTCTCTAGCGGCAGACTGCCCTGTAGCAGCTGGGTGACCAGAGGGTTGTTGGCTTCCACACTGGACACAGGCCTGGTTGAGCTAGCCACCCTCTTGGAGGCTGCAGTACTTGTAGTAGTGGTAGTGAGAGGGATGGACGACTTGGGGGCCCCTCTACAGTCCTCTTCACCAGAGCTCTGGTTTGCTACTTTAGGCTCATCTCCAGGTTCCTTTTTTGTAGGAACATTATTGTGTGCCCTGTACTCTTGGGAATGGGCTGTGGGGATAGACTGCTGATCCGGCTGAGGATGAGCAAGGCCATTGGGAAAGCACGGCTGGATGACTGTATGTCCATGGCGGTTGGACACATGAGCCTGGATAACTGGCTGCTGGTTCTGAAGAGGGGGGCTGCGAATGATTTGCTGGCTATTACTCCGGGTTGCCAGGTGGTGACGCCAGTCATGGTTGGAGTGCTGCTGATCATCTTCCTGGCTCTCATTCTCACAGTCGGAGGCTGTCTCAGTAGAGTCACTGTGACCCCCAGCTTCATCTTCCTTCTCTTCTACTGAAGAGGGGACATGTTCAGGGGAGCCCACGTCTGCTTGCTGCCTCTCTCTAGCTGGTGGTGAGGGAGTTGGCAGAGGGCCAACATGGTGGGAACTGTACTGAATGACACCACCTCCTCCACTTCCCTTCCCTTGTTCTCGCACCAAGGCCTGAGAGGTGGTGGCCAGGCTTTGGATAACATCTATACCCTGGGCCCCAAACCTGGGAACAGAATCTGGGATGGAGGTTGGAGCAAGGAATGGACCTTCAGAAGGCTGCTCTTCCCTTTCTAAGGCCATACTAGGAGGCCCCTGGCATTGCTCTCGATAGCAAGAGGCCACAGACTCTGACATAGTGTCCTGCTCCAGAGCTGGCAAGGCAACAACCTTGTGTGACAGCCCATTGGAGGTGCTTTGGACTGTTGCTGTTGCATCTACTACTGCTCCTTCCTCTGTAGTCATCTTCTCCCCAGATGTGTCATCCTGAGATGGGGTTGGGGTAGGGGTCTGTGGGGGCTCTGAGGAGAGGGAGGTGGAGGTAGTGGATAATGAGGGTGAGGGGGATGGCTGTGGTGTTGGAGGCTCTGTGGCACCTACATTGGGAAGCTGTAGTTGTGCTCCAGATGAATGAGGGTCCGCAGGCGATCCCTGCTCCTCCACCTCACCACCTCCTCGTCCTCCATCGTCTCCTCCGGGCTCGACAGGTCCTGGATGTTCCCGTGCTCGTCGTCCACTGCTGCGATCCGATAGCCCAGCAGCAGCCCGCAGCCCACCCCCGCCCGGCCCTGCCCCGTCGCCAGTGGCTGCAATAGCAGCAGCGGCTTCGCGCTGGGCCCTGGCCTGCTGGGCACGGGCCTTGATGTCCGCAAGGGTGCGCGCGCCCCCCGTGCCCGACCGCCGCGAGCCCTCCCCGGAGGGCACAATGCGGGGACAGATCTGGTAGGTTGGGGGACCTTTGACCCAGGGTGGTTTGATTCTAGACAGTTGAATCTGAGGACAAAGAGAGAGAAAAAGATAAAGCTAGTCTTACAAAATAATTAAAGCACACAAAAAACATTTAGAGCAAACGACATTGGTTGAATTATAACTAATTTCAGATTTAATCTGAAGTGGCTTTCAATTCAGTGACAGTTTAAATACAAGTCTAACAAAATATTCATTAATTCAGCAGTTTCCCCTGCAATACTCCCTTCTACTATTCATACCCTGATCGGCGGGACCTTGGGCTCTTCTGCTGTCGGCTGCGGCTTCTCTGAAAGGACACCATCGATTGTGGTACGAAAGGACTGACGGTCGTCGAGCCGTGGTCTCTTTTCAGGGAAGCTCGAGAAGGCCTGGGCCTCGTCTGGTCTCCTTTTCTGCTCCTTGGACTGGGGAATAGGTGCAGGAGTGGGGGCTGGGCTTGCTGAAGGGCTGCTCTCACGGCTGCTGGTGGCCGTGCCTCCTGTAACCGAGGTAACGACAGATGCCGTGTCATCCAGCGGGTCAACAGCAGCAGCAGCACTAGAGGAAGAGGTGGAGGAGGAGGAGGAGGAGGAGGAATCCAGGCCAACGGCAAAGTCTCCCTGTCTGTCTGGGGGTGAAGATGGGAAGAAAGCAGGGGATGAGGATGAGGAAGAAGAGGAGGAAGGGGAGGAAGTGGAAGCCAGTGCAGGCGCAGACTCTTCTGGTAGCAAGCACGTTGAAACCTCAGCCTCCTCATTAGCACTGGTGGAGGCTGGGCTTGGGCTGGGCGTGATGGTGGGAGCTGGTACTGTGGCAGACTCTAGAGCAGGGGAGGGTTCAGGCTCTAAGGAACCACAAACGGCAGGAAGCTCCAGGACAGACTCTGCTTGGAGCACCACTTCTCCCTGAACCACCGAGTTGTCAGACATAGGGAAGGTGATTGAGACTGGCGAGGGATCCAGTGATGTACTGGCATCTGTGGCTTCCGGTGCCTGCAGGACTGGGGGAGGGGCCTTGCAGAGGGTGCGGCGTGCTCTGCGCCGCAAATCAGCCCGTGTGCGTCTTCTCATCCTGCCATCTCTTCTCCGGCGACCCACACTGCTGCGCCTCTTGGGGGTCCCAGCTGCCACCACTGCCATGTCGCTCTCCAGTACACTTGCTGCTACATCTGTAGCCTCAGTCATGGTCAGCTTCAGGGACTCCTCTTGCGTAAGGCCAGACCTAAAAGCACCACAATAAAGTAAGTAAAATAAACTTGAGTAAAAACTGATAATAGGTGACTTTTCAAGGTACTTGATGAACCACATGCTTTCTCACTTTTGACCATGATATTCTTCAAAAAACTTTTCCTTCCATGCTTCCACCTTCTTCTCTTTCTCCATCTCCTGCCGGAAACGCACCTGCATCTCATGGGTGAACTCCCCTGAACCAGTGAGACACATGTCAACATATGAAAAGACTTTTTTTTATTAAATCTTTTTTTTATTTTCCCCTTTAACATGTACATGTTAACTGCAGCCTGGTAGATGTGAAATTAGAAAAATCCCCATCAAAGATCACATTTCTCTTCCACTTACCCTCAGCTAGCCGCTCTTTCCAGCTCTGAGAGGCATGGGTGAAGAACTCATTGTTGAGGGCGGAGCTACTGAGACGGGCCATACCATCTGGTCCAACCTGAAGGAGCAAAGACAATTGAACAGTCAATGGCATTAAGAAGAAAAACCATACAAAAACAAAACAAAACACATCAGAAACAACGGACGAATAGCAGCAAATCAGACTTGGCCACTGAAACTGGACGGCTGTGTTTTGTAGAAGACAATGAGTGAGCACCTGGCGATCGACCTCAGGGAGGAGCTGTAGGAGTTGCTGCTGAGAGTGGGTGGGGAAGGCAGAGAAGGTGCGCACATTAATGAGGGCCCTGATGTTGGTGTTGACCAGGATGGAGCCAGGTGTTTCAAAGTCAACATCAACTCCTCCCCTGCTCCTCTTCATAGGCCCTGCCAGGAGAGAGCAAGAGAAAAAATGGCTTTCAACTGAGGTCTTACAAACTCAACTCATATAGTTTCACCCATCACTGTTATTAAATAATGCTGTATTTCCATCCAGTCTGAGCCCTGTGACTGGGGCTTGGTCCCAAGGATAAAATAAGCTAACAAGGCAAGTTTCAAAACTGCTAAATTCCAAAATGGCCTCCGTGTCAGTTGTCCACTCACAATTTCCCTCTGCAAAAAGACGTAAATGGGTAGCAATTCACAAGCATTACCCACAAGTCCACACTACTTCAGAAGGTCACAACCATCTTGTTCTCCCCAATTAATGATTTATGGAACTGTCACTTCAGAATGTGCTTGATCAGGGGGGGTGGGGGGCTCAAACAGTGTTAAGAAGGTTGGCCTCCCCAACAGGAAACGGTGACATGGTGATGATTCACACATCTGTATGCTTAGAACAGTACCAGATGTCCCAATCTGATCTGACATATTGGTAGCGGAGCTGATCAAGTCTCATTTTAATAGACCAGTTTCTGCTATATTAAACCTCATCAAATTGGGATCATTTCTCAAAACAAAAAAAATAATGTTTTTTTACACACTTCCGGTGTGGGAAGATGGCAGCGCGAACTCGACTTTGTGGCGGCCTCACCCAGTGCTGACCATGCAGTGTCTTTGTCCACGTCTAAGTTTGTGTCTTCGTGTGAAGTTTTTATTTTGTTAATCAATTTTTTTTGTTGTTGAATGGCTAGGGGAGCTGGCGTTGGATCAGCTGAGAGAGCTTACGGCCCTGCCAGGAGCTGTACGGCCCTGCCAGGAGCTGTACTCGAGAGGAAACACCGAGGCAGTCTGGCAGTGGCCTCACCCAGCATCGACTGTGCAGTGTTTTTGTCTGCGTCTGGGTCGTTGTGTGGAGTACGGAGGAGGTGTGTCGAAGGTGTGTGGCTGGGAGAGCTGGCAGTGGATTGGCTGGGGAAGCCGGGTCTGCTGCATCCGATGGGCCCAGGGACGAGCAGCTTCACGTATTAATCGTTACTATGGGCAAATCTGTTCTTACACACCCATGGAATTTTTTTTAGCCCTCAAGTTTGTCTGACAGTTAGCAGCAAAGCATGATGGTTATTTGTAATTCCTTCCTCCTAACATCCGTTGTCTACCTCTTGCAAAGAGCAATCACCCAGGCCTGCAAAGACATCAGTGTTAGCCAATCGCTGTCTAAATTCAGGGGTTACCCAGGTTCTACACTGGTCTCTGAGACAAACTTAAGAGTAAAAATCCCATGGGTGTGCACGCACAAATTTGCCCATAGTAACGACTGATACATGAGGCCCCTGGGCCCTGCCTGGAGCTGCGCCCGGGGAGGAAACACGGAGGGCCGTCTGACAGGACGCGGAAGCGAGGCAGGCTAAGCTAACTGCTAGCCTATGCAGACCGGCAGTTCCAACAGCCATCCTGGCTGGTATTCGTTCTCTGGACAGTGGAGTATTTTTGGACTGCGCTGCACTGAGTGGACTGTGTTGTTGACTGTTTGTGCTTTTTTTTTTTTTTTGCTTTATTCTCTCTGTTTTTGTATGTTTTTGGTGGTGTTGTTTTTGGGAAATTTTGGGTGTGTGTTTTTTGTGTTGCACCGCTGTGGGCTGGGAGAAACGAAATTTTGTAAGAAATGACAATACATTGTTCCTGATTCCTGATTCATTTCGCCTGCTTGCATTGTGTTTACACTCGCTGTCATCTTGGTGTCACATGTTCAGCTGTCAAACTGACATGACTCACAACTGGCAGCAGTAAGGCACATGTTTTAAAAAGTGAAAAACAAGCAGCTAAAATGTCTGCAATGTGAAAGTCTTTAAACTGGAAGATGTAAAAACCCAACAGCAACTTGTGCTGTGTGTGATGCCCGTGTTTCACGAGGCTTCAGTGTACATGCTACTTTCAACACAAAGGGAGGTGGTGAGTATTGGGCCAGATGTCCTACTTGCCAAAAGGAATGCGAAGCGGTGCGGTGGCCTCTTGCTTCCTGGTGTAGTGATCACCGCAGGTCCATTAGGACCTTAGCATATGGCCGCTCCTAAGCAAATGTGTCCACAGCAGCACCTTCTCGTGGTACCTCCTGTTTTCACAAAGTCTGCTGCGGGGGCGACCGGGTTCCCAGCAGTATAACCGGGTGGGTGGATTGGACTCGTTAGCTTTGGTTGGCACCCAGTCTAGGAGAAGGACAACTCTGATTTCAGACCCGGATAGTTGAAGCTTGTGAGCCTGTCGGGCAGTTCATCTGGGAGAAGCACAACTCTGATTTCAGACCTGGGTAGATGAAGCTCATTAGCCTTGTCAGGCAGTTCATGTAGGAGAAGGACAACTCTGATTTCAGACCCAGTAGATGAAGCCCGTTAGCCTGTTGGGCAGTTTGTCTAAGAGAAGGACAACTCTGATTTCAAACCCGGGTAGATGAAGCTCGTTATCCTTGTCAGGCAGTTCACATAGGAGAAGGACAACTCTGATTTCAAACCCGGGTAGATGAAGCTCGTTATCCTTGTCAGGCAGTTCACATAGGAGAAGGACAACTCTGATTTCAGACCTGGGTAGATGAAGCTCGTAAGGCTTGTCAGGCAGTTCATCGAGGAGAAGGACAACTGATTTCAAACCCGGGTAGATGAAGCTCATTAGCCTGTTTGGGCAGTTCATCTGGGAGAAGGACAACTCTGATTTCAAACACGGGTAGATGAAGCTCGTCAGCCTGTTGGGCAGTTCATCTAGGAGAACAACAACTCCGATATCAGACCCAGGTAGATGCAGCTCGTTAGCCTGTCAGGCAGTTCATCTAGGAGAAGACAAACTCTGATTTAAAACCTCCGCTTGCCTTGTGGATATACTCGTCTACAGGAAAGGCTTCGGGAAGAAACCCTGAGGAAAAATCTACATCCGTCTCCATTTCCAGTTGTCTCGCTAGTCTTGTCACTGTAGGTAGTAGGTGGTCTCGGATGAGAGAGTGGGGCTGATGAGGCGCAACTCTTCCTAACTTTAATCACTGCGCAACTCATCAGTCATCCATCACAGGATGACGAGATGGCCCCTGTCACTGCGACGGACGAATAACAAAACTTTCAAGACACCACTCTTACAGAGAGAAATCACAAGTACCCGTTCACGTTACTGTGTGGCGTGTCCTTTCTTTTTGGTTTGTGGTTTTAAATTTGTAAGATCAATTGTATTTCAAAGTATTTTTGCAGATTGTTTATTTTTTATTTTGTTTAAAGAATAAATGAAAAACCATTATCGGATAGCTGTGATACTGTTTGGTTCTTTATGCAGTGCTACGTTCAACCACATGACCTAAAACGGATTAGCTTTAATAACGTGGGTGTACTGGAAGTGTGCTGTGCTGATCCACTATGTAGAAAAACACAAATATCAGGTCGGGGACTGGGGCTGATAGTCACTCAATACTACATGATTCAGACTGGAAAAAAAAAACAAAAAACAAAAAGTCATGTATAGTTATTTTTTATTACTTATTGATCCCCATGGGGAAATTCTTCCTCTGCGTTTAACCATCCTAGCTGTGTAGCTAGGAGCAGCGGGCAGCTGCCGTGCAGCGCCTGGGGACCAACTCCAGTTCATCTTGCCATGTCTTGGTCAGGGGCACAGACAGGAGTATTAACCCTAACATGCATGTCTTTCTGACGGTGGGGGAAACCGGAGCACCTGGAGAAAACCCACCACCGACATGGGGAGAACATGCAAACTCCATACAGAAAGGACCTGGGATGACCCCCCCAAGGTGGGACAACCCCGGGGTTCGAACCTAGAACCTTCTTGCTATGAGGCAACAGCGCTAATGACTGCACCACCAAGATTATGTTTGATTATGATTATTTTCCTTATTTCTAACTGGGCGACATGGCGCCGCAGTGGTTAGCGCAGTGGCCTCACAACAAGAAGGTCCTGGGTTCAAGCTTTAGGGTAGTCCAACCTTGGGGGTCGTCCTCTGTGTGGAGTTTGCATGTTCTCCCCGTGTCTGCGTGGGTTTCTTCCGGGGGCTCCGGTTTCCTCCCACAGTCCAAAGACATGTAGGTCAGGTGAATCAGCCGTACTAGACTGTCCCTAGGTGTGAACATGTGTGTGTGTGTGTGTGTGTGTGTGTGTGTGTGTGTGTGTGTGTGTGTGTGTGTGTGTGTGTGTGTCGGCCCTGTGATGGCCTGGCGGCTTGTCCAGGGTGTCTCCCCACCTGCCACTCAATGACTGCTGGGATAGGCTACAGCATCCCTGCGACCCTAAGAGCAGGATAAGCGGTTTGGATGATGGATGGATGGATGTATATTTCTAACTACTAATTTCGTCATCTTTAATCAGCCAGCTGATAACAACGCTCAGCCATTTGAAAACTAGTTACTGAAACAAAGGCTAGATTAATAACTAATAAGAGGGCATCTGGGAAGCATAGTGGTCTATTCTGTTGCCTACCAACACGGGGACTGGTGGTTCGAATCCCTGTGTTACCTTCGGCTTGGTTGGGCGTATCTGCAGACACATTTGGCCGAGTCTGCGGGTGGGAAGCCGGATGTGGGTATGTGTCCTGGTCGGTTGGGGCGCCTGTTCAGGGGGGAGGGGGAACTGGGGGGAATAGCGTGATCCTCCCACGTGCTACGTCCCCCTGGTGAAACTCCTCACTGTCAGGTGAAAAGAAGCGGCTGAAGACTCCACGTGTATGGGAGGAGGCATGTGGTAGTCTGCAGCCCTCCCCGGATCAGCAGAGGGGGTGGAGCAGTGACCGGGACGGCTCGGAAGAGTGGGGAAATTGGCCGGGTACAATTAGGGGAAAAAAGGGGGGGGGGACTAGAAGAGTGCACTCAGTAGAGTGCAGATCCCCACCAGGTGAATCTCCCCTTCTCTGGTGCTCGGACTTGGTGACAAACCACCCCTTCTTTCGCCTACTTGGGGAAGGGAAAATACAGAGGCACTGCCTGTGTACCTCCCCTTCTCCGGTGCTCGGACTTCAGCGAAAAACCAGCTGAGCAGTTAGCACTCAACTGCAAAAAAGGTTTTTTAAAGGTTTTGTATCCCCGCAACCATGAGAAATCCTTGACCGTACAGTCGTAACTGCACAGCATAAATATTAGGCTGACAGGCTCAGTCGTGTGCAAGATTAGCAGCGGACAGATACCCACACAAACGGACACAAAACACGCCTTTTCCTGCCATTACAAGACTTCTGCGCTGCGCCCAAGTCAGTTGAACAAGAAATATGGAAAGAGTTTTAAATATGCAGCGCTAAAGCTCAAAGCTCTACCGAATAGAAATGTTCTGCCTATAAATCTGTGGATGTGCAGCCTCCAAAGCACGAATGTGACACAGTCTAATATGAACTTGCAAGGTTTGCCATACAACAATTTTGGTCAAAGCCTAACCATGTCTTTATTTTCAGAGTATAACAAAGCCGGGTAAACTGTTTACGCATGCGCGACTCGCATCTACGGTTGACTCAGATAGGGCAGCGACAAGCATATGCAAGACTTCCTGTTTTTATTGCAACCTAGAGGAAGTTGTTCGTTGATAACTTGCACATTTTTTGGAATACCATTCTTTTTAAAAAATCATCGGATCATGCCACTGCCCGATCTGAGTCAACCGTAGATGTTAGTCGCGCACACGTTGAGTGTTAATGGGTTACCCAGCTTTATTACACTGTGAAAATAAAGATTTCTGGCTCATCTAGTGTACCTCCAGGGGGAAAATGCATAACATTTTTATTATTATTATTGTTATTCTCATGTTCCGAGGTAGGTTTGTGTATAGAATTTGGAGTCTAGTCCGAGAACTCTAACTGGAGTTGCACTGCACTGCACTGACAATTCAAAGCTCGGTCTCTTGTGCCAAAGATGGTGTCATCTTTGGCAGTGTCTATGACTTGGACTCTGGGATTTCCAGTCTGTATTCAGTACAGATATTCCTGTGCACTATCCCCGTCACTTTGTTATGCCTTTCAGTATACGTTGCCCCAGCGAGTATTTTACACCCTGCTACTACGTGGTGGAGTGTCTTTATGAGCGTCTTTGACCAGCCTGCAACTTGGGTCTTGTCTGATGTGGAAGACCCCTGCTTTAACTGATCTGGCCCTGAGTGCCTGTTCTTGTGCTGCTATGATCAGCGCCTCTGTGTTGTCTTTCAGTCCAGCCTCTTGTAGCCTCTGGCAGGATTTCTCGATATCAGCCACATCTTCTACACATCCCATGGAGTGAGTGGCTTGGTCTTCCATGACAACTCCTCTTCCTCCCCACTCTGTCTTCTGCTGCCTGAGGTAACCACTCAGCAGTTCATCCCAGGGACCCTCCTTCTGACGTACTCGTGGATGCTCCTCGTTTCATCCCTGATAGTGGCTCTGACAGTCAGTAACCCCCAGCCCCCATCTTTTTGCTTATCGTAGTCTCATGAACTGATGGAAAACACACACACACACACACACACACACACACACACACACACACACACACACACACACACACACACACACACACACACACACACACACACACAGACAAAATACATTTCCACGAGACGTTGTGCCCTTAGGGTCTAGCCTATGTAGAACCTTTTCCTTATGTCCATAAGAGGGACAGTATTTATAGTCTACCTCCACGAACGCTGCTCCTCCCTCTTTTCATAGCTTTCTTTATGTTACTGATTTTTCTTACACTTTGTTCCTGATCAGTGTCTTCCTTTTTTCCTCTCGTGTCACTGTCTTGAGTTGTCAGGACTGTTCGGGAGATGTGTGTTACACTGACCTGATGTCTAAATGTCACAATACGCTGCAGAAGTGGTGTGGCTCTTTTGGAATGGGTTTGTTTGGAGGACCACGGGTGGGGAAGGACAAGATACTTGTTTGAATGAATATACGGTTCTGGGTTGTTTGTTTTGTTGAAAAACAAAAATGGTATGGGGGGAAAAAAGAATTTCATGAGTATCACTTGCATGTGAAGGAGGTGGGGCAGCAAAAGAGATTTGGGAATTCAGTTATCAATTGGGGGGGGGGTGGGGCGAAAAAAAAGACAGAAAAAGAAAAAGCAGGGAAAGATCCTGCTGTGACTAAAAATGTCTCAGTCTTACCTGAGGGGACATGCTCTCCATTGACCTTGAGTGGAGTGAGGACAACACGTGGCATCATCACAGACTTCTTCCTCTGCCTCCCTGACTAAAGAAACCCAGAGGAGGTCTGGTCAGTATGGGGAGCAGGGGGCTAGTGATCAAGACATAGGTGGTTCATGCAAAGTTAGACAGACCTGTCTTTCCTGGTGTAGTAATGAATGGAAATGGAACAATTATACATTAAAATCTCAGCATCAATAACTCAAACAATAAGCTGGATAAGGTATGCAGTATGCACTTGAGCTGACCAATGAGCACAAATGGCTTGAAGTTACGATCATTAAGAACCTTGTTTTTAGTTTATTTATTTATTTATATTTGGGGGGGGGAAGTTCCCTCTTTTTCTCCCAATTGTACCTGGCCAAGTACCCCACTCTTCCGGGCCATCCCGGTCTCTGCTCCACTCCTTCTGCTGATCCGGGGAGGGCTGCAGACTACCACATGCCTCCTCTGATACATGTGGAGTCACCAGCCGCTTTTTTTTCACCCGACAGTGAGGATTTTCACCAGGGGGACGTAGCACGTGGGACGATCACGCTATTCCCCCCAGTTCCCCCTTCCCCTCAAACAGGCACTCCGACCAACCAAAGGAGGTGCTAGTGCAGCGACCAGGACACATAACCACATCTGGCTTCCCACCCACAGACACGGCCAACTGCGTCTGTAGGGACGCCTGACCAAGCTGGGGGTAACACGGGGATTCCAACCAGCAATCCCTGTGTTGGTAGGCAAAGGAATAGACCGCCACGCCACCCGGACGCAGCCTTGTTTTTATTTAACTAACTAAATATGGTGATACTTGCAACTGCAGTGATGGTTCAGCAATCAAAATCCCAAAGAACCATTTGAAAGTAACAAGCCCCCCCTGCTGTTGTGGCAGCACCTCCCCAAGCATGAAGCAAAAACCTAAACATGGGTGATCCAGGGTTTTAGCAACTGCTGTTGTGTTATCTGTTAGTAAAGTTATTTTACAAGCTTAGTCTGACATGCCTGCTTATGACCATAACAGCTTTGCTTCTTATTCAAATCTGCCATTAGCTCAGAATTCTTCTCATTTGCTATGCTGACGATATATCGCTCTGTGTTGCAGCTTTTTTCCAGGTCTAGTCCAACAGTAACCACTAAAATGAACAGCTGAAAAACTATAGCAAGCATTAAAGCATTAATGATAGGGATAGTTGTAGATTAGCTATTGTCTTAAATACAATGCATTAAAAAGGGCATTTGTTTGCATATAAATATTCAGGATTATTGGGTAATTGTGTAAACCTGTTATTTGCAACCTTCCTTTTGCAATACAAGTCTACTTAGAGCTGGAAATAATCCCGATTTTAATACCATTTAATTTATTTTCTGATTTATTACTCCACTAAAACCAAGATATGTTTAAAAAAAGGGGAAACTGAAATTGAATATCTTCACACCAAAATATTTGTTTTGCTTTGTTGTTTGTTTTGTAACTGCACAAGTGCTACATTCTTACATGTTATCAGTTCAACAGGATTGTTGGACCAATTATTTATGGTCCTCTCAAGTCTTCCTTTCTGGTAGACTCACAGTCTCCTAATCTCTTACTTTTGCAAGTGTGAATTTCATGCAAAAATCACTCAATTTTAACTAAAATATGGAGAAAAAAATAAAGGACTTGCTCTGGACCAATATTCATGTATCATCATTTCCCAAATTAGGCAACAAAATAATTTTTCAAAAAAAAAAAACTTTTCCGGATGTGACAAATAATCTTTATTTACATAGCACTTTTCTAAACAAAGTCACAAAGTGCTTCACAGAACAGAACACACTTGTTGAAAATGACATACAAAAAAAAACAAAAAACATAGTAATAAAATAAAATAAAACGCACTAACAAATAAAACCATAAAATCTGAGCAAAAGGGAAGAAACCAATTTGTTAATCAAAACAGTCACAAAACTGAGTAAAAACAAAAACCGTATAAATAAATAAAAACTAATATCAAATATTTATAAAAGCTTTCACGAAGAGAGGAGTTTTAAGATGAGATTTAAAAGAAGCTAGACTTTAGTTTAAGTTCGACAGGAAGAGAGTTCCATAGTGTGGGGGCTCTAACAGCAAAAGCCCCATCACCCTTTGTAACAAACCTTGACCTGGGAATAACCAGCAGGGCTCCATCTGCAGAGCTTAATGGTTGAGAGGGTGTATACCAGGTCAATAGATCACAAATGTATGGAGGAGCAAGACAATTTAAAGCCTTAAAAGTGAGCAATAAAATTATAAATTCAATTTGAAATCTAACAGGGAGCTGGTGTAGGGAGGCAAGCACAGGAGTGATATGGTCATGATTCCTTGTCCCGGTAATGAGCCAAGCAGCAGTGTATTGTACCAACTGCAGACAGTGGAGTGAGCCTTTGCTGTTACCCAAGTGAAGTGCATCGCAATAATGAAGCTGAGAATAGATAAAAGCATGTACAACTTTTTGCAGATCAGCCATTGATAAAAATGACCTAATTTTAGAGATCAGCTTGAGCTGGAGAAAGCATGATGGAACAACATGTTTGATTTGATTATCAAAACTGAGGATAGCATCAAACATTACCCCAAGATTCCTCACAGCCTTATAAAGACTACCTGATAGACCACCAAGACTAGTAACAAAAGGGCTGATGGAATTTGGGGGACCGAACAGAATGACCTCAGACTTAACATCATTAAATTTGAGAAAATTTTGGGACATCCAGGATTTTAATGTTAGAAAGGCAAGTTGTGAGATTTGCTAGGCTGTCAGGATCTGTGGGTTTTATTGGCATATATAGTTTCGTCAGCATAAAAATGGCAAAACACATGATTTTGAATGACCTGGCCAAGGGGCTGCATGTACACTATATGTACAAAAGTATTGGGACACATGGCCATTACACTTACAGGAGCTTTTATGACATCCCATTCTAAACCCATAGGCATCAATATGGAGTTGGTCTCCTCTTTGCAGCTATAACAGCTTCCACTCTTCTGGGAAGGCTTTCCACAAGATTTTGGAGTGTGTCTGTGGGAATTTTTGTCCATTCATCCAGAGGAGCATTTGTGAGGTCAGGCGCTGATGTCGAATGAGAAGACCTGGCTCGCAATCTCCATTCTAGTTAATCCCAAAGGTGTTTGATGGGGTTGGGGTCAGGGCTCTGTGCAGGCCAGTCAAGTTCTTCCACACCAAACTCACCCAACCATGTGTTAATGGACCTTGCTTTGTGCACTGGGGCACAGTCATGCTGGAACAGAAAAGGGCCCTCCCCAAACTGTTCCCACAAAGTTGGAAGCCTAGACTTGTCCAAAATGTCTTGGTATGCTGAAGCATTAAGATTTCCCTTCACTGGAACTAAGGGGCCTAGCCCAACCCCTGAAAAACAACCCCATACCATTATCCCTCCTCCACCAAACTACAGTTTGCACAATGCAGTCAGGCAGGTAACGTTCTCCTGGCATCCGCCAAACCCAGACTCGTCCATCAGACTGCCAGACAGAGAAGCGGGATTCATCCCTCCACAGAACACATTTCCACTGCTCCAGAGTCCAGTGGCGGCGTGCTTTACACCACTCCACCACTGGTATTTTTTGGTACAGCCGGAAACAACTTCAGCAATTGAGGCAATATGATGACTGTAACAATGTCTCCTTGGAACTTTCAAGGAAGTGCAGGAGAGGAGCAAATACATAAGCAGTGAGAAGATGGATAGGTCGGCGTGCAGAGGTGTAACGGAGGGTTTGGACCCATGTTGTATATACTGTACATTTTGTATATACAGTACTGTACATGTTGCATATACTGTACTGTACATGTTGTATATAATGTGCTGTACAGGTTGTATATACTGCACTGTACACATCGTATATACTGTACTGTACATGTTGTATATACTGTACTGTACATGTTGAATATACTGTACATTTTGTATTTCCTGTACTGTACATGTTGTATATACTGTACATTTTGTATTTCCTGTACTGTACATGTTGCATATACTGTACTGTACATGTTGTATATACTGTGCATTTTGTATATACTGTACTGTACATGTATATACTGTACTGTACATATTGTATATACTGTACAATTTGTATTTCCTGTACTGTACATGTCGCATATACTGTACTGTACATGATCTATATACTGTGCATTTTGTATATACTGTACTGTACACGTTGTATATACTGTACTGTACATGTTCTATATGCTGTACTGTACATTGTACGTATACTGGTACACTCTGTCATGTCCATCTACCTCAGACATGTACGTAAGTAAGCTTCTAACATGTATTTCAGCATCTCTGATATATTCTCTGCACCACTGCATTTCATCATCCGCCTATTTCACCTTTATAAGTCAGCCCTTGCGTATATATGTGAAGATTGTTGTGTTGTAGTGTTGTTATTCTATGTTAAGTACACAGAGAGCCACGAAACCAGAGTCACATTCCATGTATTTACAAACCTACATGTTCAATAACCATGATGATTCTGATAAGGTGTCAATTGTATTTTGCTGTACTTCATTCTTGATTGTTGTAATGTTGTTGTGGAACACTTTGTTGTTAAATGTCTGTCTTTAATTGTAATGTCTTTTCAGTTGCGGTTGTATTTGTCTGACGGTTGCCACAGACACAAAGACTAAAATGTTAAATTATCAGGCGATCCACCCTTCGAAGCCAACCATGTACACCGCTCAATGCAACAGTGAGATTAGTGGCTAATTGTAGTTGACACTTTCTCAGTTTAGTGGCAGTGTTGCCCTCAGTTAGCAGTGTTCTCTCTGAATGCAGTGTTAGAGCAGCTGCTCTTGACATTTTGGCTGGGATGGCATCCCCTTTGAAAGAGAAGGTGTGAAATGTAGGACTGGTTTTAGCGTGTTTACATGATTTGTGTGTCATCCATACCTGTCTGGAGCGGCTCAGTCTGGTCTGGGCATGCTGAATGTGTGTGTGTTGGGTCTGCATGTCAGTGCGTCCAGGTTGTACTGCTGCCCTGCTGAGGCGTGTCTGGGGCTGGCTTGGAGCCTGGGGCTCTGTAGAGCAGAATGCACTGGACGAGTTCTCATCTATAGAGGCTACAATGTGAACAAAGCAAAACAATGACAGAGGACATCCTTCCAAAAACCACTGACCGTAGTGTAGTTCAGTAACCTTAGTTACTAAAGATACTTTGAATGGCTATGCTACAATCCTACATCCGAAAAGCCAATCCCTCTGCTTTTGTCACAGCTTCACTTTCACACTTCCTCACTTCCTTCCGACTCTCTTCCTATTACCTCTCGGTAGCCGTGTTTCCATCTAATTGTCAAGTGAATTTTAGGTAAACTTTTGAAAAGGCACAAAAAAGAAAATGTGAATTAGGCGCGTTTCCATCAATTGGTGTGGAGCAAATAAACCAGACTATGCAAAGCGTAGTTTCATCAGAAGCTGGCAGGATAGGCTACGTTACGCGTGGCCTAAAAAACAAAGTGGAAAAAGTAGATGTTGTGAACAAAACCAGTCGCCTTGGCCATCCCTGAGAGACAATGTTGAGAGGTCTTCAGGAATTTGTTTCAGTTGGGCAAGTTGTTATTTTTCTGTCATGTCAGCTAGTATTGGCCATGTCTCATGCTGTCCGCAGAAAGACAAAGCAATGCAATGATTCTAACACACACAGCCCACAGCGGAAACAGTTGATCAGTCATGTGAGTTAAATGTTCGCTATGTCAGATAGAAAGTGTTTCTATCGCCCATTTTACTGCATTAACTCTTTTTCGAAAAAGGCAAAAACCACCTCATGCGAGTATAAAAACTGTCTTCTGGTGAAAGTTAATTTTTTTCAGATTTTGCCATTTCCATCAACCTTTTCCAATGTGATACTTCAATACGCTGATGGAAACACGGCTACTGTCTCTCACTCCACCACATTATTCTGTAATTCCTTTTGCAGTGAGAGCCCTTTACTCCCACAGTAAGGCCTGTCTATTTAAAGGTGCTTTGTGTATGCCTACTTAAATCCTGGCCCTTTTGGCAATGTGAACAATATCAAATCAAAGCAGTGGACAAAGAAATTCAAATACAAACGAGGCAGATAGGCGGAGAATCTGCCATTTTTTAAGCACCCTCAGTAGGTATCAGCTGTGATTCGGGGTGTTGCGACATGACAAGCATGGATTGCAGATAAACATTTCTAAGCAATCTGCCTTCACAGTAAGATCAAAAGCATGCTACTACATTGCTGTGGTGCATTCCACCAGAACAGTTTCACTGACGACACACACACACACACACACACACACACACACACACACACACACACACACACTGCGCCTGTACTGCTCTGTCACTGCATCTTTGTCCAGGCCAACCTCAAATCACGCTGAATTTTACGTCATTTTTTTACAGTTTGAAACTTTCTTATTTTTCCAGTCCTGCCTTGAGCATCAATATACGGTGCATCCGGAAAGTATTCACACCCCTTCACTTTCCCCACATTTTGTTGTTACAGCCTTATTCCAAAATGGATTAAATTCCTTTTTTTCCCTCATCAATCTACATACAATACCCCATAATGACAAAGTGAAAAGGGTTTTGTAGAATTTTTTGCAAATTTATTAAAAATAAAAAACTGAAATATTGCATGTACATAAGTATTCACACCCTTTACTCAGTACTTGGTTGAGGCACCCTTGGCAGCAATTACAGCCTCAAGTCTTCTTGGGTATGAAGCTACAAGCTTGGCACACCTATATTTAGGGTATTTCTCCCATTCTTCTCTGCAGATCCTCTCGAGCTCTGTAAGGTTAGATGGGGAGCGTCGCTGCACAGCTATTTTCAGGTCTTTCCAGAGATGTTCAATGGGATTCAAGTCTGGACTCTGGCTGGGCCACTCAAGGACATTCACAGACTTGTCCCGAAGCCACTCCTTTGTTGTCTTGGCTGTGTGCTTAGGGTCGTTGTGGTGTTGAAAGGTAAACCTTCGCCCCAGTCTGAGGTCCTGAGCGCTCTGGAGCAGGTTTTCATCAAGGATCTCTCTGTACTTTGCTCCATTCATCTTTCCCTCGATCCTGACCAGTCTCCCCGTTCCTGCTGCTGAAGAACATCCCCACAGCATGATGCTGCCAGCACCATGCTTCACTGTAGGGATGGTATTAGCAAGGTGATGAGAGGTGCCTGGTTTCCTTCAGACGTGACGCTTGGCATTCAGGCCAAAGAGTTCAATCTTGGTTTCATCAGACCAGAGAATCTTGTTTCTCATGGTCTGAGAGTCCTTTAGGTGCTTTCTGGCAAACTCCAAGCGGGCTGTCATGTGCCTTTTACTGAACAGAGGCTTCCGTCTGGCCACTCTACCATAAAGCCCTGATTGGTGGAGTGCTGCAGAGATGGTTGTCCTTCTGGAAGGTTCTCCCATCTCCACAGAGGAATGCTGGAGCTCTGTCAGAGTGACCATCGGGTTCTTGGTCACCTCCCTGACCAAGGCCCTTCTCCCCCGATTGCTCAGTTTGGCTGGGCAGCCAGCTCTAGGAAGAGTCCTGGTGGATCCAAATTTCTTACATTTACGAATGATGGAGACCACTGTGCTCTTCGGGACCTTCAAAGCTGTAGAAATTATTTTGTACCCTTCCCCAGATCTGTGCCTCGATACAATCCTGTCTCGGAGGTCCACAGACAATTCCTTTGACTTCATGGCTTGGTTTCTGCTCTGACATGCACTGTCAACAGTGGGACCTTATATAGACAGGAGTGTGCCTTTCCAAATCATGTCCGATCAATTGAATTTACTACAGGTGGACTCCAATCAAGATGTAGAAATATCTCAAGGATGATCAGTGGAAACAGGATGAACCTGAGCTCAATTTTGAGTGTCATAGCAAAGGGTGTGAATACTTATGTACATGCAATATTTCAGTTTTTTATTTTTGATAAATTTGCAAAAATTTCTAAAAAACCTTTTTCACTTTGTCATTATGGGGTATTGTGTGTAGATTGATGAGAAAAAAAAGGAATTTAATCCATTTTGGAATAAGGCTGTAACATAACAAAATGTGGGGAAAGTGAAGGGGCGTGAATACTTTCCGGATGCACTGTATGTGGCCACACGCTTGCCTGTTAACGCACTATTCAAAGTCCATTACTGACGTGATGCTCTTGTAGGTAATCAAAATCAGAATCTTAATTTTTTACTGAAACCTAATCCAAAGGTGGTCAGAAGTGTGAAGGGTTATATACTAAAATAAGTTTAAAAAGCCACAACTGCCACACTGAAGTCCAATATGGGCTCAAGACAGCATGCACGATGGTAAAACTGACCCGAGCTTAGGAGAATCTGTGAGATTCTTTGATTTCTGCTAACGTCTGTGACTGAGTACTTAAAGATATGTGGCTGGTGAATGGTAACACTGGACACTTTCGAACAGTTTATGTTTTGATACTTATATGGGTTCAGTGGATTTTTTCAGTGATTTCTTTGCAATTTCTTTCTTTGTAATTGGCAAATAATTTGCAGAATGTTGATAAACTTGCACGCAGGTATTGAAACTTTTGAAACTGGTGTGGTATTTATTAAAATGTTTGAAAAAGTACTTTGGCCTGAAAAGCCTTTTAGGAGAGCTGGAAATAAATTAAACACCAAATTGATGAAATAGTGATCAAATTGCTACATGAAGCTAGTGTATTCTAAAGGTCGGGGATTTAGTTCAGTAGAGGCTGGAATGAGGATGAGCAGGTTAGCAGGTTTAGTATTGCTGTACAGGCTGGCTGTGTGCAGACCTACCATCATTTTCCCCGCTGGCAGTAGCAGCATTAGTCTCAGTGGAACCGCAGCTCTCTTGCTCCGTAGTATCTGTGGGGCCGGGCTGGGCCAGGGCTTGGCCTGCTGTGCTGCTTGTTCCGCAGGTTGTATGGGCAGTGGCAGCACCAGCAGTGTCTGTTGATGTCTCAGATTCAGTTGGACTCTTGGTCCACTGAAGAGCATTTTTCTGCACCAGCATACCAGTGTGTTAGGGGCAAAGAATAATAATAATAATAATAATAATAATAATAAAAAACACTGTTCAAAGTAGAAACCATTACAATTACAAATATACAATCATTCTAAACCATCCACCATTTCATGCTCCTTGCTATGGTGAAAAAAGCTGAGACATCTTGTTGGAGTTGTTCTAAACAATTACGTAGTGAACAGCAAAAAACAAATAATTAGCTGGCTTTTCTTAAGTCCAAACCTCAAGTAAGAGTGGATAAATCTTCTGATTTAGGAAAAATATTTGTCAACCAACACCAACTGTTGTTAGACAAGAATAGATTGAGGTTTTTTCTTACCAATTTATTTAAACAAATTAGTTAATTACAAACAGTATATATATATATATATATATATATATATATATATATATATATATATATATATATATATATATATATATATATATATATATATACACACTACCGTTCAAAAGTTTGGGATCACATTGAAATGTCCATATTTTTGAAGGAAAAGCACTGTACTGTTCAATGAAGATAACTTTAAACTAGTCTTAACTTTAAAGCAATACACTCTATACATTGCTAATGTGGTAAATGACTATTCTAGCTGCAAATGTCTGGTTTTTGGTGCAATATCTACATAGGTGTATAGAGGCCCATTTCAAGCAACTATCACTCCAGTGTTCTAATGGTACAATGTGTTTGCTCATTGGCTCAGAAGGCTAATTGATGATTAGAAAACCCTTGTGCAATCATGTTCACACATCTGAAAACAGTTTAGCTCGTTACAGAAGCTACAAAACTGACCTTCCTTTGAGCAGATTGAGTTTCTGGAGCATCACATTTGTGGGGTCAATTAAACGCTCAAAATGGCCAGAAAAAGAGAACTTTCATCTGAAACTCGACAGTCTATTCTTGTTCTTAGAAATGAAGGCTATTCCATGCGAGAAATTGCTAAGAAATTGAAGATTTCCTACAACGGTGTGTACTACTCCCTTCAGAGGACAGCACAAACAGGCTCTAACCAGAGTAGAAAAAGAAGTGGGAGGCCGCGTTGCACAACTGAGCAAGAAGATAAGTACATTAGAGTCTCTAGTTTGAGAAACAGACGCCTCACAGGTCCCCAACTGGCATCTTCATTAAATAGTACCCGCAAAACACCAGTGTCAACATCTACAGTGAAGAGGCGGCTGCGGGATTCTGGGCTTCAGGGCAGAGTGGCAAAGAAAAAGCCATATCTGAGACTGACCAATAAAAGAAAAAGATTAAGATGGGCAAAAGAACACAGACATTGGACAGAGGAAGACTGGAAAAAAGTGTTGTGGACGGATGAATCCAAGTTTGAGGTGTTTGGATCACAAAGAAGAACGTTTGTGAGACGCAGAACAAATGAAAAGATGCTGGAAGAATGCCTGACGCCATCTGTTAAGCATGGTGGAGGTAATGTGATGGTCTGGGGTTGCTTTGGTGCTGGTAAGGTGGGAGATTTGTACAGGGTAAAAGGGATTCTGAATAAGGAAGGCTATCACTCCATTTTGCAACGCCATGCCATACCCAGTGGACAGCGCTTGATTGGAGCCAATTTCATCCTACAACAGGACAATGACCCTAAACACACCTCCAAATTGTGCAAGAACTATTTAGAGCAGAAGCAGGCAGCTGGTATTCTATCGGTAATGGAGTGGCCAGCGCAGTCACCAGATCTGAACCCCATTGAGCTGTTGTGGGAGCAGCTTGACCGTATGGTACGCAAGAAGTGCCCATCTAACCAATCCAACTTGTGGGAGCTGCTTCTGGAAGCGTGGGGTGCAATTTCTCCAGATTACCTCAACAAATTAACAGCTAGAATGCCAAAGGTCTGCAATGCTGTAATTGCTGCAAATGGAGGATTCTTTGACGAAAGCAAAGTTTGATGTAAAAAAAATCTTATTTCAAATACAAATCATTATTTCTAACCTTGTCAATGTCTTGACTCTATTTTCTATTCATTTCACAACATATGGTGGTGAATAAGTGTGACTTTTCATGGAAAACACAAAATTGTTTGGGTGATCCCAAACTTTTGAACGGTAGTGTATATATATATACACTACCGTTCAAAAGTTTGGGATCACATTGAAATGTCCATATTTTTGAAGGAAAAGCACTGTACTGTTCAATGAAGATAACTTTAAACTAGTCTTAACTTTAAAGAAATACACTCTATACATTGCTAATGTGGTAAATGACTATTCTAGCTGCAAATGTCTGGTTTTTGGTGCAATATCTACATAGGTGTATAGAGGCCCATTTCAAGCAACTATCACTCCAGTGTTCTAATGGTACAATGTGTTTGCTCATTGGCTCAGAAGGCTAATTGATGATTAGAAAACCCTTGTGCAATCATGTTCACACATCTGAAAACAGTTTAGCTCGTTACAGAAGCTACAAAACTGACCTTCCTTTGAGCAGATTGAGTTTCTGGAGCATCACATTTGTGGGGTCAATTAAACGCTCAAAATGGCCAGAAAAAGAGAACTTTCATCTGAAACTCGACAGTCTATTCTTGTTCTTAGAAATGAAGGCTATTCCATGCGAGAAATTGCTAAGAAATTGAAGATTTCCTACAACGGTGTGTACTACTCCCTTCAGAGGACAGCACAAACAGGCTCTAACCAGAGTAGAAAAAGAAGTGGGAGGCCGCGTTGCACAACTGAGCAAGAAGATAAGTACATTAGAGTCTCTAGTTTGAGAAACAGACGCCTCACAGGTCCCCAACTGGCATCTTCATTAAATAGTACCCGCAAAACACCAGTGTCAACATCTACAGTGAAGAGGCGGCTGCGGGATTCTGGGCTTCAGGGCAGAGTGGCAAAGAAAAAGCCATATCTGAGACTGACCAATAAAAGAAAAAGATTAAGATGGGCAAAAGAACACAGACATTGGACAGAGGAAGACTGGAAAAAAGTGTTGTGGATGGATGAATCCAAGTTTGAGGTGTTTGGATCACAAAGAAGAACGTTTGTGAGACGCAGAACAAATGAAAAGATGCTGGAAGAAAGCCTGACGCCATCTGTTAAGCATGGTGGAGGTAATGTGATGGTCTGGGGTTGCTTTGGTGCTGGTAAGGTGGGAGATTTGTACAGGGTAAAAGGGATTCTGAATAAGGAAGGCTATCACTCCATTTTGCAACGCCATGCCATACCCAGTGGACAGCGCTTGATTGGAGCCAATTTCATCCTACAACAGGACAATGACCCTAAACACACCTCCAAATTGTGCAAGAACTATTTAGAGCAGAAGCAGGCAGCTGGTATTCTATCGGTAATGGAGTGGCCAGCGCAGTCACCAGATCTGAACCCCATTGAGCTGTTGTGGGAGCAGCTTGACCGTATGGTACGCAAGAAGTGCCCATCTAACCAATCCAACTTGTGGGAGCTGCTTCTGGAAGCGTGGGGTGCAATTTCTCCAGATTACCTCAACAAATTAACAGCTAGAATGCCAAAGGTCTGCAATGCTGTAATTGCTGCAAATGGAGGATTCTTTGACGAAAGCAAAGTTTGATGTAAAAAAAATCTTATTTCAAATACAAATCATTATTTCTAACCTTGTCAATGTCTTGACTCTATTTTCTATTCATTTCACAACATATGGTGGTGAATAAGTGTGACTTTTCATGGAAAACACAAAATTGTTTGGGTGATCCCAAACTTTTGAACGGTAGTGTATATATATATATATATATATATATATATATATATATATATATATATATATATATATATAGTTAAAATAAATGGAGTCATGTTTGATTTGCTCTACTTCTAGCAACAATTATTTTTTGTCTAACTTTTTAGATTTGTGTTTTCAAGCGATAAAGTGGAAGTAGACAACTTTTTTGCTTTAAATTATCACTATGAAGTAAATGTTGATTGCAAATTAGGCTTGGACGATCAGACGGCTATATCGGCATCAACGACTGACTCCACTAGGCCCTTTAGTTGACTGGTTAGTACAGTTGCCCGTGGTCCGAGCTATCCGGGTTCGATTCCCGGTTGCAGCGGATTCCTGGCTGCCCCCTGAATTCGCTATATTGACTGACTTCCAATACATATAACTGACTTCCAATCAGCGGTTGTTTTGTTTTGGTGGATTCTTGCACAATTTTGTCTTTTATTTTGCTAATTTAATGGTTTGTCTGCTCGAGAATTCAACTTGGTAAATAAATAACCTGTAAAGCGAAATTCAAACCTTAAGTGAAGAACTGCCAATTGGAGTTCGGCCCTATTCACATTCTTGTTGAACTGATTTCTGTCATCAATCATGTTTCAGGCAGACTTTGTGGGCATGAGTTGGATTGATTCGAGCCGGATATTGATCTGCTGTTGTATGGATGGACTGGCTGGGATAGCAAGGAGCTCAGTCTTGGATAGATTAAGCTGAAGGTGGCGTTCTTTCATCCATGCAGAGATATCAGCAAGGCATGACAATATCTGTGCCGAGACTGTGAGATCATCTGGCGAGAATGATAGGAAGAGCTGGGTATCGTCAGCATAGCAATGGTATGAGAAACCATGGGCGCGGATGATTGCACCAAGTGAGGTGGTGTATATTGAGAAGAGAAGGGGTCCGCGCAATAACCATTGAGGCACTCCTGTGGATAAGCCATGTGGTTTGGACACTTCTCACCTCCAAGATAGTCTAAAAGATCTCCCTGAGAGGTAGGACATGAACCAGTGGAGGGCAGATCCTGAGATGCCAAGCTCAGTGAGTGTGGAGAGGAGGATTTGGTGGTTAACCATGTCAAAGGCAGCTGACAGATCTAGCAGCAATAAAGCTGAGGATTGACCAGCAGCTCTAGCCAAATGCAGTGATTCCATTATGGACAGGTGTGCAGTTTCAGTAGAGTGGCCCCGCTTAAAGCCAAACTGATTCAGATTGAACAGATTGTTCTCAGAAAGGAATTCAGAGACTTGGTTAAAGACTGTTCGCTCAAGTATTTTTGATAGAAAGGGTAGGAATGAAACCGGTCTGTAGTTTTCAACCTGGGCTGGGTCAAGCTTGCTTAAATGTAGTGGGGAACACACCCGTTGTAAGCGAGGAGTTGATGATGTGTGTGACTGCGGGGTTAAGTGTGGGGGAAATTGTCTGTAGGAGATTGGATGGTATTGGGTCCAGCGGCCAGGTAGTGGGATGAGAGTCCAGCAGAAGTTTGGAGACAGCCTCCTCGATCAGGGGGGAGAATGAGGTGAGTGAGGCACTGTTCGCTGGCAGCGGCCAACAGAGTTGGTCAGGCTCAGAGAACTGGTTGCTGATGGCAGAATCCTTATCAGTAAAGTATGAGGTGAACATGTCTGGAGTAAGCAGAGTGGAGATTGGAGAAGGAGGCTGATTAAGGAGTGAGTTCAAAGCAGAAAACATTTTTCGAGCATTAGAGGAACAGAGTGTGTCTGTATCCTCATTGACAGGGAGCGATGAGAATTCATTATGAGGAGGCATGGAAGCCAAGACCTTATTGGAAAGGTGGGTTAGTGTAAGGGACCGGGTGTTTTGGTGAAAGGAAATGTGTGGATGTTCCAGTAAGGAGGCTGTGAACAAAATAAAGTGGTCTGACAGATGTAGGGAGGTGAAATTCAGATTTGCTGTGGAGGAGTTCCGAGTCAAAATCAGATCAAGAGTATTGCCCGCTTGTGTGTGGGATGGGTGGGGACCTGTTTGGGGTCCAAAGAAGACAGAAGAGACAGGAAATCAGTCATTTGGGCTTTGTCAGTATGGATATTCAAGTCTCCCATGACAATCAGTGGTACATATGTCATCATCAGGAATGGCTGAGAGTAACGTGTCTAGTTCGGCTACAAAGTTCCCCAGTTGACACCCTTGTGGGTGGTACATGACAACCACAAATAGCTTAATAGGAGCAGTAACCACGATTGCATGGTGTTCACAGGAGGAGTTGTTGCTTAGCAGAGAAAGCTTAGTAAATTTCAAGTCTTTGGAAATGAGGACAACCGTAACCCCTCCACGCCCAACAAAATGGGGTGTGTGTGAGAAAGCAGAGTCAACAGAGTGTGCGGCTGGTGTGACAGTGTATTCTGGATGTATCCAGGTTTTGGTCCAGGCTAGTACCTGAATGTCTGTCAGATTAGCAAGTGCTTGGATAAATTCTAGTTTATTTATAGCCGATTGGCAATTCCATAAGCCAAAAATAAAGGAGTGAGTAGAGGAGGCTTTCCTGAGTGAATAGAAGTTCTCAGGGTTGCATTGTCTGCTACAGATGTGATTTTTTTCGATGACCTTAAATGACAGAAATGTCTTTGCAGCACATGGTGGGTGAGGGCAGGCAACAACAGAAAACAGTAGAAAAGGGAATTACCAGTCAGTGTCCCTGCTCGGTAGACTCACAGGTCTTTACCCAATTCGATCTTAACACAAGGAGGGCTGACATACAAGGGCTGATGCTTCTGCTGGTAGGTACTGATCACTGCATATTGGGAACACCTCACAAGACCTGCCGTTTTGGAGATGCTCTGATCCAGTCATCTAGCCATCAATTAGACCCTCGTCAAAGTTGCTCAGATCGTTACACTTGCCCATTTTTCCTGCTTCCAACACATTAACTTCAAGAACTGACTGTTCACTTGCTGCCTGATATATCCCACCCCTTGACAGGTGCCACGGTTACATGCTAATCAATCTTAATCACTTACCTGTCAGTGGTTTAAATGTTTGGCTGATTGGTGTATTGATGATATATCAAAGACGCGAGTAGGATGCACAAGTTGCGGCAATCGAAGGACAGCACGGAGAACAGCAGACTAATAGCAGGTGCAGGCCTAAACATCAAGGTTAATGTATATACTTAATATATCAAAGACTAACATTTAGTAGGACGCACTCGCGCGTGAATTACCACAATTTGCGACACATGGCACATGGCAGCAATTCCATGGCACCATGTGAAACATGAAATAACTTGTTTTAGACTGGGGAATGGTTTTTACATTAAATCACCTATACCAGTGTTATAATTTACCTTAGAATATATTTTGTTTTTTTGTGAGCGACAAAGTGTGTGTGCACATCAGGTGCCATTATTTCAATAAAAACACTAACTAAAGTTTTGTCATGGTCTGCCTGTGTGCGTTTTGTAGCTTTCATGTGTTCATGTGTTATATTACAGTAATCCCTGAACAGCCTCAAGCAGACAGTTTATGAGACAATGTGTTTGCATCAGGGTGTTGTGCGTTAAATATCCCAGTGCTACGGGGACATGAATACCAAGCTTATTAATCTGGGAAATTGTGACTCAAAATGGTTGAGAACCACTGAGTTAGAATACAGGTATACTGGCAAAATTATGAAGGAAAAGGCGGAAATGGGGGGGGGGGGTTAATATGAAAATAAGTCCTAAAATTACTAAAAAAGTACATGAATTTATTCACATTTTTATTCACCCACTACAATACACAATTATTGTAATTCACAATAATATACTACTACTTTCGGCTGCTCCCTTTTAGGGGTCGCCACAGTGGATCATCCGTTTCCATCTCTTCCTGTCCTCTGCATCTTCCTCTGTCACACCAGCCACCTGCATGTCCTCCCTCACCACATCCATAAACCTCCTCTTTGGACTTCTCCTCTTCCCTGACAGCTCCATATTCAGCATCCTTCTCCCAATATACCCAGCACCTCTCCTCCACACATGTCCAAACCATCTCAATCTTGTCTCTCTTGCTTTGTCTCCAAACCGTCCAACCTGAGCTGTCCCTCTAATATAATCGTTCCTAATCCTGCCCTTCTTCATCACTCCCAGTGAAAATCTTAGCATCTTCAACTCTGCCAGCTGCAGCTCCACCTCCTGTCTTTTCATCAGTGCCACTGTCTCCAAACCATACAACATAGTTGGTCTCACTACCATCTTGTAAACCTTCCCTTTAACTCTTGCTGGTACCCTTCTGTCACAAATCACTCCTGACACTCTTCTCCACCCACTCCACCCTGCCTGCACTCTCTTCTTCACCTCTCTTCTGCACTCCCTGTTACTTTAGACAGTTGATCCCAAGTATTTAAACTCATATGCCTTTGTCACCTCCACTCCTTGCATCCTCACCATTCCAATGTCCTCCCTCTCATTCACACATAGGTATTCTGTCTTGCTCTGACTGACTTGCATTTCTCTTCTCTCCAGGGCATACCTCCATCTCTCCAGGCTCTCCTCAACCTGCACCCTACTCTCACTACAGATCACAATGTCATCTGCAAACATCATTGTCCACGAAGACTCCTGTCTGATCTCGTCTGTCAACCTGTCCATCACCATTGCAAACAAGAAAGGGCTCAGAGCCGATCCTTGATGTAATCCCACCTCCACCTTGAACCCATCTGTCTTTCCAATTGCACATCTCACCACTGTCACACTTCCCTCATACATATCCTGCACCAACCCTACATACTTCTCTGCAACTCCTGACTTCCTCATACAATACCACACCTCCTCTCTCGGCACCCTGTCGTATGCTTTCTCTAAATCCACAAAGACACAATGTAACTCCTTCTGGCCTTCTCTATACTTCTCCATCAACATTCTCAAAGCAAACATCACATCTGTGGTGCTCTTTCGTGGCTTGAAACCATATGGCAGAGGGGGTTGAGCAGCGACTGGGACGGCTCGGAAGAGTGGGGTAATTGGCCAAGAACAATTGGGAGAAAAAGGGGAACCCCCCCCAAACAAACAAACAAAACACTGGTACTGTGACAGATAGAAATACATTGAGCAAAAAGGCCAATGTGTTTTCTCAACTTTTCAATAGGAGTCCTGACTTCTTTGTCTCCAAAATGTGCATATGCACAGTTCAAAGTTTGCACGGAGGTAAGCACATTGTTTTTCAAGTTCTTCTCAGTCACGTTTACTTTTTATAAATCCTATGTGTGTGAGGGGAAACTGTGTACACAAAGGTTTTGTGCGTACACAAGGTTTATACATGAGGCCCAAAGACTATGTCCATAATCATCGTCACCTGCCCACACTTGAACTGATACGAGGCATAATTTCCACATCATCATTTATGTTTAAGGGAAGGAGCCTGTTGCGTAAAACCAGTTGACAACAAATGTTATGGTTCTTTTCAAATATTTCTCATGTTTTTGTGGTGTTGTTATTGCTGTTGTTGTATGCAGCCTTACACCTACACATTAGTAGATGTAAATATTTAGTATCAATAGGAATTAACTCTTGTGTGGTGTTAACTTTTTGGATCCTTTGATAATGTTCGCCAGGTCAAAATGACCCACAACAGTATGTAGGAATATGTAGCATATCTCAATTCCAAACAATGTAGAGTACACAAATTACAATAAATGCCAATATAATTGTTGATTGTGATCATAAATTAGATTCAAAATATGAGGGAAAATTATCAAGGTTCTATTACAGACATAATGTTGGAGGTTGCTGTACCTTGAGGGTGAAGAGACTCATGCGTCCAGGCAACTTAAAGAAGATGCTGTTCTTGACTCGGTCACCCCTCACCTGGGAGTGGAGCATGGTCACCAGACAGGCTAAAGGAGCTGTGCCACTGGACAAAAACAGAAGCAGTATGTTTGCTTAAACATATTTCATTTTGTAGAGTCACAACACAACACTGTCTTAAACTGAGGCACAGTATCTGACTTCCAGAGCCTTAAAATCACTTTCTTTGTGATTACCATTCCATACGTAATAACGCTTTGCGTGGAGACACCGTGATTTAGTAGGTAAAGACACAACCCGAAATAGTGCAATAGTAAGAGGTAATACCAACTCGACCTTGATAAACACTGTTAACACTGTTTACTGTTGCACTGCTTTTCGTTGGCTTTGTTCTCCTTACTACATACTGTATTTATTTGCCTACACAACAATTGCACCTCTGGGGACAAATAAAACCTACTTGACTTGATAAATAGTGCAATCTCTGGATCAGGTTCAAACACACAGCCATACATGTCAGAGAACAACTTGACTATGTCACATTGTAACTTTCCTGCCAATAGACCAGGAAAGTAATAATGCAGAGGAAGTACAGTAGTCCTAGTCCACCCATCTCTCTTGGTTCATGTAAATGAGTTTTTGATATTCTTCGAGTTTTAAAGCCCCAGACAAAGGGCAAAACTATTGAGTCTAGTGATTTTGAAATAGGACCTTGTCAAAAAAAAGGTAGATTTTGAAAAAGATAAAATAATCTTGGCAGAGAAACCATTTTGATAGCATTTATACGGCCCACCATAGAAAGAGGGAGGGCCCTCAATTTTTCAATGCCCCCCCCCCTCAGTTTTTCCACTTTCTCAAGAAAGTTCATCTTAAAAACTCATTTAGAGTCTTTTTGCTGAACTACTCTGTAATTTTGAAAGGGAGATTAGGCAGAAATTCAGTGTTAAGATCAGCACCCAGAGACATAAAGTCACTCTTCTGCCAATGAACTGTATATCCTGAAACTTCACCAAATGACCTTACAAGATCTAGCAAAACAGGAACAGACTTCTCAGGTTGTGATGGGAAGAGGACAATATCATCAGCGTATAGGGAAATGTGATGATCCACATTCCCCAGCTGGATAGGTTCAATAGAAGGGTGATTCCTAAATACTAATGGCAAGGGGCTCAATAGTGACTGCAAAGAGCAACGAGCTGATGGGACAGCCCTGGTTGGTCCCGCGATGTAATAAGAACGGCGTTGATATTTTTTGGTTTGTGCGGATGGAGGAAGATGGGTGTGCATACAATGTTATAATTCACGAGACAAATTGGCTACCAAACCCAAATTCCTCCAAGACCATCACCATATAGGCTCATTGCACCTGATCAAATGCCTTCTCTGCATCTAGGCAAAGGACAGCCACCTTAGAACCCTTCCTATAACTATGGTAACATTATGTTCATTAGGCTTCTGACGTTAAAAAATGAAAATATATTGGGGACAAAGCCATTTTGATCAGCATGGATGATGAACAGAATATACAGTGCATCCGAAAAGTATTCACACCCCTTCACTTTCCCCATATTTTGCTATGTTACAGCCTTATTCCAAAATGGATTAAATTCCTTTTTTTTCCTCATCAATCTACACACAAACCCCATAATGACAAAGTGAAAAAGGTTTTGTAGAAATTTTTGCAAATTTATTAAAAATAAAAAACTGAAATATTGCATGTACATAAGTATTCACACCCTTTGCTATGACACTCAAAATTGAGCTCAGGTTCATCCTGTTTCCACTGATCATCCTTGAGATGTTTCTACATCTTGATTGGAGTCCACCTGTAGTAAATTCAATTGATCGGACATGATTTGGAAAGGCACACACCTGTCTATATAAGGTCCCACTGTTGACAGTGCATGTCAGAGCAGAAACCAAGCCATGAAGTCAAAGGAATTGTCTGTGGACCTCCGTGACAGGATTGTATCTAGGCACAGATCTGGGGAAGGGTACAAAAAATTTTCTACAGCTTTGAAGGTCCCGAAGAGCACAGTGGTCTCCATCATTCGTAAATGTAAGACATTTGGATCCACCAGGACTCTTCCTAGAGCTGGCTGCCCAGCCAAACTGAGCAATCGGGGGAGAAGGGCCTTGGTCAGGGAGGTGACCAAGAACCCGATGGTCACTCTGACAGAGCTCCAGCGTTCCTCTGTGGAGATTGGAGAACCTTCCAGAAGGACAACCATCTCTGCAGCACTCCACCAATCAGGCCTTTATGGTGGAGTGGCCAGACAGAAGCATCTGTTCAGTAAAGGGCACATGACAGCCCGCTTTGAGTTTGCCAGAAAGCACTTAAAGGACTCTCAGACCATGAGAAACAAGATTCTCTGGTCTGATGAAACCAAGATTGAACTCTTTGGCCTGAATGCCAAACGCCACATCTGGAGGAAACCAGGCACCTCTCATCACCTTGCAAATACCATCCCTACAGTGAAGCATGGTGCTGGCAGCATCATGCTGTGGGGATGTTTTTCAGCGGCAGGAACTGGGAGACTAGTCAGGATCGAGGGAAAGATGAATGGAGCAAAGTACAGAGAGAGCCTTGATGAAAATCTGCTCCAGAGCGCTCAGGACCTCAGACTGGGGCGAAGGTTTACCTTTCAACACCACAACGACCCTAAGCACACAGCCAAGACAACGAAGGCGTGGCTTCGGGACAAGTCTGTGAATGTCCTTGAGTGGCCCAGCCAGAGCCCAGACTTGAACCCCATTGAACATCTCTGGAAAGACCTGGAAATAGCTGTGCAGCGACGCTCCCCATCTAACCTTACAGAGCTCGAGAGGATCTGCAGAGAAGAATGGGAGAAATACCCCAAATATAGGTGTACCAAGCTTGTAGCTTCAAATCCAAGAAGACTTGAGGTTGTAATCGCTGCAAAGGGTGCCTCAACCAAGTACCGAGTAAAGGGTGTGAATACTTATGTACATGCAATATTTCAGTTTTTTATTTTTAATAAATTTGCAAAAATTTCTACAAAACTGTTTTCGCTTTGTCATTATGGGGTATTGTATGTAGATTGGTGAGAAAAAAAAGGAATTTAATTCCTTTTGGAATAAGGCTGTAACATAACAAAATGTGGGGAAAGTGAAGGGGTGTGAAAACTTTCCGGATGCACTGTATCTATTTAACCTGTTTGCTAATAACTTCGTAAAAAAAATCATGTCTGAGTTCAGTAATGCAGTAGGACGAAAAGACGAATCCTCAGTCTCATCCCTACCCTCTTTAAGTAATAACGAAATACTGGCTTCATTCAGTGTGCAGGGGACTGAATGGGTGAAGATGTTCAAAAGAAGGGGAGCCACCTTCCCAGAATTTTTTTTTTTATACAGTTCAATGCCAAAACCATCTGGGCCAGTGTCCTTGTCATTGGGGAATGATTCTATAACATCCACAATTTCTTGAGTGATGATATCAGAATTTAAAGCCTCTCGAGCAGCATCACCCAATTTAGGGAGATTCAGACACTCCAGCGACTCAGAAATGCCCCCTTTTGCCTTTGGCATGTATAACTGTTCATAATATTCCTTAAATCAATCATTTATACCTTTAGGATAAAGAACCATTTCCCCAGATTTTGATCTGATTTTGTGTACGACTCTTCTAGCTTATACACCTTTTAGCTGTCAGGCCAATAATTTATGGGGCTTATCCCCTAACTCAAAATGTTTCCGTCTGATCTTGAAACAGTTGGTCACACACCTGACCAGATAGGATGGTATTATATTCATATTTCAATTTAAGAATATTTTGCAAAGTGGAAGGGCTGGAGGACGCTCTATAGATAAACTCCCAATTGTGACAGTTCAGTTTCAATTTCTAAGGGGCATTTTCACCTTTCCTTTCTCAGTGAAGATTGAAAAGAAATTATATGTCCCCTAATCACAACTTTCCTATTAAGTTTCTGTGAAGTCTCCCATAAAGTCGAGTCTGTGACATCCACGTTGTCATTAGTTTACAGGAATTCTGAAATCTAAAAGCGCAGTGTTGGGTGAAGGCGTCAGTTATACTGCTGCTTTTTTATGATTAAGGTCAAGAACTAATGAAGTCAGAGAATGGCCAAAAATTAAAATATTGTGATATTTTGAAGCAATCACATTTGATATCAATTTAGAATCAATCAAGAAATAATCTATCCTTGAAAAAGACATACATTTGTGAAAAAAGACTAATCCCTGTCTTGTAGGATGTCCCAGTCTCCAAATATCAACTAAATTCATTCAATTCAACTCAATTCAATTTATTGTCATTTAAAACAATGTGCAGGCACATGTTAAACATGAAATAAGGGCAGCGGCTTTGCCAAACAGTGCAAGACAGACATAGACAAACACAGCAAACACAGTATAAGATAGACACACGTGAAGACCAAAAGCTACAAATAAGTTAAAAAAAGCACGAGTATAAAAATAATTACAAGATATCTACAGACATTCAGTGGGTGGCCAGGTTAAGGTGGGTAACAGCTTGTGGAAAGAAGCTGTTTTTGAGACTGGTAATGTGGGCTCTGAGTCTCCTGTAGCGCCTCCCAGAGCGCAGGGGGGAGAACAGTCCATGGTTGGGTTGGATGGAATCTCTGCTGATGCTCAGACCCCTTCGAAGGCAGCGTTTGTGATAAATGTCTTGTACGGCTGGGAGCTGGGTACCGGTGATATGCTGGGCCGCCTTGATGACTCGCTGCAGAGCTTTCTGGTCTACTGATGTGCAGTAGCCATACCACACTGAGATGCAGCTGGTCAAGATGCTCTCATGGTGCAGTGGTAGATGTTGGTAAGAATTTTGGGGGATAGACGGGCGCTCCTCAGCCTCCTCAGGAAACGCAGGCGTTGTTGGGCCTTTTTCACAAGGGCCTGAATGTTTGATGTCCAGGAGAGTTTATGGACGTCATTAAGTTATTTAAAACAGTGGAGGAGGTAGGCGATTGACTTGTTTGGGCCGACTTGTCCAAACAATTATCAAGCATGCAATTGAAATCACCACCTATAATCACAAGAGCTGCTCGGGCAGTAAATTAAATATATTACGGAAGTAGGCTGGGTCATCAAAATTCTGACCATATACAGTAAGGAGTGTAACATGAAATGAATAAATGTAGCCAGTTACCAAAATATATCGGCCATTTGGAACAAGTAGAAATGTCTAAATGGGGGAACAGTTGCAAATCAAAATTGCCACTCCCCGGGCTTTACTGGAGAATGTGGACTGAAAAATCTGGTTGGCCTGGCTACATCTAAGCAACTTTTCTTTTGTGGGTGTAATATGTTTCTTGTAAATATATGACATTAGAGGACAGAGATTTTAAATGAGAAAACACTTTCTTCCATCTTACAGACGTGTTGCAATAATCAAAAATCAAGTTTAGACTATTTCTCTGCACTGGAGAACGCTAGTGTGTTTCTAGGACAGAGCAACGAACTTCACAAAGGAAATGATGCAACCAAAACACGTCATAAATACTGATATGACACGCACGATCATGCGCAAATTAAGAGCAGCCATGTTGATGGCTCATTGTCGTTTTAGGTTGATCTCTAAAACTCATTTTAAATGCAAATATGTGCAACTTTCGGAGCATTCAGGGAGCAGCAGATCTGTATGTTTTTTTTCACAAAGTTATTAAACTTTGAAAATCCAGAATGTGGTTTGGATTCTCAGATAGGTCTATTTCTATGTAATATGGGCTATTTGTTTTAATTTACATGTTGCTATATTGTGCAGCTGTATATTTCAAAACAGGGAAACCCTGTCTTTGCATTTTATTTTGATTTGTTTGATATGTTTTAATATAAGTGCTTGTGACATCTCACATGTAGCTGAACAACTGAACATTTAGCCCACTTTGTAGAAAATACCGAGATATATATTGTGTATCGTCATTCAGCCTAAAAATACCAGATATAATTTCTGGTCCATATTGCCCAGCCCTATGCTATGTCATTGTTTTTTCTGGTGAGTTGGGCGGCACCCCGGCACGGTGACCAAGTGGTTAGCGCTGTCACCTCACAGCAAGAAGGTCCTGGGTTCGAACCCTGGGGTTGTCCAAACTTGGGGGCCACCCCAGGTCGGCCTCTGTGTGGAGTTTGCATGTTCTCCCCGTGTCTGCGGTGGGTTTTCTCCGGGTGCTCCAATTTCCCCCGCCATCAAAAATAAACATGCGTGTTAGGGTTAATACTCCTGTCAATGGGAAAAGAACTGCAGTTGGTCTCCGGGCACAGCATCAAGGCGATTAGGGTGGTGAAGCCCACTGTTCCTAGTTACACAGACCACAGCTAGGATGGGTTAATTTGCAGTAACTGACTTTCCCCAAGCGGATTAATAAAGGAAACTTAATTTGTCGTGGTGTAAACAAGAACTGTTTACAGCCATTCTGGCAGCACTGCGATAAAACTTTGGTTTACTTCAATGCAACTAGGTGCTATAGTTTTATTGGAGATATTCTCTAAATTAGGAGCTGACTTGATGTCACCCTTTTATAACCAACATTTACATTTTCACATGCTTTGCAAAACACTTGAACTTAATCTATTTTTTAATCAAGTTACATTGGGTGTTCATAACAAGGTACATAAAGAGGTTCATAGAGGTTCATAAAGAGGAATTTGGTTTATGTAATGAAAAGAAAAACACTACATTTTCAGATAATTGGTTTTCGGTTGACCGCGACATTTCGTTTCTTTTTAAAAAGGATGCACTATCGGGCGTTCGGGTGGCATGGGGGTCTATCCCATTGCCTACCAACACGGGGGTTGCCATTTGAATCCCCGTGTTACCTCCAGCTTGGTCGGGCATCCCTAGAGACGATTGGCCGTGACTGCGGGTGGGAAGCCGGATGTGGGTATGCGTCCTGGTCGCTGCACTAGCATTACATTACATTACAGTCATTTAGCCGACGCTTTTATCCAAAGCGACTTACAATAAGTGCATCATTTAACGTAGGAAATCAGAACTACTAGTCATCAGAGGTCATTGTGCATCTAAACAAGCATCTAAGAGCAAAACCAGTGCTAAAGTAAAAGCACAAGAAAGATTTTTTTTTTCGTGAGTGAATACAATAAGTGCTAAGAACAAGTAGCAGGGTAGTAGTTCTTCAAGAGGTGAGTTTTCAACCTGCGCCGAAAGATGGGCAGCGACTCCACTGTCCCGACATCAGTGGGGAGTTCATTCCACCACTGTGGGGGCCAGGACAGAACAGAGCCGGGACCGGGTCGATCGGCAGCAAAGGCCTCTGAGCGACGGGGCAACCAGGCCTCCCGAGGCAGCAGAGCGAAGTGGTCGGGCGGGGGTGTAGGGCTTGACCATGGCCTGGAGATAGGAAGGAGCTGTTCCTTTCGCTGCCCTGTAGGCTAGCACCAGAGTCTTAAACTGGATGCGAGCAGCTACTGGGAGCCAGTTTAGGGACATGAGAAGGGGAGTTGTGTGGGAGAACTTAGGGCGGTTGAACACCAGACGAGCTGCAGTTTTCTGAACAAGCTCCAGAGGTCTAATGGCCAACGCCGGGGCACCTCCTCTGGTAAGTTAGGGGTGCCTGTTTGGGGGGGAGGGGGAACTGGGGGGGAAAGCGTGACCCTCCCATGCGCTACGTCCCCATGGTGAAACTCCTCACTGTCAGGTGAAAGGAAGCGAATGGTGACTCCACATGTACTAAAGGCATGTGGTAGTCTGCAACCATCCCCGGACCAGCAGAGGGGGTGGAGCAGTGATCGGGACGGCTCGGAAGAGTGGGATAACTGGCCAAATACAACTGGGGAGAAAAAGGGGGAAACCCCCCCCCAAAAAAATTAAATAAATAAAGCATGCTCAGTCAAAATACAAGTAGCCTCATCATCAATTCATCATCGGAAGGTGACGTATTTATCATGTTGAATGTAAGAAGAAATGTAAGACGTCAAACACCAAAACACCGGACCGTATATGCTGGCATCAGTGCTGCAATCATCCTGCATGACGTATGAAACAAAATCCCATTTTGCTGATAAAATAATCCGCTACAGATTCTTCTTCTGAAAACCTTTTATTCTATGGTACAGAAATAAATGATTGTTGACCATGTGTATTCCTTTTCATTTAATATTAAAAGTCATTTTCACATTTTATGGGGGATTAGTGGGCGGGTATTTATGGCGGGAAAACGATTAATAAAGGTAAGCTTCAAAAATGTCATATTAGTGTTCATTCCCCTATTTCAGTAGTTTGCTAACACCACCTCTTGCAGAAATTGTAGCCAACCGTCTTTCATGATATTACACAATACCATGGAGCAACATTTGCCCATTTCTCCTAACAAACCCCCCCCCCCTCCAGTCAAATTGTCTTCCTTGTCACTCTAGCATACAGACCCTCTGTGAATGTCTTGGAGATGCTAAGCCATGATCTTTAACCAAGGTAAAGTCAGCATCAGGTAATACCACGCAGTTTTCTTACGGCCCTGACACAACCAGGCCGACAGTCAGCTGTCGGCCAATGTTGGGCCGTCGGTGACCGCCTGTGAACCTAGTTTTTGTGGTGTGTCCCACACCGCCAGACCCGTCGTCAGCTTTTGGGCTGATTCAGCATGTTGAATGAGTGGAGCCCGTCGATGACAGAGATCACTTTGATTGGCTGTTCACCTTAGTGAATCAGTGCAGAACATACATGCTAGTTGGCTGTGGGCTGTAGTCCTTGCAGTGTTCAAGTGCTACTTTTTGGCCCAGACAGCAGGCGATGTGAGGCGACGCAACAGTTGGCCTTCGTCGCCGCTTGTCGGTTTGGTGTGTCTGGGTCCTAAGAACTGTCATGATAATATGAGTGGACGTAGATCTGTGTGATGCAAATGGTTCGTTGATTTTGCTGTCCTTGCCTGAGCCAGCTGTGATGACAGCGAGATCTGCCCACAGAATTCTAGCTGGTAAGTTGAGGTGATGTGCCCTAGAAGTGGCAGGTATTCAACAGGTCTGCCAAATAACATACTAAAGAAGGGCATCTTGCCCTTGTGTGGTGATATGTTAAAAACTGGAGTGCTGTCCTGGAACTTTATTTAACACACACACTAACCCATGATATAACACATTCTGCGTACTGCTTATCAATCTGATATTCTCATTTCAAATGAACACTGATTCCAATATTTCAAAATCTCAAGTACATCCTCAAATAAATGCAGAATTGGGATTTTAGCCTCATTTTATCAATTTTCTCATTTCTGTTTTGTAGTTTGAAAAGTGGGAAACTACAATATTGGTGTCAGAGATAAACATTATGAGTGTGACTGTGGATCTGCTCAGTGGAGTTCTGAAGCCACAAACTGATGCGACCGGGCATCAACATATTGCAAAAGCCGACTCCTCCACTCTTGTGCAACAGATGCATGTCCAGCACACGTCACAGCAAACACCAGAACAACGACAAACGTGCACAGGGAATGAAGGAGGCGTCCAGTCGTAGCATGGCCACGGAAACTGCAGACTGTGGCGTTTTTACAAACACAAGTAGTGAGACTTCATTAAAATGGACATAAATCACTGAACATGTTAAAAGAAATAGTGTATTCAGAGAGAACGTTTTGGCATGACATGTAATTTACATAATTTATGGCGGCACAGATAAGCACCTTCAGCCTTACCAAAACTGGTGGAAATAGCCTATGCGTTAAACAAGGTATTAGTAATGTAGTGGAGAGATGGAGCATCCTGGTTAATGTGCTCAGCTTGATTACAAAAAATACTAAGTTTTTCATTGATATTGAAAATATTGACAATGATCACTGTAGTAATCATCATGGTTTTACTGACGTACTCATTTTTACTTTATAGTGGATTTTTAAACTTTATTTATAGCATGTCATACAATCAATGTATTAACATTAGAACCACCGGGATTTCACTCCTTCCTGAAACGACCATGGGCGGTCAACATGACGGCCGGTTTTAAACTCTATATTGTGTCAAGATAAATACCCAACTGAGATATTAATGCATTACACATGTTAGTGTGTCTGTTAGGAAACTGACACCAAAATTAACATTTTAACAACTTTAATACTATTTTAAACAATTTAAAATGGCTGTTGTCCAACGCCTGTAAATACTGCAACGCATCAATGTAACGGCGTCTGTAACCAGACATGTTGGCAATATTACCTGAAAAACAAAACTTGAATAGCAAAACTGAAACAGTGAAAATGTCACCTGAAACATAAAAAGGAAAGCACATATTGCTGATCTAACAAACGTAACAAGGCCTATAACACGTGACATGTAAAAACAGAAGTGACAGTTGTGAAGGAAACAATGTTAACAACACACATGACACAATGATGCACAAATTACGCACGGTCATTTTAACCACTCATGGTCGCTTTAGGTAGTTCTTATAACTTTTTTTGTGTGCAGTTTTGATCGCCCATGTTGGTTTTAGGTAGCTCTTATCATAATGGAATTGATCTAAAACTCAGTTTAATGCAAATATATGCAATTTTCAGAGCATTCAGGCAGCGGCAGGTCTGTATCTTTTTTTTTCTCACAAAGTTATTAAACTTTGAAAATCCAAAACAGTCATGATGACCATCTTGGTCGTTCTGGGGTTAATTCTGGATGTCAGTAATTGTTCTATGGTATTGATATTTTGCTCATCATGAAATGGAATATAATGACTAGCGGTAGTCGCAGTTGGCAGTGATTGGTAACGGGTTTATGAAGAGTTATGATGGCAGTGCCCCCTTATCAGTACATTTACCATAAGATCCTGTGTATGACTGAACTGAACTCATCAAAATTGCCATAAACTTTGTTATTTTGTTGGGGTGGGGGTGGGGTGGGGGGGTTCCACTCGTGTGTCATAAATACAGTGTGTAATAGTTCAAATTTAACCCAGCCACTGGCGATGCACAAACCAGTGCATTCTTGGCGCTGGTTCCAAGCCCGGATAAATAGGGAGGGTTGCATCTGGAAGGACATGCGGCGTAAAACCTTTGCCAAATAAAATATGCGGATCATAAATCTGATTTCCATACTGGATAGGTAAAGAACCAGGTTACCAACAACCACCACCAGTGCTGTTGGCTAGCAGGGGACCGGTGGAAACGATGCTACTATTGGGCAAAAGAGAGGTGGGAGAGAAGGCATGTCCAGAGGCAGCAGGAGAGGAGGAAGGGTGTGAGTGTGGAGTTGAGAGTCGAAACTTTGATTGTTGGCACTATGACTGGTTAAGGAAGAGAGCTGGCTGATATGGTGTGATGGAGAGAAGGAAGGTAGATATACTGTCACAGAAAGTTTAATCAGTTCATCTGGACACAACGTTTATTGAGAGAAACGTTTCAATAAACATTGTGTACAGATTAACTGATTCAACTTTCTGTGATTTCCTTGCCTGGATTATTGAACATACTACATAAAGTAGATATACTGTGTGTGCAAGAGACCAGGTGGAAGGGAGTAAGGCCAGGAACATCAGAGGTGGGAGGAGAAATGGGGTAGGGGTAATTCCTGAAGGAAGAGCATAATAGTGTGTTGGAGGTGAAGAGAGTGTTGGACAGAGTGATGAGAGTGGTGACTGGAGCTGACTTCAATGGGCATGTTGAAGAAGACAGCCACTATGTTTTGTCATTGTACCTTACAACGAATTGTATTCTTACAATGAAATTTGTTCTCTGCATTTAACCCACCCTGTTGTTTAGGAGCAGTGGGCAGCTGCAGCACCCAGGGACCAACTCTGATTCTTCTTTCCATTGCTTTGGGTCAGTGGCACAGACAGGAGTATTAACCCTAACATGCATGTCATTATGACTGGTATTGGTGAAGATAATGGAAGTGAAGAGGAGGCGATAGGTAGGTATGGTATGAGACCAAGGAGAGGAATGTGGAAGGACAGAAGGTGGTGGATTTTGCAAAAAGGAAGGAAATGGCTGTAGTGAATACATATTTCAAGAAGAGGGAGGAACAAAGGGTGACATATAAGAGTGGAGGAAAGTGCACACAGGTGGACTATAGCTGATGTAGAAGGTGTGATCTAAAAGGGATTGGAAACTGCAAGGTGGTGACGGGGGAGAACGTAGCTAGGCTATATTGGATGGCGGTCTGTAGGATGACTATGGAGATCAAGAAGAGGAAGAGATTGAAGGCAGAGCCAAGGATCAAATGGTGAAAGCTGAAGAAGGAAGACTGTTGTGTGGAGTTCAGGGATGAGCTAAAACAGGCACTGGGTGGTAGTCAAGAGTTAATAGATGGCTGGGCAACCACTGCAGAAATAGTAAGGGAGACAGCTAGGAAGGTACTTGGTGTGTCATCTGGACAGAGGAAAGAAGACAAGGAAACTTGGTGGTGGAATGAGGAAGTACAGCCAAGTATACAGAGTAAGAAGTTGGCAAAGAAGAAGTGGGGTAGTGAGAGATGAAGAAAGCAGAAGTACAAGGAGATGTGGCGTAAAGACAAGAGAGGTGACGAAGGTGAAGGAAAAGGTGTATGGTGAGTTGGATGAGACCCTAAGGAAAGAGAAAAGGACTTGTACCGATTGGCTAGACAAAGGGACCGAGCTGGCAAGGATTTGCAGTAGATTAGGGTGATGAAGGATAGAGATGAAAATGTGCTGACAAGTTAGGAGAGTGTGTTGAGAAGATGTAAGAAGTACTTTGAGGGGCTGATGAATGAAGAAAATGAGAGAGAAGGTTGGATGATGTGAGGGGACAGTGAATCAGGAAGCGTGGGGGATTAACAATGATCAAGTGAGGGCAGCTATGAAGAGGATGACGAGTGGAATGGTAGTTGGGCCTCACGACATACCTGTGGAGGCATGGAGATGTTCAGGAGAGATGGCAGTGGAATTTTTAACAAGATTGTTTAACACAATCTTGGAAAGTGAGAGGACACCTGAGGAGTGGAGAAGAAGCATACTGGTACCAATTTTCAGGAATAAGGGTGCTGTGCAGAACTGTAGGAACTACAGAGGTATAAAGTTGATCAGCCACAGCATGAAGATATGGGAAAGACAGTGGAAGCTAAGTTAAGACGAGACATGATGATTAGCGAGCAGCAGTAAGGTTTCATGTCACAAAAGAGCACCACAGATGTGATGTTTGCTTTGAGTGTTGGTGGAGAAGTATAGAGAATATCAGAAGAGCTATTTTGTAGGGTGCAGGTTGAGGAAGAGTTGGAGAGGTGGAGGTATGCACTGGAGAGAAGAGGAATGAAAGTCAGTAGGAGCAAGACGGAATACATATGGCATGAACAAGGGGGAGGACAGCAGAATGGTGAGGATGCAAGATAAAGAGGTGAGGAAGGCGTATGAGTTTAAATATTTGGGGTCAACTGTCCAAAGTAACGGGGAGTGCAGAAGAGAGGTGAAGAAGAGAGTGCAGGCAGGGTAGAGTGGGTGGAGAAGAGTGCCAGGAGTGATTTGCAACGGAAGGGTACCGGCATGAGTTAAAGGGAAGGTTTACAAGACGGTTGTGAGACCAGCTATTTTATATGGTTTGGAGACAGTGCCACTGATGAAAAGACAGGAGGTGGTGCTGGAGGTGGCAGAGTTGAAGATCGTAAGATTTTCATTCAGATTGACGAAGGAGGACAGGATTAGGAACGAGTATATTAGAGGGACAGCTCGGGTTTGACGGTTTGGAGACAAAGCAAGAGATAAGATTGAGATGGTTTGGACATGTGTGGAGGAGAGATGCTGGGTATATTGGGAGAAGGATGCTGAATATGGAGCTTCCAGGGAAGAAGAAAAGAGGAAGGCGAAAGGGGAGGTGTATGGATGTGGTGAGGGAAGACATGCAGGTAGCTGACATGACAGAGTTAGATGCAGAGGACAGGAAGAGATGGAAACTGATGATCCGTTGTGGCAACCCCGAACAGGAGCAGCAGAAAGAAGAAGGGGAGGAAGAATAACGGTTAACATTTCAGGGGTGCATCATGCCATGTTTACTAAAAGTGTCCCGTGTGCCTGTTACTGCATAAATGAATGAACAGTAAGGCACACATTGCACATGAGAGCACTGTTGGTGGTGCTTAGTCATGAGGATAATAATTCATTAAACCAGTGGTGTCCAACCCTGCTCCTGGAGAGCTACCATCCTGCCGTTTTTTCACTCCAGCCCTGATTTAACATACATGATTCTATTAATTACCTATTGACCAAGACCTTGATTAATTGAATCAGATGTGTTAAATCAGGTTTGGAGTGAAAACCGGCAGGAAGGTAGCTCTCCAGGAGCAGGGTTGGACACCACTGCATTAAACTAAACCTCATAAATTGTTGTAATTTGCATCCAGAAAATAAAAAGAAGTTTGCATGATCAGATGAACATTCAGGCCAAGTTTTGTATCTGAGAAAAAATTATTGGAAGAGAAAATTAAAAATTGAATGGATGTCTATGGAGAAACAGGCCAGAACAAGCCAGTCCTGTTTATCTGGCTGCGGTGTCAGCGCAGCTCCACTACGGCACTGTATTTGTGTCACATTCTTATCCAAACAAGGAGATAACATTTGCACAAATATAATTTTTTTGCATTCATATAAACTTAATTTTATGAGGAACTACATTGTCATGTTTAGAATCATTAATTATGAGCAAATGAAATTTTCCAAGATCAATATGCGTATGTGCATGTCTGCTAATATCCACATATGTGCAAGATTCTCCTGCACGCGCAGTGTTTCACTTGCACTCTCTCGACATCTGAGAGCTCTTAAAGAGACACTTTCATGCTGTTTCTGAGCATATTTTTAACACGGGTGGTTTGAATTACAACTGAAAGGTAGGTGTGCTTTTATGATTTCATAGCTATTGGCAACTGAAATTCAGGGCAGTCATGTGGGTGTGGCTGGGTGGGTATAAACACTGGGGCTAAACCGTTTGCCGTAGAAAAACGAGAAATTCACTGGTGACAGCCCCGTTCCTGCTCTGTTGTCACTTTACAAAAAAAAAAAAAAAAAGATGAGGGATGAGACCACTGACAGCAGCTTTGACAGTGGAAGTTGACTACTCGCCTCACCAGTATGTTGCTCAGCCAATACAGCCGTATTCCTTCAAGCCAAAAGGAGGCGTCTCCGCTTTCATAGCGTCCCGCTGCGGACACGCCCGCTATGCTAATGGTAATTCCTGACGCGGCAAGTTACCACATTTTCGCCAACCGGGAAATCAGTTACTCGACCGCTGATATCTCTCGTCTGGCCATAAATGTGATTTTAGGGCTACCATTTGTCTCATCAATCCCATCTACACTCCTTACATCGACTAACAACATGACACGTCGGGTTTTGATGCAAGTCTCTCTTTAACACTAGAATGACAAAGGCCGCCATTTTGATGGTTTTGGATTTTCAAAGTTTAATAATTTTGTGGAAAAAAAAAGATACAGACCTGCCGCTCCCTGAATGCTCCTAAAATTGCATATATTTGCATTAAAATGAGTTTTACATCAAGTGCACAAAAAAAAGTTATGATAAGATCTACCTAAAACAGCAATGACCGTCTCATAATTTGGGTGTGATTGTGTGCGTCATGTCAGTATTTATGACGTGTGTTGGTCGCGTCATTTCCTTCATGAAGTTCATTGCTCTGTCCTAGAACCACACTAGCGTCCTCCAGTGCAGACAAATAGAAACACACTAGCACCCTCCAGTGCAGACAAATAGAAACACACTAGCGCCCTCCAGTGCAGACAAATAGAAACACACTAGCGCCCTCCAGTGCAGACAAATAGAAACACACTAGCGCCTGCCAGTACAGACAAATAGAAACACACTAGCGTCCTCCAGTGCAGACAAATAGAAACACACTAGCGTCCTCCAGTGCAGACAAATAGTCTAAACTTGATGTGTTATTATATCCAACATGTCTGGTTACAGACACACCGTGACTACCACCGAGGCGCTGCAGTATTTACAGGCATTGGACAGCCGTCATTTTAAATTGTTTGAAAAATAGTATTAAAGTTGTTAAAATGTTAATGTTGGTGTCAGTTAGTTTACTAAGACACACTAACATATGTAATGCATTAATATCTCAACTGGGTATTTATCTTGACACAATATAGAGTTTAAAAACGGTGGACGGTGGTCGTTCTAGGTAGTTTTTTAGTTCCGGTTGTTGTTTGGGACTGTTTCAATATTTATTTTCAGTTTTTTTTTACATTTCACGTATTATAGGCCTTGTTACGTTTGTTAGATTAGCAATATGTCTTTTCGGTTTTGTTTTTCAGGTCATATTTTCACTTTTTCAATTAAGCTATTCAAGTTCGAGCATGTCTCTCTCAAGTTTAAATTGTTTAAAAAATAGTATTATAGTTGTTTGTAACCCTGTGGTTAAATTATAGGCCTTAGATATATTATATTGCACTATTAGATAAGAGTTTGGCCTATGTTTGTTATTTTGTTTACCTTTTGAATATGAATATATTATATTGTTGATATTGTTCTGCAAAACAGTTGTTTACCAATGTGAAATGCATTTACTTCTATCGTTGAAAACTTTGTTTGGATTGGCTGGCTGTGGAGAGAATAACTTACCTTGAATGTGATTGGTTGAGAGGGCAGCGGGGAACATCAGCGCGAGCAGACGGGACTGAGAGAGAGAAAGGAGGTCACTCGTCCCTTGAGTGAGAAAAACGGAGCAGTTTGATGTCGAGTTGTTATATGCTATTTTGCGGTGAGAGAAATGTAATTGAAGTTTAGTGAACAGTGATGTGTGCGGGTGTCTGACCGAGACCCATCCCGGGAACTGTTTGTGTGGACTGGGGAGACAAACTGACTACTCGTCAGTCCCATATGTGGACCCAGTGACGTTACGGAGCGAGCTAGCCAGTCGGTGTTCGTTGCTAACACAGCAAGACGCGCGAATGGACTGGATGCGGTAAGGGGCCTGCCCCACAGTGAGTCGGGCCGTCTTCTAGTTTAGCAAAGTAACGTTATCAGTTACAGTGTAGTGTTGTGTTCATGCGACCATCGAGGAACGCAGAAGGAGTCATCTGTTGCCGTGTTGTGCTGCCAAGGCGAGCGCACGGTTCGACCGTGAGATGGTGCTAACGGCTAACTAGCCAGTTAGCTAGGAGGGCTGCCTGCCTGACGTTCGCTGCTGCGCTGCGGCGGGAAGTGCGAGACGAAGAGGAGCATTCATTCTTTGTGAGTACAAGCTGGATGTGCGGGCTCCCAAGGGGAGCGAAGAGGGCTGTTTAGGGCCCCAACGTACCCGATAAAGAAACAGGCCTGCAACTGGGGGTTGACTTTCTTTTATTTTTATTGCCGGCTTAGTTATAGGGTTGTTGAGCTGTATGCTTATGTGTTGGTCTGATTAATTTGTGTGTATATGAATGCAGATGCTTGTTAGCCATTGAGGCTTATTACTTTCATTCATTCTAATAATTATTACTCATAATACATTTGTATATATAATTCTATGTACCTGTGTGAGTGTGGATTATTCATGTGTGTTTATTCCTGTGGTGTCTAGGCTATGGTAAGTGACATGTTGAGTTAGCCTTAAAGGGGCCGTCCACCATATTTTTACAACCGTAAAGGGCTAGTCCACCTTTACTGGAAGTAACCTAATGACACCCAGAGATGTGTAGACCATAGTATATAACCTTAAAGGGCTAATACACCATATTTTAGAACCTTAAAGGGCTAGTCCACCATGTTAATATAAGTTACTCGGTGACACATTGAGGTGTCTAGACCATGTTAGATTGCCTTAAAGGGGTCATATGCCATATTTAAGCGCCTTAAAGGGGTAGTCAACCTTTTCACTGTAAGACATTTAGAGCCTTTAGAACATACTTTAAACACATAAGAAGCGAAGTTAGCATACTTCAATAGTTTATTGGATACCGAGTTGTATGGAGAACTCAGAAGCATTGTCATTGACAGTTAAAAGGGATAGATAGCGCTACATGTTAAAATGTTAATTTTGGTGTCAGTCGTTTCCTAACGCATTAATATCTCAACTGGGTATTTATCTTGACAGAATATAGAGTTTAAAAAGACCGCCCATGGTGGTTTCAGGTAGGAGTGAAATCCCGGTTGTTCTAGTGTTAAAGCGTTGGCTGCATGGTCACTCAACATTTAAAGTGTTGAAATCTGCCAAAATTTCAGCCAGTCAGAGATAGAGGAGGTAAATTCTGATACGCTGACTTCTTCTCCGATCAGATAAATCGCTCTGGCCAAACCAAGCTAGCTAACTGCAGAGCCTAACCCTAAAAATGGGTTTCATTATTTTTATTAAGAAATGTTACTGTTAATGTTAATCACAAATATGAAACAAGAACTCACATGGGCCTGTGGTGGGCTGTTTCGGTGTGGTCATTCAGACATTTTTTCTCCAAATTATCCTGCTCCTTGTTCTTCCTGTTCCAACTAGTGATCTGATTGGAGAACAAGTCAGTCAATCAGAAATTACTTTCTCAATCTCTGATTTGCTGAAATTTTGGCACATTCTAACACTTTGTATGTTGAGCGAGCACGTAACCAAAGCTTTGACGGCACACAGCAAAGAAATCGAGAGAGTGGAAGTGAAATATTGTGCGCAGAGGAGAGTCCTGCACATATATTACCTGACATGCATATAAACTTTTTTATGGGTTGCTGAAGCGTCATGTGATATAGGCTGAAAGGTTCAGGCTACCGATTCCTGCATGCGTGACAAACCCCGGCTAGGCCCCTCCTCGTGGTATTGACCGGACTTCACTTGTGGAGTTGGCGTAACCTGGGCAGCACTCAGCTGGCTAAAGCCTAATGTGTCCGCGGACTGGCGGTTATAAAAATCCCACACATCCCTGGCTCGTAAGTGCCTAACAAGTGGGAGGTCCGGACTCCCAATCCAACCATCACTTGGGTGCAACCTGTGGCGGATCCCATCATCTTCACTCTTGTGTTGCCATGGAACTAGATCCTCCCAGGCCAAGCAGTGTCGACCACCGTCGCGGCCTGATCACCACTTTAATCAAGGCTTTAGCGAGTGGCTCCAAGTTTTTAAGCACACACCTTAATCTCTTGGAATGGATCCTCGGACACGAGAGACGCCAACGATGACGATAAAAATTTTTATTAAGCCAGAACTGATTTTCATTTGCTCAAAATTAATCATTTGCATGACAACGCAATTCTCCACTAAATTATGTTTTTGCATGTGCGAAAAAAACTGAGCAGCAATATTATCCCCTCAAGTACACAGGAATGTGACTCACAAATATACTCCATATATACTCCATACTCCATCAGTGACAGTGGCGTCAAGGCAAATCCTGCTGACACAGACATGAGGGGTTGACCAATATGGTTTTTTCAGGGCTGATACTGATTACTGGAATGTTGTGGAGGCTGATAGCCGATATTCGGGGGCCGATATTCAGTTGAGATAAATGTAAAAAAATGTGTGCCAAAATTTACAGCAACACAAATCCCAACACAAGGCTGCCTTTAAATGAACATATGTTTAATTGAATTTTGCGTAAAACAGAAACTATTTGGAAAAAAATAAAGTGCATGCTGTTCAAGGCACTAGATAACAATATGAGTGGAATTCTTTAAACAAAAATAAATAACTTCCCAAACATAAAAATGAAATGAATTAAACTGTATGTATGGACAGCAGGCAGTAAACTGAATAATTATAATAATAATGTAGCCGGGTGGGAAAATGACTAACTATTAACGCCACCAGATGGCCCTGTCTCAATTTGGGTAACCCCCTGTGAGCGCAAAGGATATTGGGAAGAGAGACCCGGAAAGGGGAAGTCATCATGTTTACCGCGACATACACATGCTTTGTTTTCGCGGGTGTTATGGACCGTCTGAAGATGTGCAGACAGAGTCTTGACTAGAGCAGTCTTGAGAGGACCCCGCTGCGATCCGTGTACTGGGCCGCCATTACACTCTGCTGAGCCACTGTAGTTATTTCTGCACTCTGTTGTACCAGCCTATTCATTCTTAGTTATTTTTATACTGTTTTGTAGTGGGTGTTTTAGTTTAGTTTTTCATGGCTATCGACGCTTTCATTCTATTATTTAAACGGAATAATCAAATGTTACTGTTCAAAATAAAGACCCAGTGTCCTGTGCCGGTTTAATTTAGCCAGGCTGCAGTAAAACATGTAACTCCGTATAAATGGGTTAAAGTGCCCCGGCAGGCTTTGACTGCACTGAATGGGAAAATGTACATTGGTGTCATTATTTTCCCATTCTCTTATCTTTAAAGTGACAGCTGGGGTATTCTGACGTGGGGTTGTATAAGGCATTTCTCGACAGTCCGTGTATTTACGTGCAGTAGATGGGAGTCTGTGCGCTCCCAGTGCCTCCGGGGACACACTAATGCACAACACTGACAACAACTGTGTGTGTGTGTGTGTGTGTGTGTGTGTGTGTGTGTGTGTGTGTGTGTGTGTAACTAAAATATCTCACACTGCGTTCTTCTCTCAGCCTGCTTACATGTGAAGGTGAAGCACAGCAGTGTGAAGTGTGTTCTCTGTTTGAACTGACAACCTGTTGTCGAGTTCATGTCGGACCGACGTCGTGCTCTTTGTGTGTGTGTGGGTGTGGGAGGGGGGCAGAGACGGAGAAACTAACGTGTGGGCATGCTTTTCTTACCAACCAGCGGGTTTGTTGGCATCTGGCATGCTCCTCTTACCTTAGAAAAGTGGTCGGACTCCTCGACGCTTCTCTGCGGTGTTTGTGCTGTTGGAGCGAGTGTCCGGCTGTGCTTCGTGGGAGTGAAGGCTGCGTCGGAAGCGCGCATGTTGCGCAGCGGACTCTTTTTAATCAGCTGGCCGATAAAAATATGCCGATTATGATAATATGAAAAATGATGAATATCTAAGCAGATAACTGGCCATACCGATAACCGGTAGTGTTGTCACGATACCATAATTATGACTTCGATACAATACCTGCCATAAATACCTCGATACTCAATACTGAACCGATACCACGGTAAAATTCTAAAATATCTGGAAAAGAGTGTTCATCTCTACCCAGGAGACTCAAGAAGCCTAGACTCCAAGAACAACAGTCGGTCACTAACGGCTCCAACGACTCTCATGACCATTGAACAATGAAGTCGAAACTAACACCCCCAACGACCGATCAAATATAATATAAAGTAATATGGGTCATTTACACCCATCTTATATCTAAGAAATAATTATTGACAAAAAGGCAGACTACATGCCATGATAAATATTACCAGAACTGATTGAATATTAAATAGATCGTTTGCAAGTTATGCTAAAGTCAACATTACTAGCGTGAACATTGCCCTTCCATAAGCAAACTACAGTATGATCACTGTCGCTGTGCCTCGTCAAAATTCAGTGTTGAAAAAAAGGTTGCCTGTCATAGAACACACCACACTCGTTTCACTTATATAGCCTATAGTTAATGGATAAGATTGGGGCTGATCATGTACTGGTGTTTTCAATCACATTCGCTAACCTGTCGGTCTTTGAATTCTTTGTAAAGGCCGGGATGTCTGTCAGCGAGGTGCTTCGCCATGTTGGACGTGTTGCCTCCCTTTGTCTGAACGCCTTTGTAACATGTCTTACAGACGGGTCTCAGTGTGTCTGTGGGCTTGCCCTCACTATCTGCGAAGTATCCGAAATAACTCCAGACTTCACTTCGCCCGTCTTTTTTATCCACAAGCTGAGGACTGTCGGCAAGCGCTTCCGAACCTGTCGCCATCTTTCGTGGCACACCCACTAGCCTCTGGCGCAAGGAGCATGACTGGGAGTTGGAGCAGCTCGCTGCACAGACACACAACGTTATTTTAATAACAATATCGATACTAAAAACCAAGCGTATCGTATCGGGTTTTTTTTTTTTTTGCGTGAGGGTATCGTGATACTTTTCTAGTATCGGTACACCGTGCAACACTAATAACCGGTCGATCCTTAACAGAGACCAATAAGAATAAAGTTTACTCGCTTGTCTGGCTCCCCTGTGGAAATGCTTTAGCCCACAGCTTTTTGTTTGTGTGTGTGTGTCTGTGTGTGTGTGTGTGGGGGGGGGGGTAACTCATACCAATATTGCGATTTTCCATTTTTCAAATTCTAAAACACAAATTTTTAAAATGGAAAAAAATTAGTCTAAAATCCTAATTTAGCATTTATTAGAGGAGTAAGTGATTAGTTTTGAAATATTGGATCTAATTTTCTATCACCAATTGGAAGAATATTTGACTTGTTAATTGTTACACAGACATTACACTCATCAGGTCTGGGCTTAGCTCGTTTTGTTGATCATTCAGTGTATAATCATTTTAAACCCTCTAGAATGGCTAGAATGGTTCTGTAAAAATAAGGCATTTTCAGGACTTCTTTTTGGGGGAGGGTTCCCCTTTTTCTCCCCCAGTTGTATCCGGCCAATTACCCCATGCTTCCGAGCCGTCCCAGTCGCTGCTCCACCCCCTCCACCGATCAGGGGAGGGCTACAGACTGCAGTCCCCAGCCGCTTCTTTTCACCTGAAAGTGAGGAGTTTCACTAGGGGTACATAGCGCATGGGAGGATCACGCACCTCCCCCTAGTTCCCCTCCTCCCCCGAACAGGCACCCTGACCGACTAGAGGAGGCGCTAGTGCAGCGACCAGGACACAGACCAACATCTGGCTTCCCACCCGCAGACACGGCCAATTGTGTCTGTACGGACGCCCGACCAAGCCGGAGGTAACACGGGGATTCGAACCGGGATCCCCGTGTTGGTAGGCAAGGGAACAGACCGCCACGCTACCTGGACGCCTCACATTTTCGGGAAATTGAAAAGATGCACTGCGCATATATTAAAGTCATGCAGACAATTTTTAATGCAAAACACCTCATACACCAGGTATTTACTAATTCGCAAATGGACATTTAGTCGTGCAGATGGGGGGGGGGGGGGACTATTCCAAAAATGTTTGTGAGTGCAGCTAAAACTACTATCACAAATTACAAATTTGCCTCAAGGGGCTTTACAGCAAAACAACACCCTGTCCTTTAGACCCTCATAGCAGACAAGGAACACCTCTTTAAAAACAATCCTTCGAAGGGAGAAAAAATAGGAAGACAACTCAGGGACACTTACTAGATTTTTAAAAGATTTAGCTTTTTTAATTAACATTATAAATCTCATTAGTAAGAAAACTGGCATGATGTATTATCTTTAAGCCCACAGCTATTCTCTGTTAGCCTCTCCATCATATTCTTCTGTCAGCTGGTATTGCCCACGGGGTCTCATTCGAAGTGAGATTTCACAGAAATGCCATCGACACAGATATAAATAATAAGTGCTCTATCACCTTTAATGTGCTCAGACAAGCTAACTTTAGCTCTGTTGAACCAGTGCGGAAAGCAACTTTTTTACATTGTTAATATGTTAAGTGTCTCGCAAGGATATTGTGTAAATAATGTGTAACATTAGCTACACAACTGAAAATGTTAAGTCAAAACCAGGCGTACTTCCAATAACAAACATAAGACAATGATCCCATATCATTCTGTTCACAGTTGTACTTCACATCTGTGACACTGTTTGTTCTCGTTAATCTTGTACACATCCGTAGTGCAGTACCAACCCCATTTCAATGTGGCGTACAAGAGCTACCAAAGCCACTCTAATCTATACGATACACCCTGACTTTGAAATCCTACATGATCCCACGTCGCCAAAAAGATGCCAGTGCCACCCAAAAGCAGCGGTAAAGTGTTTATTGTAGTGGCGTGCGAATCATGAACGAATTGTTCGAAACAAACGACTCTTTTTACTGAGTTGGGAATGACGAGTTTTCTCCATTAACACGTTCACGGAATTGCCCCTCCAGCTAACTAGTGCGAACTGTGAAGACAGTGAGGCAAGACAACTTGTCACTATTAACTGCGTTTGTAGAAATATATCAAGTTAATTACTGTATTAACCTAGCTCAGTGAGAAAAACAACCGCTTTGGCACCTGTTTCAACACAGTACTCACTCTCCCAGCCCGGAGCAGAACTCGGGCTGCACTGACCTTCTCACTCACTACTCGCTGTCCGAGCAGAACTCAGGCTGCACGAATGACTCACTCACTCACTCACTCACTCACTCACTCACTACTCGCTCTCCGAGCAGAACTCAGGCTGCACGAATGACTCACTCACTCACTACTCTCTGTCCGAGCAGAACTCAGGCTGCACGAATGACTCACTCTCTTACTTGCTCTCCGAGCAGAACTCGGGCTGTACAAATGATTCTCTCACTCACTACTCGCTCTCCGAGCAGAACTCGGGCTGCACGAATGACTCACTCTCTCACCCACTACTCGCTCTCCGAGCAGAACTCGGGCTGCACGAATGACTCTCTCACTCACTACTCGCTCTCCAAGCAGAACTCAGGCTGCACGAATGACTGTCTCACTCACTACTCGCTCTCTGAGCAGAACTCGGGCTGCACGAATGACTCTCACCCACTACTCGCTCTTCGAGAAGAACTCGAGCTGCACGAATGACTCTCTCACTCACTACTCGCTCTCTGAGCCAGGAGCAGAACTCGGGCTGCACGAATCACTCACTCACTCTCCCAGCCCGGAGCTGAACACTGCATGAATCAATTACTCACTCATAAGTTCCATGCCACAGTCAGTGACTGTCCATGAATTTTAAGTTGTCCCTTTTTAGTAGTTTACTTCTACTTGACTCTGACTGATTAATCATGAAATTCAACAGTGTAATTCCTGATTAGCAGACTGTGTTGCTATGGTTGCCGTTCTGAGATGGGACAGACTGCTGTTCACCTCTTTAAGCAGAATGATGGACTTTTTTTCAACAGAAAACGATTTTAAAGGGGACCTATTATGCAAAACTCACTTTTTCAGTGTTTTTGCATATACATTTGAGTCTCTGTTGGGCCTACTAACACACAAACTTTGAAGTAAAACTACCCAGTCGTTCTGTTGTGGGCAGCCAAATTGAAAACTTCTGAAAAACGTTCAGACCGAGCAAGCCGTTCAAATATCCTTCCGCCCTTTACATCACAGAAGGAAAACCATTGTAATAATCCCGCCTTCAGCTGAACATCTCCACCCACCTGCCTTACATGGCTATAAAGGACGACATTTTTTGCAAGTACCGCTAGCTAGCATGACATCTTCGCATGGAAAATGCGCTGTTCTTGGCTGTAACAACCCGCACAAATCGCTACATCGGCTCCCAACCTCAGGGGGCAGAAGAGCTGAGTGGATAAAGTTTATTTTTGATGGCAACGTTCCCGCTAAAGTTGGCAAAACCCTGTTAGTGTGTGGCGGGTTTCAGCAGGTTTTCAGTGTGAGAGCCAGGGGAAGTGTCGGCCGTACCGCGGGTGCTTTCTCTGGCCGGGCTGCCTACACCATACCCAGACTCGCTTTGTGTCTTTGTGTCCTGATCAATGGGCTAACTTAACATGCCTTCGGAACTTTTTTTTTTAGTTGCAGCGAGCAGAGTGCCCAGTGGGCGGGGCTCTAGCGCCTAGTCCTCTCCGTTGCTCCGCTCGTCAGCTCTCACGGCGGGGCTCAGCCGGTCGCGTTTGTCGCAGTTGTTCTTCCACAGCTCCCGCCGCGAGGTTCGCCCCCCCTCACCCAGTCCAAGAGCTCGGTGTGTACCTCGCGGCGCTTCCCGGAAGACATTTTCTCAAAATCCTCACACGCTGCAGCGCACGCTTAAATTTTGTTTAAAAAATGTTCCTCCTCAAAGCAAGGGCCGAACTCCCGACTGGTGTTTACTGAACCCGGCCACGGGGTCCGTCACCTACCCATCCGTACATCCCACACCAACAGGGTTGCGGTTTTCGGGTCCGCCCAGCCCAGTCTGTTCAGCCGGGCTCGGCGACATGAGGCTACCTGGTTGATCCTGCCAGTAGCATATGCTTGTCTCACGGATTCAGCCATGCGAGTCTAAGTACACACAGCCTGTACAGTGGAACTGTGAATGGCTACATACACAATGATTGATATGTTATTTTTCACACTCAGAGAAGATCCTCAAGTATCAGTCAACTCGGTGGAGTGGACTGAAGAGGTTCTGTTTACATCTCGTTCTCACCTGGGAATGACCTCACGGAGTGGGGGCGTGGGGTGCAGCAGCTCATTTGCATCAAATTAGCATATGCTCAATCCAAGTAACCTGAACGGCAGGTCAACACAGGGGTATACAAGCATGCTAGAACGCTTCATTTGAGTGGTATTTTCAGCAAAAATACTCAAAGACATGTTTTGGGGGCCCCAAAGACTGATATTAAATTGTTGAAAAATAGCATAATAGGTCCCCTTTAAATCAATTGTTGTCAGCGGGTCTCGTTTGTTACTACTGGAGTTCGCTGCTCCACTCCGCTAACGCTGCTCCATCCTATGCCATCTCTGAGTGATGGCATAGGAAATATTCACAATATGCTACATGTTCGTCTTGCAAAGGTAATTATTTAGTGATTAAATAAAAAATGCTTGCAACTGCTGCCTTTTTTGAAGATGAACTACAACTCTAGCGCATGCGTGCTAGACCGTCCGTGATGTGAGCCAACTCCTTGTAGTTGAGTTCTGCTATTTTTGTTCCATCAACACCATGTAATTAACTAATATCTAGAAAACTGATTTGACGCTTGTGAATCAATTCAGAATGTTAGGAAATAAGAATGGAGAGTCTTATATGAACCGATTTTTTCACCTACCCCATTATTTAAGTCCCGGGAATTCACGGTACATCTCAAGGACAGGAGGAAATGCATGTTGACACCACCATCTTGTGGCCATGTTACATTATGTTCCGGCAAGTATCGAGAAGGAGTTTATAGAGTCAAGAGAGACAGGAAGATAAGAACAGACTCAATATGAGGGGCAACATTCGCTTTATCAGACCAGCCCTAATTGCAGCCAATGTATGTATAGCCATTCGCTGGAGAAGTGTGGCGCCCCCTAGTGTATATTTGTGGCTTAAATAGCTTTCATCATACTTGCCTTCAGAAAAGATTATGTTTTAATCTTAATAAAAAACACTACTTTTTGATACATGCTGGAGAGGCTTTGTAACCTTTTTACAAAACAGAACTCTTAATTATGACATCCATGGTCTGACTTGAAGCTACACTGCTGTGCTCTGCGGGGGTCTTGGGTGCTCCGTGGGGCTGCTGGCTGTGCTTCGGATGGCTCGGGTTGTTGGGGGCGGGGAGGCTGCTGTTCTCTGGGGCCAGGTTTTGGGGGCAGCTGTGGGAATGGGACTGAGTTCGTCCCTGTGGGTGTCTATGGGGTTGGGCTTTGAGGGGTAGTCGCGCTCTCTGCCTCTTTTGGTCTGGGTGGTTCTAGAACAATATTCTGCATGCATTAACCTGTTAGTGTGTCTATCTCTTGTACTTACACATTTTCTTGTATGTTTTTTCCATTATGGACTTTCTGGAGGGGGGAGGGAGGAATTGATGTTTGATGATGTTTGTATTGACTGTACTGTATCTTTTTTGTGGGGGGGGGACTCTCAATAAATACATTGTTTAAAAAAAGAAGAGAGACAGGGTTATTTTTTAGTGGAGGAAAATTAATAGTTTGAAATAGTTTGAATCATGGGAAAAAAACGATGTTTGGATGCATTTTGACAGGACTGGTCCAACGCATGCAAGGTGCCAGCTTTGCAGGGTGCTTTTATCTTTTTGAGGGGGAAGCACAGCAAACATGAGAAGGCATTTGAGTAGCAAACACCCCACGGTGCTTTTACAACAGGTCAGACAAGACTGGACTACTACATCTGCACAAACTACTCCAGCAAACACAACAACAGCAACAATATCTGCTGCTGCATCCAGCAGCACATCTGCAACAACAACCACACCAAGTACCCGCACACAACCAACCTCAGGACAGGACCAACCAGCAGCGAGAAGACAGCAGAGACAAATTCACATGGGAGGCTTTGTCTCGAAGCCCATGACGCCACTGCAGCAGAGCAAGGCAGACCAGGTTCTGCATACAATGACTGCCACAGACTTCCAGCCATTTTCAGCTGTGGATGACGGGGGACTGAGGGACTATATGAAAGCACTTGACCCCTCACATGAGGTTCCAAGTGGAAACACAGTATCCAGACAGATAACTGATCTGTATGAGGAAGTGAGAATTGACCTAGAAAACAATCAAGACAGCACCCACTGTGTGCTTCACGACCCACTGCCAGACCTCCAGCACAGCCGAATCTGTTCATACACTTAGCCTGTTTTAGGCTTTTTATTCCAATTTTGTGCTAGTCGATCAAGTAGTAATTTTATTATCTTAAATTTGCACTGTTGAATCTGCCTACATAGATAGCCTATTTTAGTTTTTTATTGTAATTTTGCAATAGTGCATCTGTAGCCTAGTAGTATTTGCACTAGTAAGCCTACATATTTGCATTTATGTTCCAGGCTAGTTTATGTTTCAGGCTAGTTTATGTTTCAGGCTAGTTATTTAAGGCATACTCTCATGTACATTTTGCACTATTAGCACATGTTTGCATTCATTTTCCATGCCATAGCTGCTTAAGGCCTGTTATTTTATTTTATTTTAACTTTGCACCATTGTGTCAGCAATTTGCGTTCATTTTGTACTACTACATTTTATTGTGTGTGTGTGTGAGAGAGAGAGAGAGAGAGAGAGAGAGAGAGAGAGAGAGAGAGAGAGACAGAACGAGAGAGAGGGAGAGAGGGGGGAGAGAAAGTGAGAGAGGGTGAGAGGGAGAGGGAGCGAGGAAGCAAGAGAGAGAGGGAGAGAGGGGAAGGGAGAGAGAGGGTGAGAGAGAGAGAGAGAGAGAGAGAGAGAGAGAGAGAGAGAGAGAGAGAGAGAGAGAGAGAGGAAGAGAGACAGAGAGAGCGAGATTTAAAAATAAACATTCTGCCTTTGAGAACTGAGTCTTTCAGTGTTTCATCACGGTGACATGGATCATGTTCCTCGAGCATATCGGTGCCTGGTCATGTGAATCAGCTGGGACTGGGAAAAGGAGCGGCTGTGAAACACAACACTCACGAAATGACTCGTTTCACTACCAGAACTTGATCCATTTGAGACAATAACATTGGGGAAAACTAGAAAAACTGCACGATTAAATGATTTTATCCCATTCAAGTCAACAGAGGAGGGCTAAACCAGGAGTTAGTCGTCTCAGCCGGTGCCAGCAGTCGGTCTAGTGCCAGCAGCCAGGCCAGCTAATGCTGATGTGTATGCTCTATAGGCACTGGGGCCGGTGAGGGATTCCCCAGGCTCTGGGCGACTGACTCGGTGACTCGAGCTACCTGAAAACCCGACTCTCCTTACTACATGACTCATACACACTGGAGTCAGTAGAAAGAGTCGACCCGCCCATCACTGCTCATTGTTAACAGTAAGCTCCAGTTATGATGTTTTAAACTGGGAACAAACCAGGTGATGCAACGGCCAGTCACAACCCCGATTTACTGATGATAAATGAGTTCCCTTTCTTCTAGGATTTTCCCCCCTTCTTCTCATAGATGTGGCTTTAATGAGTGCAGGTACGGCTAGCTGGCCGTCCCTGCCTCTCCCTGTACTTCTCACCATGTTGGACTGAAATGTTTTACATCTGAAACAATGGCAGCTGAAAACATGAAAACCAATTCCAGTGCAGTTCCAGCACACACAAGTTTACTGACAGTGAACCACTTCTCAAAGACTGTCCACATGATTTTGAATTTTTTTGCCCTGTGATGGCCTGGCGGCCTGTCCAGGGTGTCTCTCTGCCTGCCACCAAATGACTGCTGGGATAGGCTCCAGTGTCCCCACGATCCTGACAGCAGGATAAGCAGTTTGGATAATGGATGGATGTATCTGGCCAATTACCCAACAGTAATGGTCGATGCTCCAACCCCTCTACCAATCCGGGGAGGGCTGCAGACTACCACATGTCTCCTCCAATACTCTTTTCACCTGAGGGTCATGCTATTCCCTCCAGTCCCCCCCCCCCGAACAGATGCCCCGACCGACCAGAGGAGGCGCTAGTGCAGCGACCAGGACACATACCCACATCCCGACCAAGACAGACGTAACAAGGGGATTTGAACCAGCGATCCCTGTGTTGGTAGGCAACAGAATAGACCGCTCGCTACCTGGACACCCGATAAATGATTTTCAAGATCAGGGAGAGTCTGTACCAGTCTGTGCAAAACAAAGCAGGTCACTATGGACAGTCAGCAGACGTTATCTGTAGTGTGCAGGGGTTTAAGACTCAAATCACCTGCCCCAAGTTGAGCCTCTGACCAGTCAGAGCTGTCAAAATATTAAAAGATATGCTTCGCTTTTACGACTGCAATCTGGACAAGTCTGAGCCTGGAGGCAAGTGTGTGAGTCTCCGTGACTACACTCATAACCCGCGTGCTTCTTTCTCTACAACTGTCGTTCACCACAGTGAGTTGTTAAACGTGTGATACTAGTCAGAACCAGAACCATGTGTATTGGCCATGTAGGTTTAGACATACATGGGATGTGACTCTGGTTTCGTGGCTCTCTCAGTGTACTTAACATAGAATAACAACACTACAACACAACAACCTTCACACACATATACACAAGGACTGACATACAGGTGAAATAAGATAAGGTGCACTGGTGCAGAGAATATATCAGAGATGCTGAAATAGATGCTATGTCTTTACTAAGTCAGGACTTTTAATCTGAAGTCAAACTTGACCTGTTAAAAGTTCAATACAAGTAAAATTAAAAAAACATACAATTCGGCTAAACTCTAGGTTAATTAAACTAAATAATTAAGTACAATTAACTGTGCTCAATTAGAGCAAATTGCTAATACTTATTTGGATTCAATGAATCAACATGTGCTGGTCTCTTATTGTAAAAATTGTTAATTATTAAATGCTAGTTTGCATTCTGAAATATTTAAAATAAAAATGGATACTCATTAACGCAAGCAGGAGAAAGATGTGACGTTCGTGTACCCTGAATGAGGGCGCAGGGACCCATTTTGAGCCAATAAGATTAAGAGATGGACTCTTTCATCATCCGCTTCACAAAGAAAAAGTTTAGCGGGGACACTTAGAAAACAAGTAAGTGTGGCAGTATTAAAGAGTGCACAATATGCATGTAAGAAAGGGAAAGAAACATGAAACAGGGTTCCTCTGTGAATGTCAAGGATTCCTTAGCCAGAAAAGCATTTCAGCTTACCTCCTTGTTTGGAGAGGAAGCATATCCGCCAGTCCAGGAACAGCCATGGGAGAAAATGGGGGGAAAAAAATTAATTAAAATCACAGTGGTTTATGAAGCCATTTTTGCTCATACAACTGTAATTTTACAACTATTTTCATAACTTAGTGCATGTTTCTCCTGTTAGTGATTTTTCAGGGTTTTCCCTGGCTCAGATGAAGGTGGAGGTGCTACCATCCTGACCATGTCACACACAGTATGATCAGGCTTTTTCCTGGCTCACATGAAGGTGGAGGTGCTACCATCCTGACCATGTTACACACAGTATGATCAGGGTTTTTCCTCGCTCACATGAAGGTGGAGGTGTTACCATCCTGACCATGTCACACAGTATGATCAGGGTTTTTCCTGGCTCAAATGAAGATGGAGGTGTTACCATCCTGACCATGTCACACACAGTATGATCAGGGTTTTTCCTGGCTCAAATGAAGGTGGAGGTGCTACCATCCTGACCATGTCACACACAGTATGATCAGGGTTTTTCCTGTCGCACATGAAGGTGGAGGAGTTACCATCCTGACCAAGTCACACACAGTATGATCAGGGATTTTCCTGGCTCACATGAAGGTGGAGGTGCTACCATCCTGACCATGTCACACACAGTATGATCAGGGTTTTCCCTGTCGCACAGGAGGGTGGAGGAGTTACCATCCTGACCAAGTCACACACAGTATGTTCAGGGATTTTCCTCGCTCACATGAAGGTGGAGGTGCTACCATCCTGACCATGTCACACACAGTATGATCAGGGTTTTCCCTGGCTCACATGCAGGTGAAGGTGCTACATTCCTGACCATGTCACACAGTATGATCAGGGTTTTTCCTGGCGCATATGAAGGTGGAGGTGGTACCATCCTGACCATGTGACACAGTATGATCAGGGTTTTCCCTGTCTCACATGCAGGTGGAGGTGCTACCATACTGACTATGTCACGCACAGTATGATCAGGGTTTTTCCTGGCTCACATGAAGGTGGAGGTGGTACCATCCTGACCATGTCACAAACAGTATGATCAGGGATTTTACTGGATCACATGCAGGTGGAGATGGTACCATCCTGACCATGTGACAAACAGTATGATCAGGGTTTTTCCTGGCTCACATGAAGGTGGACATCGTACCATCCTGACCATGTGACACACAGTATGATCAGGGTTTTCCTGGCTCACATGAAGGTGGAGGTGCTACATTCCTGACCATGTCACACAGTATGACCAGGGTTTTTCCTGGCGCATATGAAGGTGGAGGTGGTACCATCCTGACCATGTCACAAAAATTATGATCAGTTTCCCCTTGCTCACATGAAGGTGGAGGTGGTACCATCCTGACCATGTCACACACAGTATGATCAGGGTTTTTCCTGGCGCATATGAAGGTGGAGGTGGTACCAACCTGACCATGTCAAAAAAATTATGATCATTTTCCCCTTGCTCACATGAAGGTGGAGGTGGTACCATCCTGACCATGTCACACACAGTATGATCAGGGTTTTTCCTGGCTCACATGAAGGTGAAGGTGCTAGAATCCTGACCATGTCACACATGGTATGATCGGGGTTTTTCCTGGCGCATATGAAGGTGGAGGTGGTACCATCCTAACCATGTGACACACAGTATGATCAGGGTTTTTCCTGGCTCACATGAAGGTGGACATCGTACCATCCTGACCATGTGACACAGTATGATCAGGGTTTTCCTGGCTCACATGAAGGTGAAGGTGCTAGAATCCTGACCATGTCACACATGGTATGATCGGGGTTTTTCCTGGCGCATATGAAGGTGGAGGTGGTACCATCCTGACCATGTGACACACAGTATGATCAGGGTTTTTCCTGGCTCACATGAAGGTGGACATCGTACCATCCTGACCATGTGACACACAGTATGATCAGGGTTTTCCTGGCTCACATGAAGGTGGAGGTGCTACATTCCTGACCATGTCACACAGTATGATCAGGGTTTTTCCTGGCGCATATGAAGGTGGAGGTGGTACCATCCTGACCATGTCAAACAAATTATGATCAGTTTACCCTTGCTCACATGAAGGTGGAGGTGGTACCATCCTGACCATGTCACACAGAGTAGGATCAGGGTTTTTCCTGGCTCACATGAAGGTGAAGGTGCTAGAATCCTGACCATGTCACACATGGTATGATCGGGGTTTTTCCTGGCGCATATGAAGGTGGAGGTGGTACCATCCTGACCATGTGACACACAATATTATCAGGGTTTTTCCTGGCTCACATGAAGGTGGAGGTGGTACCAATCTGATCATGTGACACACAGTATGATCAGGGTTTTTCCTGGCTCACATGAAGGTGGAGGTGGTACCAACCTGATCATGTGACACACAGTATGATCAGGGTTTCCCTTGTTCACATGAAGCTGGAGGTGCTACCATCCTGAGGATGTGACACACAGTATGATCAGGGTTTTCCCTGGCTCACATGAAGGTGGAGGTGGTACCATCCTGACCATGTGACACACAGTATGATCAGGGTTTTCCTGGCTCACATGAAGGTGGAGATGGTACCATCCTGACCATGTGACACACAGTATGATCAGGGTTTTTCCTGGCTCACATGAAGGTGGACATCGTACCATCCTGACCATGTGACACACAGTATGATCAGGGTTTTCCTGGCTCACATGAAGGTGGAGGTGCTACATTCCTGACCATGTCACACAGTATGATCAGGGTTTTTCCTGGCGCATATGAAGGTGGAGGTGGTACCATCCTGACCATGTCAAAAAAATTATGATCAGTTTGCCCTTGCTCACATGAAGGTGGAGGTGGTACCATCCTGACCATGTCAGACACAGTATGATCAGGGTTTTTCCTGGCTCACATGAAGGTGAAGGTGCTAGAATCCTGACCATGTCACACATGGTATGATCGGGGTTTTTCCTGGCGCATATGAAGGTGGAGATGGTACCATCCTGACCATGTGACACACAGTATGATCAGGGTTTTTCCTGGCTCACATGAAGGTGGACATCGTACCATCCTGACCATGTGACACACAGTATGATCAGGGTTTTCCTGGCTCACATGAAGGTGGAGGTGCTACATTCCTGACCATGTCACACAGTATGATCAGGGTTTTTCCTGGCGCATATGAAGGTGGAGGTGGTACCATCCTGACCATGTCAAAAAAATTATGATCAGTTTCCCCTTGCTCACATGAAGGTGGAGGTGGTACCATCCTGACCATGTCACAAAAATTATGATCAGTTTCCCCTTGCTCACATGAAGGTGGAGGTGGTACCATCCTGACTATGTCACGCACAGTATGATCAGGGTTTTTCCTGGCTCACATGAAGGTGGAGGTGGTACCATCCTGACCATGTCACAAACAGTATGATCAGGGATTTTACTGGATCACATGCAGGTGGAGATGGTACCATCCTGACCATGTGACACACAGTATGATCAGGGTTTTTCCTGGCTCACATGAAGGTGGACATCGTACCATCCTGACCATGTGACACACAGTATGATCAGGGTTTTCCTGGCTCACATGAAGGTGGAGGTGCTACATTCCTGACCATGTCACACAGTATGATCAGGGTTTTTCCTGGCGCATATGAAGGTGGAGATGGTACCATCCTGACCATGTCAAACAAATTATGATCAGTTTACCCTTGCTCACATGAAGGTGGAGGTGGTACCATCCTGACCATGTCACACACAGTATGATCAGGGTTTTTCCTGGCTCACATGAAGGTGAAGGTGCTAGAATCCTGACCATGTCACACATGGTATGATCGGGGTTTTTCCTGGCGCATATGAAGGTGGAGGTGGTACCATCCTGACCATGTGACACACAATATTATCAGGGTTTTTCCTGGCTCACATGAAGGTGGAGGTGGTACCAAGCTGATCATGTGACACACAGTATGATCAGGGTTTTTCCTGGCTCACATGAAGGTGGAGGTGGTACCAACCTGATCATGTGACACACAGTATGATCAGGGTTTCCCTTGTTCACATGAAGCTGGAGGTGCTACCATCCTGAGGATGTGACACACAGTATGATCAGGGTTTTCCCTGGCTCACATGAAGGTGGAGGTGGTACCATCCTGACCATGTGACACACAGTATGATCAGGGTTTTCCTGGCTCACATGAAGGTGGAGATGGTACCATCCTGACCATGTGACACACAGTATGATCAGGGTTTTTCCTGGCTCACATGAAGGTGGACATCGTACCATCCTGACCATGTGACACACAGTATGATCAGGGTTTTCCTGGCTCACATGAAGGTGGAGGTGCTACATTCCTGACCATGTCACACAGTATGATCAGGGTTTTTCCTGGCGCATATGAAGGTGGAGGTGGTACCATCCTGACCATGTCAAAAAAATTATGATCAGTTTCCCCTTGCTCACATGAAGGTGGAGATGGTACCATCCTGACCATGTCAGACACAGTATGATCAGGGTTTTTCCTGGCTCACATGAAGGTGAAGGTGCTAGAATCCTGACCATGTCACACATGGTATGATCGGGGTTTTTCCTGGCGCATATGAAGGTGGAGATGGTACCATCCTGACCATGTGACACACAGTATGATCAGGGTTTTTCCTGGCTCACATGAAGGTGGACATCGTACCATCCTGACCATGTGACACACAGTATGATCAGGGTTTTCCTGGCTCACATGAAGGTGGAGGTGCTACATTCCTGACCATGTCACAGAGTATGATCAGGGTTTTTCCTGGCGCATATGAAGGTGGAGGTGGTACCATCCTGACCATGTCAAAAAAATTATGATCAGTTTCCCCTTGCTCACATGAAGGTGGAGGTGGTACCATCCTGACCATGTCACAAAAATTATGATCAGTTTCCCCTTGCTCACATGAAGGTGGAGGTGGTACCATCCTGACTATGTCACGCACAGTATGATCAGGGTTTTTCCTGGCTCACATGAAGGTGGAGGTGGTACCATCCTGACCATGTCACAAAAATTATGATCATTTTCCCCTTGCTCACATGAAGTTGGAGGTGGTAGCATCCTGACCATGTCACAAAAATTATGATCATTTTCCCCTTGCTCACATGAAGGTGGAGGTGGTACCATCCTGACCATGTCACACACAGTATGATCAGGGTTTTTCCTGGCGCATATGAAGGTGGAGGTGGTACCATCCCGACCATGTCAAAAAAATTATGATCAGTTTCCCCTTGCTCACATGAAGGTGGAGGTGGTACCATCCTGACCATGTCACACACAGTATGATCAGGGTTTTTCCTGGCTCACATGAAGGTGAAGGTGCTAGAATCCTGACCATGTTACACAGTATGATCAGGGTTTTTCCTGGCGCATATGAAGGTGGAGGTGGTACCATCCTGACCATGTCAAAAAAATTATGATCAGTTTCCCCTTGCTCACATGAAGGTGGAGGTGGTACCATCCTGACCATGTCACACACAGTGATCAGGGTTTTTCCTGCCTCACATGAAGGTGAAGGTGCTAGAATCCTGACCATGTCACACATGGTATGATCGGGGTTTTTCCTGGCGCATATGAAGGTGGAGGTGGTACCATCCTGACCATGTGACACACAGTATGATCAGGGTTTTTCCTGGCTCACATGAAGGTGGACATCATACCATCCTGACCATGTGACACACAGTATGATCAGGGTTTTCCTGGCTCACATGAAGGTGAAGGTGCTAGAATCCTGACCATGTCACACATGGTATGATCGGGGTTTTTCCTGGCGCATATGAAGGTGGAGGTGGTACCATCCTGACCATGTGACACACAGTATGATCAGGGTTTTTCCTGGCTCACATGAAGGTGGACATCGTACCATCCTGACCATGTGACACACATTATGATCAGGGTTTTCCTGGCTCACATGAAGGTGGAGGTGCTACATTCCTGACCATGTCACACAGTATGATCAGGGTTTTTCCTGGCGCATATGAAGGTGGAGGTGGTACCATCGTGACCATGTCAAACAAATTATGATCAGTTTCCCCTTGCTCACATGAAGGTGGATGTGGTACCATCCTGACCATGTCACACACAGTATGATCAGGGTTTTTCCTGGCTCACATGAAGGTGAAGGTGCTAGAATCCTGACCATGTCACACAGTATGATCAGGGTTTTTCCTGGCGCATATGAAGGTGGAGGTGGTACCATCCTGACCATGTGACACACAGTATGATCAGGGTTTTCCTGGCTCACATGAAGGTGGAGGTGCTACATTCCTGACCATGTCACACAGTATGATCAGGGTTTTTCCTGGCGCATATGAAGGTGGAGGTGGTACCATCCTGACCATGTCACAAAAATTATGATCATTTTCCCCTTGCTCACATAAAGGTGGAGGTGTTACCATCCTGACCATGTCACACACAGTATGATCAGGGTTTTTCCTGGCGCATATGAAGGTGGAGGTGGTACCATCCTGACCATGTCAAAAAAATTATGATCAGTTTCCCCTTGCTCACATGAAGGTGGAGGTGGTACCATCCTGACCATGTCACACACAGTATGATCAGGGTTTTTCCTGGCTCACATGAAGGTGAAGGTGCTAGAATCCTGACCATGTCACACATGGTATGATCGGGGTTTTTCCTGGCGCATATGAAGGTGGAGGTGGTACCATCCTGACCATGTGACACACAGTATGATCAGGGTTTTTCCTGGCTCACATGAAGGTGGACATCGTACCATCCTGACCATGTGACACACAGTATGATCAGGGTTTTCCTTGCTCACATGAAGGTGGAGGTGCTACATTCCTGACCATGTAACACAGTATGATCAGGGTTTTTCCTGGCGCATATGAAGGTGGAGGTGGTACCATCCTGACCATGTCAAAAAAATTATGATCAGTTTCCCCTTGCTCACATGAAGGTGGAGGTGGTACCATCCTGACCATGTCACACACAGTATGATCAGGGTTTTTCCTGCCTCACATGAAGGTGAAGGTGCTAGAATCCTGACCATGTCACACATGGTATGATCGGGGTTTTTCCTGGCGCATATGAAGGTGGAGGTGGTACCATCCTGACCATGTGACACACAGTATGATCAGGGTTTTTCCTGGCTCACATGAAGGTGGACATCATACCATCCTGACCATGTGACACACAGTATGATCAGGGTTTTCCTGGCTCACATGAAGGTGAAGGTGCTAGAATCCTGACCATGTCACACATGGTATGATCGGGGTTTTTCCTGGCGCATATGAAGGTGGAGGTGGTACCATCCTGACCATGTGACACACAGTATGATCAGGGTTTTTCCTGGCTCACATGAAGGTGGACATCGTACCATCCTGACCATGTGACACACAGTATGATCAGGGTTTTCCTGGCTCAAATGAAGGTGGAGGTGCTACATTCCTGACCATGTCACACAGTATGATCAGGGTTTTTCCTGGCGCATATGAAGGTGGAGGTGGTACCATCGTGACCATGTCAAACAAATTATGATCAGTTTCCCCTTGCTCACATGAAGGTGGATGTGGTACCATCCTGACCATGTCACACACAGTATGATCAGGGTTTTTCCTGGCTCACATGAAGGTGAAGGTGCTAGAATCCTGACCATGTCACACATGGTATGATCGGGGTTTTTCCTGGCGCATATGAAGGTGGAGGTGGTACCATCCTGACCATGTGACACACAATATTATCAGGGTTTTTCCTGGCTCACATGAAGGTGGAGGTGGTACCAAGCTGATCATGTGACACACAGTATGATCAGGGTTTTTCCTGGCTCACATGAAGGTGGAGGTGGTACCAACCTGATCATGTGACACACAGTATGATCAGGGTTTCCCTTGTTCACATGAAGCTGGAGGTGCTACCATCCTGAGGATGTGACACACAGTATGATCAGGGTTTTCCCTGGCTCACATGAAGGTGGAGGTGGTACCATCCTGACCATGTGACACACAGTATGATCAGGGTTTTCCTGGCTCACATGAAGGTGGAGATGGTACCATCCTGACCATGTGACACACAGTATGATCAGGGTTTTTCCTGGCTCACATGAAGGTGGACATCGTACCATCCTGACCATGTGACACACAGTATGATCAGGGTTTTCCTGGCTCACATGAAGGTGGAGGTGCTACATTCCTGACCATGTCACACAGTATGATCAGGGTTTTTCCTGGCGCATATGAAGGTGGAGGTGGTACCATCCTGACCATGTCAAAAAAATTATGATCAGTTTCCCCTTGCTCACATGAAGGTGGAGATGGTACCATCCTGACCATGTCAGACACAGTATGATCAGGGTTTTTCCTGGCTCACATGAAGGTGAAGGTGCTAGAATCCTGACCATGTCACACATGGTATGATCGGGGTTTTTCCTGGCGCATATGAAGGTGGAGATGGTACCATCCTGACCATGTGACACACAGTATGATCAGGGTTTTTCCTGGCTCACATGAAGGTGGACATCGTACCATCCTGACCATGTGACACACAGTATGATCAGGGTTTTCCTGGCTCACATGAAGGTGGAGGTGCTACATTCCTGACCATGTCACAGAGTATGATCAGGGTTTTTCCTGGCGCATATGAAGGTGGAGGTGGTACCATCCTGACCATGTCAAAAAAATTATGATCAGTTTCCCCTTGCTCACATGAAGGTGGAGGTGGTACCATCCTGACCATGTCACAAAAATTATGATCAGTTTCCCCTTGCTCACATGAAGGTGGAGGTGGTACCATCCTGACTATGTCACGCACAGTATGATCAGGGTTTTTCCTGGCTCACATGAAGGTGGAGGTGGTACCATCCTGACCATGTCACAAAAATTATGATCATTTTCCCCTTGCTCACATGAAGGTGGAGGTGGTAGCATCCTGACCATGTCACAAAAATTATGATCATTTTCCCCTTGCTCACATGAAGGTGGAGGTGGTACCATCCTGACCATGTCACACACAGTATGATCAGGGTTTTTCCTGGCGCATATGAAGGTGGAGGTGGTACCATCCCGACCATGTCAAAAAAATTATGATCAGTTTCCCCTTGCTCACATGAAGGTGGAGGTGGTACCATCCTGACCATGTCACACACAGTATGATCAGGGTTTTTCCTGGCTCACATGAAGGTGAAGGTGCTAGAATCCTGACCATGTTACACAGTATGATCAGGGTTTTTCCTGGCGCATATGAAGGTGGAGGTGGTACCATCCTGACCATGTCAAAAAAATTATGATCAGTTTCCCCTTGCTCACATGAAGGTGGAGGTGGTACCATCCTGACCATGTCACACACAGTATGATCAGGGTTTTTCCTGCCTCACATGAAGGTGAAGGTGCTAGAATCCTGACCATGTCACACATGGTATGATCGGGGTTTTTCCTGGCGCATATGAAGGTGGAGGTGGTACCATCCTGACCATGTGACACACAGTATGATCAGGGTTTTTCCTGGCTCACATGAAGGTGGACATCATACCATCCTGACCATGTGACACACAGTATGATCAGGGTTTTCCTGGCTCACATGAAGGTGAAGGTGCTAGAATCCTGACCATGTCACACATGGTATGATCGGGGTTTTTCCTGGCGCATATGAAGGTGGAGGTGGTACCATCCTGACCATGTGACACACAGTATGATCAGGGTTTTTCCTGGCTCACATGAAGGTGGACATCGTACCATCCTGACCATGTGACACACATTATGATCAGGGTTTTCCTGGCTCACATGAAGGTGGAGGTGCTACATTCCTGACCATGTCACACAGTATGATCAGGGTTTTTCCTGGCGCATATGAAGGTGGAGGTGGTACCATCGTGACCATGTCAAACAAATTATGATCAGTTTCCCCTTGCTCACATGAAGGTGGATGTGGTACCATCCTGACCATGTCACACACAGTATGATCAGGGTTTTTCCTGGCTCACATGAAGGTGAAGGTGCTAGAATCCTGACCATGTCACACAGTATGATCAGGGTTTTTCCTGGCGCATATGAAGGTGGAGGTGGTACCATCCTGACCATGTGACACACAGTATGATCAGGGTTTTCCTGGCTCACATGAAGGTGGAGGTGCTACATTCCTGACCATGTCACACAGTATGATCAGGGTTTTTCCTGGCGCATATGAAGGTGGAGGTGGTACCATCCTGACCATGTCACAAAAATTATGATCATTTTCCCCTTGCTCACATAAAGGTGGAGGTGGTACCATCCTGACCATGTCACACACAGTATGATCAGGGTTTTTCCTGGCGCATATGAAGGTGGAGGTGGTACCATCCTGACCATGTCAAAAAAATTATGATCAGTTTCCCCTTGCTCACATGAAGGTGGAGGTGGTACCATCCTGACCATGTCACACACAGTATGATCAGGGTTTTTCCTGGCTCACATGAAGGTGAAGGTGCTAGAATCCTGACCATGTCACACATGGTATGATCGGGGTTTTTCCTGGCGCATATGAAGGTGGAGGTGGTACCATCCTGACCATGTGACACACAGTATGATCAGGGTTTTTCCTGGCGCATATGAAGGTGGAGGTGGTACCATCCTGACCATGTGACACACAATATTATCAGGGTTTTTCCTGGCTCACATGAAGGTGGAGGTGGTACCAAGCTGATCATGTGACACACAGTATGATCAGGGTTTTTC